>NC_081530.1:16787762-17124262 GCF_030273125.1 Centropristis striata
TTAGCATTAACTGACGCTAAAAATGTTCAAAATGGAGAGAAAAGCTGTTACAATAACAATAAAAAAAACAATAAAAGGGTACAGTTATGGTTAGCTTAAAGACAACCATATAAATGAATAAACATAAAAATAAAACCCTGACCTTTAAAATTAGTCAGCAATTGACCTGCTATGATGATAAGTTCTTTGTATAGATAATGTTGATACTGACAACATAAATTGTGTTTCATGTGTAATGCAACCAAAATAAACCTGGAATATTTAATGGGGATTATAGGCATATTTCATACAACATATATTAGTGTTTTTATGTTCTGGTGTTTATTTTATACTCATTAAATTTATCTTGAACAAAAAAAATCTTCAGCTTGAAATGTGTCTAATCAATAAATGGACCTTTGTATACTCCCTAAATTGTGTCTTTTTCTCTCACTGTTGGACTGACAGAAAAAGTGAATCAGTCTCTGGCAATAACCCTGTATAATAACACCAAAACACCCACTGCTCCCATTATCCCATATATTACAATTTAACAGTTTTTAATGCTCCATTTCTTAAGCATGGAGCCTAATCTGTCCCTGTCATTATAAACCCCACACGTTTATATAGTATACATATCTATATACATGTAGGTTACATTTATGTATGTATCCCATATTGATACATTTTCTTTTTACCTTGAGTACACACTGCAGCTGCTCTTACAAAGTACACACTGTTGCATGCAGAATACATATAACTGGGACATTCTACTCCATCATACTACTGCACCTTGAACTTTGACCGTTTTCCTCATATACCGGTATGTGCACAAAGGATTGTGCAAAAATAGCCATAAACAGATTACAGATTATATATGTTTTTATTTCAATTTTGATTGTTGATCATTGGTGTTGGTGTTTTTTTATGCAGTATATATTTATATTGGATATTTATATATACACACCACTTTTTTTAACATAATTGTGTACATAATTGTCCTGTAAAACAAAAGCAGTGTAAACAAAAATGGTATAAAAAAACAACAACCGAATTCATCAATTTTTCATGTATTTTTAATCGTCCCTCAAGCTCAAAATATAATTTCCACGTGGGACAGACTTGTAAAGGAGTCGTGCAGTTTTTTTATACATTTATTTAATTTTTAAGAAAATACATACTCATACATGATAGTCCAATTTTTCTTGTGGTACAGACTTGTTAAGGAATCATGTGCAGCTTTTTTTAGGGTTTGGGTTTTATTTTCATTTTATTTTTTTCTTGATAATAACCAGAATCATTATCAAGAAAACCATGGGAAATGTCTAGATATCATCTCTTAAATTAAACTCTTATAAGCTATTTTTGTTGTTATCATTATATTTGTCCAAACAAATGGACCTTTAGTTGTACCAGGCTTAAAATGAACAAGAAATTGAAGAAAACAAGGATGGTCTAACATTGTTTCCATGACTGTAACCAAAATACAACAACAACAAAACCCTGTGTGCAATAATAAAGACCCTAACTATCTATACAAAAAACTCTGTTCATCATCTTAGCAGCTCAATTGCTGACTAATTTTAAAGGTCAGTGTTATACATGTATCAGGTTTTTTTTTTTTTTTTTTTTTTTTTTTTAGCATTTTCTAAATTATTAAAGTGATTAAATGTATTATTGTTTATCACTATATTTATTTTTATTGTATTTATTATGATTATTATATTACTATTATTAAAAAAATAATTTTTGCAACATTTTCATTTTCTGATCTTAACGTTCTCTTAATATATACAAAATACTCTCAGGGGGAAAAACAACAATGTAAGATATTATTAAAAAAGATTTCTAAGATTTTTTTAATGAGTACAAAAGAAACAACAGAACATATAAACATTAATATATGTTATACAGGTGCATCTCAATAAATGAGAATATAATAAAAAAATAAGTTTATTTATGTCAGTAATTCAATTTAAAAAAGTTTTTAAAAAACCCATTATATCGATCCATTACACACAGAATGAAACATTTCATGTCTTTTTTTATTTAATTTCTTCTAATTATAATGATTATGGCTTACATTTAATGAAGACCTAAAATTCAGTGTCTCAAACAAATGTAATGTCACAAAAGACCAATTTTAATAAAGTATGTTTAATATGGAGATGTTGGCCTCTGAAAAGTATGTCTTTTCCATGATATTCTAATTTATTGAGATGCACCTGACCTTAATATAAATATATGAAATATGCCCATAACCTAAACTAAATATTCCAGGTTTATTTGGGTTTCATTACACACAAAACATAACTTTTTTGTCAGTATATCAGACCTGAACATTTCCATTTATAATGTTTTTGTGAGAAACTTTTAATGTTAAATATACCTTATCTTGCATTTTGTTCAGCTATATGGTTACAACCAATCAACTTTCTTACATAATTAATCTGCAGATATTTTTTTTCTGTATCACCAGGAAATATTCTCATTTAAGAAAAATGGAACTAGTAGACAGCTTTTCACTAATGGATTTCGTCACTTTGAAGCAAAATTGGCAAGATATCAGCTCTTAAATTAAAATCTTATGAGCTATTTTTGTTGTTCTCATTATATTTGTGCAAACAAATGCATCTTTAGTTGTACCAGGCATTAAAATGAACAAGGAATTGAAGAAAACAATGGTCTAATATTTTATGTATTAAAACTCTGAAGCATCTTTCAATCCATTCTTACGTCACATGCATAGCTCCTTTTCCTCGAAACACAATCTTGGCTATCAGTCAGATTTTTCATTTTATTCTAATTAACAAAGGATAAAGTTGCCAGGAACAGAAAACACAAACAAAAGACACAGGTGTCTATGGAAATGTACCATTTTTTATTTTACCATTTATACACACAAAACAGCAGAAAAAATAATAAATAACAAAACTACAAAACAGTCTATTTGCATGTTAATTAAAATAGTAATAGTTTTCATGGTAGAAAGAAAATTCACAATTTAAAAATGGTCTAGAAACATAAATGGCACACTGTGAAAGATCCTATGATGCACTTTCAACTGGCTTTCTCAGCTTGTTTACATATCATATTTAAATAAAGTTATCACTGTAAATAAAACCTGTAAAAAAAATCTGAGTCAAATTCCTTGTATGTGGCCACACACATTGGCCGATTAAGGTGATGCTGATTTCCAACAACATAGACGATCTTTGTCAACAAGTGGGCGTTCAATTCCTCACCCCCTCCCTCCCTCCGTGGGTCAGCGTGGGCGGCCCCGTGTGGCAGGAGGAGAACGAAACACGACACCCCGACAGAGGAAGGAGGAGGAGGGGGGAGGCAGCCTGAGAGAACACGAAGTGAGTGAGTGAGTGAGTGAGTGAGTGAGTGGAAAAAGAAAAAGTCTGTGCCGGAGAAAGAAGAGGGGCAGAGAAAGAAGAAGAGTTTTTGTTCCTTTCTGAAGCGCCGCTGTTTTGACTGTCTGTCCGTGAGGATGATGATGATGATGATGTGGAGGAGGAATCGACCATGCGACATCGTTGGGATGAACATTTAGAGTCGTCGCATTCCGCTGCTGCAGCACCGACCGACGGCAGCACGACTCCTCCAAACTTCGAGCTGCGCCATTCAGACCCGGGCGGCCGGATCCCCCCAGAGGCTCCGGGCAACTTTACGCACCATCCGCGTACTTACAAACAAATAACCCCGGCAGCTCAAAACTTTCCCCCCCCAACAAACTCCGATGTATCGAGGTAAAAGAGGAAAGCTTGTGTGAAGTTAGCGGGAGTTTTTTTTTCTTCCCTTTTTTCAACTTGAAAGCGATAATCGGGGGCAGGTTGTTTCCTAACGAGCCACTTGTGAGAACAACACCGGAGGAAGGAGTGGGGAGTCACTGCTAACTCCGCTAAGCTACAAGCTAACTCAAGTGTAAAGTTGCGACTCGACGAGGGGGAAAGTGACCGAAGCAGACGGCAACAAAGATGAAAACCCCGGTGGACTCGGGTAAGTTGGTGCCCACGCTTCTTTTTCTCGTTTTTATTCAAACGTTGCAGACGCTCGCTTATTTTGTTCCTCACATGAAAACAACAGCGCGTTAGCCTCGGCGGCTAGCTCGTTAGCATGCTAACAAACTCTCCGCTCCGGGGGAAAGTGTGACTAAATTATGGCGCTCGGGTGGATCCATCCGAGCCTCTTGTTATTGTTTCAGCACAACTTAAAAGCGAGTCACACACACACGACCACGCTGCTTTATCAAATACAGAAGATAGATGCGACCTTAAACACTATTTTCAACTTATTTCCACTGTTTTTAACTCGACGAGAAACTCAAACTGAACACAATTCTAACTATGGGCCAGTTTCAAACTATGATAACCAATAACTCTGTCTTTCACTGTAACTGTTTTTAATGTTTTTGCACGTGTTTTCTCTGTACTCTCGACATCATTATAAATGAGGGGTTGCCCTCAATGATTCCTGGAGAAATAAATAAAGGTTAAATGAAATGATAAAATGAATTTATGAAGCTATTTACAGCAGAGTTAGCATCATTTTCCGGATCAGTGGTAAAGAGTCAGGGCCAAAGTGCACTGACCCTGACTGTGGTACTGTTGCATGTCGTCAACCTGTTAAAACAATCGCCTAACTCATTTTTTCAAGTTTTTTTCAAGTAGGAAACACAAAAAACTTTACCAAAAGTGTAACATATGACATTTATTGATCATTTCACTCAAAAAGGATGTAACAAAGGATGGCCATTAACATAGGATAACACTGTGTGTAAATTATGTAAATAAATGACTTGGGCAATTTTTTGAACATGCCTTTGTGACTTAAGCAAGATATGGTAACACTTTATTTTGAAGGTGTCTACATAAGAGTCACACAAGCCTGTCAGAAACATGACATGACAAGTATCATGAGCATTAATGTTACTTCAAAGTGTCATTAATGTTCATGACACAGCCCATGTCATGTTTATGACATGCTCATGTCACTCTTATGTAGACACCTTCAAAATAAAGTGTTACCATTTCTCACTTAAGTCACAAAGGCATGTTCAAAAAACTGCTTTAGTCACATTTTATTTTGACTTAGGCATAATAAATCCGCTTAAGTCACACACTTGAAATAGATCATTATCTTAAAGGGTTAAAATCACATGATCTGATCAACTGAGGATGTAGGCGATTTTACCATAGGTGGCCGGCATCATGAGATGATTTAGGCAAAAAAAAAAATCAATTTTGACAAAAAAATGACATAGGCGATTATTTTAACAGTGTGACAATTTGAGATTGACTTGAAGTCCCAGTACGACTGAAATGTAGTGGACAAAAGCTGCAACTGCAGTAGCATTTAACCAAAACCACATGTTAGTATTAGAGTTGATAGAGCACCCACACGTTTTCTCCTTAAGTCTGAAGAAGAAAGGGAGACAACTGTAGGGGATTTTTTATTTATTTAAAATGACTGTAAGACACCATAAAATAGTTAATAGTTGCTTTGAGAAGTGAGGTCACCCAATCACAGGAGAAAACATGCCCAGCTATTAATTTCAAGCAAGTGACAGAGCAAAGTACATCCTTAATGTTTTTTTACACACTGTAGCTGTTTTTTTGTTTAATTAATCAGGGCTTCTACAGGTGGTAGCAATTACTAAACACTCAAATTTTAGTGTCCAAGGTTTAAAAAGGGCCTGGAATTCTAATAAATTACTAGAAACTGTTCCAAATTGACAAACTACTTCAAGGTGACACAATTTGAAACCTGAAACTTTGTTGTGTTTTTATTTGTAACCTTTTTGAAACAAATTCTGGTTGTTTATAGCACAATAACGTATATTTAAGGTGGTGCTGAAGTTAAATAATCTGTATTTTTTATAAACAGCATGTAGTGTACATTAATATGTAATCTACCTCAGCTGTATGGTGCTTAAAAAGCTTGAAAATGGATCTTCACTTTGGAAAAGGTGTAGGAGCCCTGATTAATACAAGCTGGAGATCACTTTTCCATTTGCCACTGCATCATATCCTACAGCCTACAGGGAACGATAGAAAGTGACTGCATGATTGGATTGGGAACTTAACTGCTGATAAGTCTGAGGTTGCAGCAGAGGTTATCTGAGATCTTAGATAACACGCTGCCTGGATTGGTGCGAGATACTAAAAATTCAATCAGGAAACATAGTTTGTCCCTTTGTTTACACAATTCTGTGTGATCTTTGCAACCTGTTTGATCCATGACATATGGTTCTTGAAAAGTCTTTAAAGTTTGGAAACTATGCATTTAAAGGTGAGGAATATGCTTGATTTCAACATAATCTGGTGTTTCCTCTACACAGTCACTAATTTAAACCACACACTTTTAATATTTTAAATGAAACAAAACCATCATCATATTTGTTAGTTTGTATCCTGGCTAGATGGCTAGATTAATAGTTTGTTGATCCCTTATTCTGTAAATAAGAAGCATTAAATAATCAAAAGATACCATGAACAGCCGGTACAGTAAACACACTATCAGTATACAATACTTGCTATGGGTTTATTTTTCGAATTTGCATTATGAAGGTAAAGGCTTCTTGATATTTTTGGTTTAGGTACCTTAAAGTGCTTGAATTTTACTTTTAAAAGCTGTATATATCCTGCATTCCTTCAAATTCTGCCCATTTGTTTGTGATTGAAATGATTATGATTTTCCATCCGTAACTCGGCTCTTAAACTCAGTTTAGTCAGACGTCTTGTACAGTAATCTTGGTCGGAGAGAGATCCAATACCCATAATGGATGTTTAAGAGGGGAATGCCACACCGCAACACAACATCATAATTAGAAGCGTTGAGATCTCTGCGCTGCTTCAGATAACTTTTTATATCTCAAAACAATTATGGGAAAAGTTTAACTAAAGCAGCTTTTTTTATAGAATGATCTTTCGTCAGAGTTTCTGTCACCACAGGAGTGTGTAAGTATCTCATACTGGCGGGAAATAAAGTGCTGAAATAGGCACAAATGATCAAAGTTGGCTTTTTGCTGGTGGGAATGGGAAGCACACAAATAGTCTGAATCATTGGAATTGCGTCTTTCTAAGCTTTTCGATTCCTTTTATCTATGCCGACATAATTTTCTGACAAAAACAATTATACAAATACTAGTTTACTACATCCCTATAGCATATATCTCTGTAATAAATGGGGAAACATTAGTTTTATTAATCCCAAATTTAAACCTTCTGATGTTTTTAAACATACCTGGTTTACCTGTTTCCATTTGATGTGCACAAATGATGATAGTAAATGAATACAATCAATCAGGAGTCATGTAAGAAGACTTGTTAATAGCATTTGTATAATTGAAATTTTGGCCAGTCCCATCCCTATTTCCCAGTGGGGTTTTTTCTGCTTATGGGTGACATAGCCCCCAAATATTTGGGGGTAGATCTGACTGTCATGAGCCATAAAACATCTATTTTATCTTGACCATAGAACTTATTCTTTGCAGACCCCCAAAAAGCATTTTGTTGGGTCATATACACCAAAATAAAAGCTTTTAACTGAAAAAAAAAATGTTTTATTGCTTTTGTTTCATGCTATCTGACTGTAATTTGCAAATAACATTTTAGGATTTTCTTTCATTTCCATGGCAGCAGTCAGACTAACATGCCATTGTGGCCTATTTCAGAAGTCTGAAAGTTTATATTCTCTCCCATTGACTTCTATTATCCACAGAATGAGATTAGCAAGGTTTTGCTGCACTTCCATTTAGTTTTAAAGGTTGACCGCCCACGAGGATAGCTCCCTTTTTGTCTATTTATAAATTGTTTTCTACTTTGGTTATGATGTAAGGCTTAAACAAGTAGCTTAAAGGGGTTCAGACTGTCGTTGGTGTGGCTGTTAAATGAAAGCCATCTTGGTTTATGAGTCTTCAGTACTTCCCATTTTAGTAGAATGTGATTCATACTGACTTCCTTTAATTTCTGGGGATTGAAAAAAAGCGAGTCCCAACTCTAAATGAGGCGGTTTGACATTTTCAGTGACATCAGTGTGTTGAAGGTACTTTTACTTTGACGTTAGGGTTATTTTTTGTAAGGAGGCCCATGCTAATACCAAAGTAGCCCTTTGGGTAACACTGATCTGTATCCACATTACATTATGCACAGAGCTACACAGACCCTTTGTCTGTATTTCCCCTGGTGTTGGAGCCTGTTGACTACTTTATGTATATATGGGTCAACCTCCACTCCACTCTTCCTATCAGGAAGTCAGCAGTCTGGCCCCACCAGCTCCAATTTTCCACTTGTGTTACTCCTTATATCAACACAGCGCCACATGTGAGACGTCACAGCTGTAGACGGCCAGCGAGCCAGCATGCTTTGTTGCTGTGTGTGTGTGTGTGTGTGTGTGTGTGTGTGTGTGTGTGTGTGTGTGTGTGTGTGTGTGTGTGTGTGTGTGTGTGTGTGTGTGTGTGTGTGTGTGTGTGTGTGTGTGTGTGTGTGTGTGTGTGTGTGTGTGTGTGTGTGTGTGTGTGTGTGTGTGTGTGTGTGTGTGTGTGTGTGTGTGTGTGTGTGTGTGTGTGTGTGTGTGTGTGTGTGTGTGTGTGTGTGTGTGTGTGTGTGTGTGTGTGTGTGTGTGTTTTGAGTGAAAGGAGCCATACATGAGCAATTAGCTGGTGTTAAGTCTGGTAAGGGCTGGGCTGCTGTTTATGACTCTGAGTGTATTTATGTGTTTGTGAGTGTAAATGTGTGTGTGCCCATATGTCTGTCAGTGCGTGGCTCTACCTGACATTGATGTGGTCACAACAAAGTGAGTGTTTGACTTTTACCAGCGAGACCAAATTGCCCTTGAGGAAGACCATTTGGCTGTGGGCAGTTGAGTCAGCCTATTGTAATTACAGGAAGAACAACTAGACGTCTTTATGCTGATTCAAATAGCTCTAATGACACTGGTTGGGGCAAAGCTAATGAACCACGGGGCTCGTTTTGTTAAAGTAGTGACGCTCTCAGTTTCCTTTGGGAAGGATTCTGTCGTGTTGCTGTCTCACCATTATACTGAATTATGCTGTTGGCACCGGCAGCAGAGACGGCACAATTACACTGCAAGTTGAGGCCAAGTTGTTTGTCTCGGGGAAAGTTTGAGAAGAGGTGCTGGCTGACTGAAGTGTACAGTGATGTGGTTGTGCAGCCTCTGTGTTTTAGGACACCCTGTCTCTGTTTGATTTAGTGGAGGTGCTGGAGTGTCATGTGCTGCTAGTTAGCTACAGTTTCTGCAGCATATAAAAGCACTGGTTGTGTAATGATGCACTGATCTGCATCTATGTATTGATTAAATGATCAACAATACCATTTTATCAATGCAAACTGAAAATATTGATACATATCACCTTCTTTAAGATAATTCCCACTTTATATTCATTTTTTTATGTTTAAAAAGGGCATCCTTAATAATAATAATGTTTTAATGTGTTAAATGATCATACAATACGCATTAGATAAATCACAGGCCCCTGAATTTAATCAAATCCTAATTGTATCATGGCAGACTTAGTGATTTTACCAAATGTCATATTGTCGTCCAAAGAATCCGTATAATATCATATGGTGATGAAAGCTATGATTTACACACTTAAAGAACACGCCACCATATACATACAATCTGAGTTAAAATTTTTATTGTTTATGCTATTCAGAACAGCGTGATTTAGATTATAGCAGCATATCTTTGTGCTGTTGTGTCACTGTGCCTTGTAAATGTGTAAGTCAGATAGATAATATGGAGTTTTATTCATAGTGATTTGTAGTTTATTAGTTTTCCAAAAGTGCATATTTATATCTTATCTTAAACCACATCTTGGGATTAATTTTTTGCAGCACCAGTCAGTTCAGGTCATAAATATGAAGGTGCAGACCAGTTTCAGGTCTCAATATAATGATACTAAATCATGCCAGAATCCATTTAGGAGGAAAATGTTGCAGCTAAAAAGCCCCTAAATACCAGCGTTCCTCACAGGATGTACCCTTTGCCTGGTTTTCCTCCCATTATGTGGTTACTGTGAGTGATCAGGTCAAAGCAAAGGTTGACCTGATCACATTCCTGATTACCTCTGAGCCAAGCTCGGGCAAGCAGACCTTGGAAAATGTACCGCCGAGTGACGTCAGCATTTCTCTGGTGTGTTGTCAAGTGGCGGCCCGGGTCAGTGTTGCTCCGATCATCTCTCTATGTTACGGCGGGCCTCTTTTCCTGGAAGTGTGTGTGTACAGTGGCTTTGGTGACCCATGCAAAGCTAAGAGAATAGACAACAGGTTGCACGAGCTGGGACATGCTGGCCAAACAAAAACTGGGGCCTCACGCACAGGAAAGCCTGGCAGTCAGTCTGGGAGGTGAGTGTTTATATACATTCATGCCAAAAGTTTTATATTTTTAATACGATAGAGCAGTAATTATATCAACATAAGAGTTGTATTGCTTGCTGGCCTTCAAGAAGTGAATTCAATTTGATGCTATTTGTCAGTTTGTGATTGTGGGTCTCAGTGTTGTTGGATATCTAATTAAATCTTCACACACATTAAGGAAAATGTGAGGTGTTTTATTAGCAACACTGAAATAGTGTGACCGTGCATAGCAACTCTTATTTCTGGGGTTTTGCTGGTGGATATTTGGTACACACCATTATTTTTACATTAGGAAATTAATTTTCAGCTTTCCTTTACATCAAAGCAACCTGTTGTGATTAAACACAGACATGGGGCTTGTATATTTTCACACATCTCAGCAGGCACATTCGGTTGACTTTAAAGGATGTTAAGTGCCTTGCCTCAGGGCACTATGGTTGTTGTAACGTAGCAGACAAAACCATAATCCATCCACTTGTAATGTGAAACCATTAGGACTCATGAATTTGTAATGGTGCACCACAGTAGTTATTTCTGATTAATTGTGGTAATGTTCTTTTTTGTACACACATTTACATTCACATGCTTCGTCTGTACCTACTGCAGCTGGTGATCTGCCTTTCCCAGAATGACTTTTAATAACACCCATAGACAGTTTGAACTTGTAAAAATGTAGCTGTGGGGCTAAACATGCAGGTGGAAAAGCAATAACAACAAATAGTCCTTTTTTTCTGGTGGAGAATGAATGATTGTTGCACCTCCTTACTCTAATTGGAATAGATCTTGGGGCTGTACTGTATTATAGTCTATTGAGGCTTATGTTGGAGGAGAAATAGTTGTCTTCTATGACTAGTTTCTCCCTGCAATGTTGTTGAACATCGATATAAAGTTCAGAGAAGAAGCTCTTGCTTTTGGCTTCAACAAAACAGAAATTTGTGTGATAGATTTTAGAGGCTGTTGGCTTAATTTCTTGCCACATTGAGCTAGTTATTTGCAGGAATGATACAAAATACTCACAGCACAGCAACAATGGTTGTTTTCTTACATGTCCAGGGCTACATTTTTAAGTTAAATGGTGACTTCTTCCAAATAATGAATGAGTAATAGAAGAATTCAGTTTCTGAGCTCTTAAAAAGCAGATATGCAGGCCTGGCTTTGAGAAAGTGTTTTATATCAGTGCAGTATTATTTGTAAAATACATGCATTTTTTTTTTACTCCAAAGAACAACCTCGTCATCTTAAATGTCTTTGTCGGCCCTCCTGCTTGCGTTGGTATCTCTAAGTATATATGACTGAGTGAATCTGTGTTGGCTCCGTGACAGTCGACTCCCAGCAGGCAGATGAAAGGACAGAGCAGGTCAAGTGGAACCAAAGACTCGCTTCACTGAGCAGATAAGGGAAGCTTCTGCAGCAGGACAGATATCTCTGAAACACCTGACAGGATACCGGGTTTCCGGCTTAAGTAACGTTCGATCACATACTTACAAATCCCCGTTGCATAAAGTCATCTTATGCCATTCATCAATATTTCCAGCAAGAGGGTATATAACAACTAGATATATTGTCAATATTTTTTAGTTATAAAATGATGACTAAAGCTCCGTCCTCGACCATTTTACCCATCAGACTTTTTCAAGTGAGACTTCAGAGTGAATCTTGTAAAGCCTTTGTTCGCCAAAAAAATGCAGACAGTTTTCTTTTCGGTGCCCTTGGAACTCTTTTGAAGGTTTTTGAATCAAACCAAGGCTGAGACAGGAGATGAAGAGGTAGGTTTCTGCTTTGTCTGTGGCTGTTTTGGCTGGAGTCATTCTAACTGAAAGAGGTGTGCTGTGTGTTACGGCTATCATCTGTGTTTCATGGAAAATGAGGGAGGGTTGCTCTGGTTGGTTTGGTGTCGTTTATGACCAGAAAGACTGAGGTAGGCCCGAGTCTGCCTTCGACACACTGCAGAAAGGATAATGGGGCAGACTAGGTGTGGTCCTGAATGGCTCTCCCCATATTTCTAGGGTCGCTGCCATTACTAAAGTAGCTACAGCCATGCCAAATATTCACCAATTGCCTGGTTAAGTTGGTATTGATATAGCTGGTTCATTATTTGGTCATAAACCACTTGTTCCTTGAACTTGATTTCAGTGATGGCCTTTATCAGAGTCCGAAATTAACTTTCTGATCCAAAAATCCACCAGCCCAGAGTGTTTTTTACCATCCAAGACAATAAATTGTCTTTTGTGTCACATATACAATTGTGTTTTAGTATTAATATAATAACAGGGCTTGTTAAAAGTTGTAACAAGTTTCAAAATGTTTGATTTAGAGGTTATGTTATATTGTTGTTTTCAGCCACACAATCACTCATGTAATCATTCATTCATTAATCATTAAAAAAACAAAGTTGATATGGACAGCTGTTGAAATAAACAAGTGTCAGTATACACTGATTGCTGTGGGCGTAATTCCTTAATTAAACAATATTTTTCTCACTTGCATTTATTATAATAATTATGATGTGATGCCAAAAGCCTTGAGATAAATGTTTGGTTTATGTACCTTAAAAGTGCATGAATTTTACTCTTGAAAAGCTGCACAGACTATATAAAAAGATGTTATGTTGAATACAAACTTGTGAGCTAAATTATTATTCAAGCCTAAATATAACTCATGACAACAATCAAAAACAACAGTACATCAGAAGGTTTTGTAAGCCTTTCAGGTTCTTAATCAGTTCAATCAACTTAAACCTCCTCCTCAGACTCCTCACTATCTGCAGCAATCACCTTTCTTCTTTGCACAGTCCATAAAGTCTGGGTAATGTCAAGCGAAGTTCATGTGTGAAATGGGACAGTAGGTGGTAAAATCTAGGCTATAATCTTGTTTTTTACAGTGAAATGGGAGCACTGAAACTGAAATCCAACCAGGCATTCAATGGCAGGTCATTGTGAAACCAGTGGAAAGTCTTCAGAAAGAAAAAAAAAAAAACAGTTGCAAAGAAATATGCAAAATAAATTGGATATGTTTCTCTGAAAAGGGACCACCCGAAGAGCCACTGAGAGAGAGAAAAAAGGTGCCAACAGGTTGCAGAGAGTAAAAGAGCACAGTTTGGGTATTTTGTGGTTGTTTGGCCTGAGTTGATCCAGTCCAGACTTTCTCTGCCCGTACACTTGTTGGCGTAGCACCTGCATTTTTAGCCCACACTGCTTGATTGAAAATGCAAGATGTCCAGCTTTCAGAAATACTGAGCACATGTTTTTTTAATTCATATTCTCACAAATATGAACCATGGTGGTTGAATAATTGAATATGTTGCCACCTAAACCTTCATGAAATGGCAGGAGTAAGCCAAACTAAGAGCATCATTGAAGGCAAACTGTTGGAATATACAGCTTTTTAAGGTATGGGTGAAAAGGGTGAATTTTATCAGGATCACACCGATATAGGTGACCTGTATTGGGGCGTGCACATGCTTAAATGACAAAAAGACTCAAGTGTCAATGTGGCAGCAGTCTGCAGGCTGAAAGGAAAGAGCATTACTTGTTAAAGAGTCCTTGTATCCAAAGTCATTAAATCTAAAGCCAAGAAACCGAGGCACATCTGGGCTGACTTTTAACAGTATGAAAGTCAGAATTCTTACATATAAAATGACAGTTTCCTCCAGCTAATTTTTAAGGCACCACAGAACAAGATGGGTATATTTTTAACTCACATTTGGCATGTACAGTATGATGTACTTTTCATCAAATCCCATGTGTTTCTGGGATTAAGATGTCTAGTTATTCTATGCTTTGAAGGAGTATAGTAATGGTAGGTTGGGATCGCTGAATGAATATTTGAATATAATCAATGTATCATGACTCATTCTGGGCGGGATGTAGTAAATTACTATATATTGCGAATTTTCCCAAGGTTTTTCAAGACGTGCGTGCGTGTATTAAGCGTGGGGGGTTAGTGGGCCTGCCCCAAGAAAATCTTATGTTTTTCACGTAATTTTGAACCATATTATTATATACCTATATATCTGTAAAGACAGTCATTTTTGCACTATCCAAGCTTTGTTATATTTGCTACATTTCCTTGTTAAAGTGCTCTGGTGGCCTGTAGATAATAGACTTTTTAACCGCAGGCTTAATCCAGTCCATGCAGCGTCACTGTAAGATGCTGTGCGCCCGTTTTTCGTGTCTTTGACTTCAAATGCCTTGAATGAAAACATCTTAAAGTGAAATTATGTAAAGTTTTGACTAGATGAAGTGAAGGGGAGCTGAAGAAGGGATTTTTGTTCTCAGAGTGAAGAAAAGCTGTGGAGAGGAAAGAGAGAGAGAAAGAGACAGATAGATTCAGCAAAGCTTTCTTGTCGGTTGTGTTTGCTCATCACTGGTCTTTTGGGGAACCCTGTGGGTTTTTTTCCGTCTTTTATGGCTGTCACAAGTTGTCCTGGGACTCTGTGGCTATCTGTGTGTGGTGTGTTTATGTTAGATGTGGCTCTGCATGTGAGGGTGTTTCAGACCGAAAATATATGAAGACAGCAAAAGGCTAATTGCCTGAAAACTTTTCTCACACCCCAAATGAACCACACAAGTGCATAAAGGCCGCATGCACACTAGCACCCTCCTTTTTTTTCTCACACACGCCTTCACCTTCTCACACGCCCACGTTCAGACAAGCACAAAAGATCAGTGAACCTTTTTCTCCCCATAACAAATATATATATTTACACTTAAATAATTTCTCCATCTGCAGAGCGTGCAGCTAACAGGCTGCAGCACATCGTATCTCATCTCCAGGCAGATTAAAGCAGGAACTGGTTGATGAGGAGTAGATGTAAGACAACAGGCAACTGAGAAACTGATCCAATAGCAACGATCACAGACAAACACAGCTCCTCATTTTGCTCTGGAAGCCACCATTTTGCAAGACTAAACAGGGAAACAGCACGGTCTGCTGATGACGTTCATCGACTTTGAGGCTCTACAAATTTGGCCTCTTTTCAAAGCAACCAGGTATATGCACTTATATAGTTAAGAATAACTTAAAACAGCTGCCGAAAGGGAATGCAGGGGCCGGGCTTTACTTGTTAGCTGCTTCAAAGGTAGGCCATAAATTACTTTAGTGATAAGAATGGCACCATTTGATCAGCATCAGTCGGCCATAAAGTCACCGTTTCTCCTTGTCTGTCCTTTCTTTATCACCCAGAGCACACAAACCCTGCTAATGTTCTTCATTATAACATCAACCTTAAAGTGAATTATTTTATAATCTAAGCAATCTAAACGCTTTGTAATAAACTAGAATGATACAATGAATGAACAAAGTGAATCAAATTATCTTAAAAGGAGTATCACTTTACATTATAGCAGCAATGGGCGATTAATTTGTTGATTATTTTGTGGATTTATTGATTCGTAGTGAAAATTGTCTGTCTCAGCTACTTAGAGTTCAAGGTGAAGTCCGTAAAAGTATTTTTTTTTTTTTGTCCAAAACCGAAAGTTATTCAGTTTAATATGGTTTTAAACAGACAAAAGCAGGACATTTTCTGCCATATGGCATGAAAAAGCAACTTTAACGATTGATCATCTATCAAAATAGCTGCCAATTATTTTTTCTCTCAAACGACTAATGACAAATTAGTTGACTAGTTTTTGCAGCTCTACTTTACATGCTGTATGTATTAAGTGAAATTTCTCCATAACAAGTAGGTTTGTGACCCATTTGCCATCATTGAAAGCCGCGGGGCCGTGGCAGTGATGAATGAGTCGGTCTCTGTTTTATTGAAACGTGAAAGTCCCTCAGACACTCACTCACTCATCTCGCCCACTCACAGCATGCACACTTTATTAGGGGGCCCGGACCCCCCACATGCCCTGAAACCGGGTGATGTCTGTCTTGCATTAACACACACAGACACACATAGACACACTCTTTTAATTTTCTCACTACAGCGACTGAGCGTGGCTTGCTCATTTGGCCTGCCATCTCCCTGCGGTGACGCCGTCGTGCCTCCGTCTTTAATGTTTTAACACAGGGAGCGAGCCACTCAGTCTAGAGCCCGAAACATCCAGCTTTAATGCAATAGACTGAGGAATTAAGATTGCGGTGGCTCTGCCAATGAGGAAAGGCTGACTAACGCACCCAGACATCACACATGTAGAAAGTCCCTCGCTGGCTGTTTTACATTTTAAGAATTTCATGGACGCAGTCATCCAGAGTGAATTACTGTCACTGTGATTGTGCTTTAAGCTACAAGTGGTACAACAACAACATTATGAGCCAATGTCTAAGAGGGGCAGCTCAGAACCACAGTGTCCTGGCAGTAATAACAAGAAATTCATGTTTGAGTTGAGAAGAAATTGCAGAGAAAGTTTCTTTTTCTACTCGGCAACAGCCTTCAACATTGTCCTTGATGGCTGATGTTCAGGAACATTTTGAGGTAAATTTGGTTTTGGTTTCTTCCAGTTTGAGTCTCTGAGTTGATCTAATCAACAGCAATTTCATCAGAGAGTAAGTGAATTGGATATGATTAGTGCTATCTTGACCATTTCAGTGCATAACGCACCGATCAACTAACAAGTTGTTCTTTGAGCATTGATTAAAGGCAGAATCCTGTATAGACTCGTACAAAAAAATCCCCTTAAATCATCACTTGGTCTGCAGAGATCCCGTCCTCTGCTTGCATTTTCTTTTCTTTTCATTTTGTCAGATTGTGAAAATCTGGGGCTGGCTTTCACCTACTGGTGGTCATGGGACCTGTGACCTGTGACCTGTAGAGGAGGGACCAACTCTTAATGCTATATTTACAAACTGAAACAAACAAATCCTTCTCATTCACCCTTTGATATTAAACAGACTGGGTGTCACCTCTCATATGACTTCTCAAATGTAATTACAGTTTCCTAACAATTAGCATTATAACATTGAGTGCTTCCACCAAGAGTTTTATTCATGCAGACTCAGTTTATATTCCCACAGCTGTACCTGACCCCATGTAATCTTACATCATGACTTTTTTATAGTTGGTAGAGTTTGTAAAGTTGGAGCTTTTCCCCTTGGTTTCAATGTCATTGTACACAAAGAAAACAAACCAAACCATAAGGCATCCACTGCATTAGGGTGGCAGCAAAAATTTGCAATTCTCCGGCTACCTGCTTTGACTACTATGCAAGCTGCTACAGTTTGTCTGCATCTCAGAATGCAAACGACACCTTCGCTACAGAAGCTGTTTAGCTCAAACTTGCAAAGTACACCTGGTAGTTGGGTCGGATCAAGGTGGCATCCTGTTCCCACCACAAACAAACCGCTTCAGAGTTTGTTTTTAACTGTGCTAAGATGTCGTGGTTCTTGTAAAACGAATTAGGGTTCAATTCAACCAAAGTAAACGGTGTGAAAATGCCCTTAAATCATTTAAGAGAGTCTCACACTGTGAGGTATACAGGTTTTAAATCTGAGAGAAAAATTCCGTTCTGTCGAGGATCACATGTTGTATGGATTGTAAACCCCCCAGAGACAATAACTGTACAGTATAAATAAAAAATGACTTGACTCTTATAACCAAGAGTCTTAATCAGAGCACAAATATGCACATTCCTGTCAACTCACTCTGGTGACACTATGAAGTTTTATGACTTAAGGAGTATTTATATACACTTACAACCTATTGTAAAGTAAATGCATGAAGAATTGGTTTATAGATTCTTTATTCCCTGTTTTGTCACATCCCTGATCTCTAGCATTGTCGTGCTACTAGTTTCAATCAACAGTGGAGCCTCTTTGTCTGTGTGGAAAGATGCTGAAAGGAAAGGAGCATTCTGGGAAACGAGGAGGGGGAGGTGAGAGGAGGAGATGAAATTTGATTGGCAGCGAGTACGAGAATGAGTCACTCATCCAGCTCCCTGGATTTGGAGCGACGGGCCTATTCTGGGCTGCGGTGACACGTGTGTGTTTGTATGTGGTTGTGTGCGTGTACGCGCGCACACAACCACTGTTCACATGGTTCACTCCAGCAGCTGAAGTCACACAAGTTTTCGTTGCTGGCCTACACACCGCGGCGGGCGTATGTGTGTGTTGAAGGAAAATGAAAGTCGTCTGGCGAACAAACCACAACACAGAAGCCAGATTTAAATGCAGATATTTATCTTCTCTCTCTGAAGTCCCCTCTACACAACCACTGCAAATCCCTCCGGCTTCATAACGGCCTCCATCAGTTTCTGACAACTTCTCTTCCAAGTTGTGTTTGTATGGATTCTTTTCCATTGATAGTCAGTCTAGCAAGAGTAAAGTATGTCTATGTATTGGTGATAGGGTTGTCATGATACTAAAATTTTCAACTCCATACCGATACTCAGGAAAATATTCGATACTCGATACCATTTTTGATACCACAAGGATAAAAACAAAGACCCCAAAATTTAACAGAACATTTTTTTATTGACAAGAAAAATGCAACATGTAAATATTAACAGAACCACAGGTTAAATATTTATAATAAAAAACATTTGTGCAAAAAGAAACTGGAACTATGATAACAAGCTTCAGGTCTGAGGTAGTACAAAAAATAAATAAATTCAATAAACAATAACAATTAGAACAATATTTTGAGGTTGTATGCTGTGCACAATATTAGGCAAGCTTGATTTAAAAAAAAAAAAAAAAAAAACTTAAGTGTTCCTTCCTTTGCTATGCTTTACACACATAAGAATAAACTATCAATACTTTTGAAAATGAGTATCGTATCCGGATACAACGTTTTAGTATCCATACTTTTGACAACCCTAATTGGTGATTTCATGTCTTTCAGGGTATTTCTTTCTTTCTTGTTACTCAAGTAAAAGTACACCATATCTGATGATGTAAATACTTCTGTGAGAAAAGCCTTTAAGCTTGATTTAATTTACTTCCTTTAGTGAAAATATTTTCACTTTGGTTCATAGTTTATATTGGCCCTTCCACCTGAAACAAATGCTACAACATCTTGCTTTAATGACTTCAGGAGTAATTACACTTTTTCTTGCTGTCACTTTTACTGGTGCCGTTCTTCTGGGTTTCTGTTATCTGGTTATTAATTATGTTAATTAAGTTCAACATGTTTAAATCCTTCTGGTCAATGTGAAATCAATTCCCTTTAAGCTGCCTACTTAACTGCATGAAAAAGTGTAAGAAGTAATATGTTTCGAGCCAGCAACAGGTTGCGGTTATTATCTAGTTTATTTTTTGTTATTGGATTGATAAGAAAGTCTGTAGCAACAGAAATGATATCATTTCAAGTCGACAGCCGGACTCCGTGCTGTTATGACCCACATAGGCAGCTGCCACAGTCTAATTTGTTGCGCCACAATTTCATAATGAACCGAAAATATTCGTGCACTTCCCAATCTTTGCAGTCCGGGGGAATCAACTTGGAGGGTCGGGGTGTTGCTCTGCTAGGTTGGCTTTGAAAAGTCAGGGCCTGGGTGAGTGGCAGCAGCCTTTACAGCAACAGCAAAATAACATTAATATTCACAGGACTCTCTGTTGATGGGCATATTGTTATTTGGAATATAATATCAGCAAAAGTAGCTACTTTTAAATAGAAAAGAAATACAAAATCTACATGTTTTGATGTTGTCATTCTCATGCCTATCAATTGTTATTACATAAAATAGACACAGATGTTACTTAATTGGAATTTTTGACACTTGATCATGAAATTAAAATTCTTCCAGGACACATGGACCACAATGGAAACCCTGCTTCTTCTAGAGTCCTCAGTTTGACGGTGTTATTCCACAAACAACTGCCTGCCAGTGTAGCCTGCTGGGTTGTTGGGCCCAACATTGTTGACTTCCCTCTGCAGGGTGTCAGCTGGCTTTATTACCTTCAGACAAGACAATGTGTCACAAACATGTACAAGTTCGGAGTGTTTTTCTGTGGGTTTTTGCACATGTACGACTGTGAGTGTGTGTTGCTGTGCAACAGATAAACTGAATCCGTGGCGCCTCAGTGGACCTCTGCATGGTGACAATAGAGTCATATCTCACTCTCTCTGCAGTCAGTCTGTCTCTCTTTCCCACTCACTACCATTCACATTTGTGCACACACACACTGCCTCCCAAACCACATTCTGCCCTGACTATAGGAAGCAAGAAATCTCCAGCGAGGCTGTCAGGTAGCCAGGAGCTCATTACAGCTGAATGTTTTACGCGGTTGTCATTTTCTGGAAGGAAAGCATGCTCAGACGAGTTCCTGAGCACGTGTACATGCATGCATGTGTACTTTTGCCTCTCTGGGAAGATAGACCTGAAGTTGAAGAGTCTCCAACCTTTTGGCTCAGCTGCTGCAGATTAGAAGATACATTGTGGTTGCTGTGATTGTTTACTTTCATGTGAACCTGCTTTCCTGCATTTAATCCACCGTTTTGTCTTCCCCTTTGGGGCATGTAGTACTTTAATTACACTTTTTAATGTGTTTGAAGGTGCACCCATTAAATGATATGGGCAAGTGACCACAGTAACATGACTTTGACATTTTAAAATAAGCTGTATAACCATGAGGGCCCTGCTGAATGCAACAGGAGCTTCCCCTCATATCTGAGTATCATAAGTGACTCTTGAATGTGCACACATATAAACACACACTCACACCAAGCCAGGGCTGGCTTAATCACAGCCTTGGCTGCCTCTGAGGTGCTGCAGAGTTCTCCAGGACGCGACAGGTTTCTGTCTGGCGAGGTTCAGGCGGCCGCCGTGTCACAGATTAGAGTGGCTTAGCTGTCTCAGTTGTAGCAGAGATGGTTTATACACTTAAAGGCTTCGCTTTGCAGTCCAAGGCTTTACAGCCATGGCAAACAGTCAAACTCTGTACTTTCTGCTGCGTCTTTGCTCTTTTCCTGCAGACTTTGAGAGCACAGCAGTGCAGCTGCCTGCGCTCTAAAACTGCTCATCCCGAATGGTTAGACTTTGTTTGGTTTGGATTGCTCACAGTCTACGGGAAGCATCGTTCACAGTGCGAGCTATTTGCAAGATGGATTACTGAGACGGAAAGCAACCACATCATCCCCAAGAGAACCAGTGGGCTGATTGAAGCCGTGCAGTGCCACTTCATTGAAGGCTACTTGAAGCTCCAGCGGTGTTACCGAATATGCCAACAAACCTTGAGCTACTCATTATTATCTGCACAAATTTAAGGCATTAATAACAAATCGTCTGTTGGCAGCTCAGCTCGTAAAGAAATGGAGCATCTCGTCTTTAGCCTGAGACGTCAGCCATTAAAACTTTACACACACAGAACATTTATGTATTCAGCTCACTGTTACAATATTTAATCCTGAGCTCTTTTTTTGGAGAGTTTATCTACTTTGATGCTGTGCAGCTTTATTTCCTGTACCTCTCCCTTTTCACGTCTTAGTTCCTCTTTTTATGACACTCCCTTATTTTCTTTCCCTTTCTCTTTCGGTCTGTTACTTTGGCCTTATCTGGGGGTTCCTATGTGTGCTGAAAATGATTTACCTCTTGAATTTTAATGGAAGGTTTGAAAAGTGTTCCAAACTGCCTGAAATGTAGGTTCTATAAGATGCAAAGTCTACTTACAAGAATTTGACACATTTTGAAACATATCATTCCCTTTTAATTTGTCATATTTCTGTAGAAAATGAAACATTCATTTTTTAATTCATAGCAAAATAGCATCCAATTTAACTTGATGAAAAAGTGAAATAACCAGTAGACTGTATGCATAGTTTGTGTTGCTGGAAAAGCTTAAATATGCTCCTTTTAAAATGCTTGAAGAGGTCTTGACTCTAGACTGTATAGAAACCCTTTTCCTCATACACATGTTTCAGCTTACATCTCATATCTCTTGTATTGGGATTTTTTTTAGGAAGACACTTATTTCTGTCTAAATTTCTGTCTTTATCTCTCCTCCCTACACTCTGACCCTGTCTGCCCTCCTTCCTCCCCCGGTCTTTCTCTGTCAGTGTGTTCATCTGTCTGTCTCTCTGTAAGCTTTATATAACGGGAGGGATCATGTGAGAAGTGAGGTGAGGGTTCACGCCATGCACCTGCAGACAGCCATCCTCCTTTTCCCTTTGATCTCTGCTGGATTGTGTTTCTTTTTCTCCCTTTTGCCATTCCACTTGTCTTCCTCCTCCTCCTCTCTACCTTTTCCACCTGATTTCCTCCTCGTCCCGTCTGTTTCTCCGACTCCTCCCTGGCTTTAAGCCACTGGCTCCTCAGATCTAAACTCCATCCTTTAAGGGCAATTATGAGATCAGCTCAATGAGGAGCAGAGTGTTTTTAAACAGTAGTTTGAGGCTCAGGACTCCTCAATAAAGCTGTGTTAGATTGTCTGTTGTAGACAGGTTGTTTACGCAGCAACGGTGAAAAGGAAACCCAGGCAACCAAGTCTGCACGATCAACAGTTCATCTTAAACTTAAAATTCTAGGAATGGGCAATACTAGAAGGGCAACGTTGGACTTTAGGGGGCATTTTATGTGAATTTTCCCAGTCGGGAACACATTTTTCAGATAATTCTGATAACACATGAATGCAACACAAATGCTCTAACTCACAATGTTAACAAAAGCGAAAAATAATTGTTGATCCTCCTCTTAATTCGGCTTTGTTTCAAACATTAATGGGTTAAAACTGGGCCAGTAGTTTTTCCATAATCCTGTTGGAAGATAAATGGACAAACTGAGGCAAAGACATAACCTACAGTTTGAGTTTTTAAACAAGTTTTGCATTTTAGTGTTCAAGTGAGGTTGAAAGCTTTCCAGATTTTCTTCTCTTGTGTGTTTTATTTGTGTGTTTTTCCCCTATAATTTGACTTTCTGCTTATGCCAGTATTGTTTACGCCCAGCGGAGATTCCCCTTTTCCTGCTCTGTACCCATTTATTTCCTGCCTTTCTGTGTTGTCCTGATCTCATCCCCTGATAAAACCCCATCCGGATTTCAGCAGTCAGCCAGCCCCCAGCCATTTAGCCTGGCCTGTTACCTCTGTGCGACGCTCTCCTGTGCCCCTGAATCATTACCCTGCAGAAAGACGCACACCGACCTTTGCAATGGCTAAAAATAGACCCACCAAAGAATAGGAGGAAGGGAGGGAAAAATAAACGGGGGGGATAGATGGATAAATGGAACAGCATGTTAAAGAAAGTTGTAGGGGAGAGCACGTAAAGTAGGAGGCCGTTTGTGTTTAGTCTTCTGACTTCTGGACAATACCCCAATGATGGCTATCAGTTATTAAGAGCACTATTACAACTGCGGTTACGTCAGCGTCCCTTAGAAAAGCAGAGCTGCGTGTTAAACTCCCTCACCCGTCGGCTGTGGCTGCACAGATCCTGTGTTTCTCTTGGAAAGGAGAACGCAGGTGGCTTTTGACTGCAGGCTAATAGTAAATGAGTTTTCCTACCCTGTACTTGGCTATATATAGAATCCAATGAGGCCTGAAATGGTGTGTTTCACCTCCGCCTGACAATCAGAAATTCTTCCTGTCTGGTGTAGAGCTTGCCAGATACTACAAAGGGCTTTGGGTTTGTTTATCTACTTCAGTTTTTCCTGACTTGTAGCTCTGAATCCAGATCTCTTGTGCTGTTGACCAGTGCCACCAACTCATTTAGAGTAGCTGAAAGTGTAGCTCATGTTGATCAGCAATGACCCTTAACTGGCTGCTGCTGAGGACCAATTTTAGTGAAATTGACCGTAATCTGTAAAATTTCTGCAAGTCTTACATGTTGGCAACATGTTTGTAATGGACCCCAAATCATTTATTTTCTTAAAACCTCTAACCCAAGCAGTTTCAGACATTTTTTGCTCACATTTCACTCACTCTGACCTCATTTTTTAGTCCTGCACCTCTATGGAAACAGCAAAATTGTGGCTCGAAAATGTGGAAACACAAAAATGTCTTTCTCTCTGCTCTGTGCAAACAGCCTGCACTTCAGTCCAAATTTTGCTGAATTTTATGTCACATGACTGTTGGTTTCAGCCGAGTCATTTATGGCTCGCCTGTTGTGCTGAGGAGTGCAGAATTTAATGTTTATCAAAAGGATCTTGTTAGTGCAAATGGTTTGTTATAGGCAAAATGTAAATGAGGCATGTAGAATAAAGTGATTATGATTAAATCATTATATATTAATCATCATTATTTTAAGCTTATATTTGGTGATTGTGCTTTACAGAAACATTAATCACACGTTTCGTTCTAGGACTGTCGGAAATAAAGAATCCAATTCTTTTTTTTTTTTTACAGTTATTTTACCATGATAGAAAAAATAAGAAAGCATGCCTTTAAATCCACATGCAGGTTGTGAGGTTCATAGGATTAAAAGATGCCCTGGATGTTCTGTAACATTTTCTACACACCTCAAGTGTAGATAAAAACTGCTACATTACCAGTAAAGTAATTGTTTTATATGTTATACCATGCAAACCTGAGAGAAAACGCTAAAAATGCTTAATAAAGTGTGACTTAATGTCAGATTTCTGCAGATATAACAATTGCAAGCTCCACTGACTTTTGTGAAAATGGTTTGAATTTGGTCTAAAAACCCAAAAACTAGCGATCTGCTCCTTCCATGCGGAGGACAAGATAACAGCAATCTCTGACCTCGTACATTATATGTACATTCCTGTCTCACATGCCAAATATCATGCAAGCTTTGTGGACGTTTTGATAACAGCCATGTTTAAGTTAGCAGAAAATCACTCATAAGAGAGGCTTCTGTTCTGTGTAGAAACTAGTAAACAAGCTAATCTTCATTACAGGGGGACTTCTTCCTGACTGAAGACGACTTGTTTCTCAGTTTGTGCAAAAAGAAAACAGACTGCTTGCACTGTAAACATATCGTAAAGTTTAAGCTGAGCTGGACTGGTTCCTCCATGCCTCAAAGCGTCGTAGGTTTCTTCTGGTTATGATAGTTTGTACACAACAACAACAACAACAACATTTGGCTGTTAACTCAGTCTTCGTGCTCCTTTTTCTGTCATTGTCCCTCACCCACTCTCATGATGTCTGTCTCATACTTGTTATCTGTTAATCTCTGTTTTTACTCACATTAAGCTGCAGATTCACTGTAGCAGATTCACCTCAGTTGTGCATCTGTCGCGCCATCAGCTGTGCTGTCTGAGAAAATAGAGACAGAAACAGACAACCAATGTGTCGCCTCTGAATCATTTCAAAAGAAAGACGCTGAATGTTGATGAACGGACTCCAGAAGCGAAACGTTATTAATGTACAGTCATTTATAGAAGTGTTGTGTTATACAAATGTGACAGTAGGAGTCACAGCTTCGTGCTAGTTCAGTATGCACAGGGATATGTTTTCTATTTCTTTCTATTTATTATGAGTGTCAAAGGCAGAAAAAATCCTTGCTGGAGAGGTGGCCTTTTGCCGGCTTGGAACTTCAGTAAACTGTTTCATAATAAAAGGAACATTTCAAACACTCCTGCATTGCTCTGCATGCACGTGTATGTGCTGACTGATATGTACCGTTATGGAAACTTTTTTTTACACAATATAAAATGCTTGGTGTGATTTAGAAATTGTGTTAACTACTTCTTTGAATTGCCTGCAACTGACGGAAACTGAACAGTAATGAGGTTTATTTAGCTATTTTATTCCTATTTATTCTTTATTTTCTCTGTTATCATTGATATAATTGGCTGACAATGTACAACATTGTTTGTATAATCGTGCATGAAAAAGTTAAATATTATTTCAAGTTTTTATGTTTGAGAAAGTAGCTCTCTGGGTACATTTGCAGAGTGGTGGAAACATTGGTTCACAATCCACAAAAAAAAGGTTTATTATCATTCCAGCTCAAAAAAATATTATATAGTTCCCCTTTTTAAAATCGGTGTCATATCGGGTCTCAAAAATCCCCTCTCATATGTAACGATGCTTTTAGATTTTTGACAACATAAACAACAGTTACAGCTGTAATGTACAGTTATTTCAGCTCAACTTGATGTGAATGGTTGTGAGAAATGCTTACAGGACGGGTCGAGGTCTTTTTTTTGGGTTGTAAATGCAGAGTGACATCGCTGTGGCTGCAGGTCTCCGCTGGTCAGGCAGCCTGAGACGGATCACACCCTCACACTGCAGCTCTCTGGATCTGCGCCCAAACTCTAAACTCTTTTGGCAAGTTTCTGTAATTGAATCATATTTTGTCTTGTCCGTCGTGACTCGGCCATTTATTTTTAGAGCTAAAAAGCTTTTGTTGCTAGGAGACGGTGTGTCTTAGGAGAGGCTGAGCGAGGGAGGGACAGAATGAAAGAGAAAAGAAGGAAAGAGAGAGAGAAAGAAAGAGATGGCAGTGGTGTTGAGGGGGAGAAAGGCGGAATCTGTGAAAGCTGAACGAACAAGCTATGAGTCAGCAGGGACATCTGCAACACACACACACACACACACACACACACACACACACACACACACACACACACACGGTGGGCATGGTTGCTATTCCTGTGTTCTTTGTCTGTGTGCTCTGTGCACCCACGCATGAACCCACTTACCTCTCCCCACTAACCTGTGTTGTGTGTCTGTGTGCTTCGCGTGTGTGAGGGAGATATTAGCTCGCCCACTTAGATTTAATCCACTCCTGCTGTTATATGCGTCAGCCTGCGTCCGTGCATGAGCGTATATGTAAGTGTGCACATGTGTGTTTTTCTCCAGCACTCGCCCAGTGTGTACCCCATTATACAGCAGTGTGTTGCGTCTGTGTCACAACGCATAACCTGTCCCCACTGACAAGAGCCTTATTGTCTGCTGCATGAATCATATGCTCGTACCCCATTAGTAATCTGCCTTCAAATGGCTATTATCAACTATCGCAGCCAGCTTGTCTGTCTTTTGGCTCACTCTCCGAGCACCATAGGAGATCAGATAGCAGCATGTGGTTTATTAGTCACCAGGAGCGGGTCTGTTTTTCAGGATATTTTTTTCTCCTCCTTAATATGACTTTTGTGAGATGTTTTTTTGTGAGTGAGGCATTAAGAAAGAAAAGAGTAGGCTGTGAAACTAAAGGCCGCCATAGATTCTTACAATGTTTAGTCTCTTTCCGCTAGTCACAGAAGTTTCCAAAAACACAGCATATACATTAAACACAAATGACACACATTTCTTACTTTTATCACTTTGATCATGAATACAAACACATCTTATTGTGAAGATAAGCCTAATATATCCTAGGGCTGGGCGATATGGACCAGAAGTCATATCCCGATATATTTAGGCTGAATATCGATATATACAATATCTATCCCAATATTTTTATTACAAAGTGAGAGCAAATGTCCAGTTAAAGTTGAAGCCGAATATGAAATGTCACAAGTAGTTTTATTGAAACCATCTATTTAAGTGGACATAAATATTGTATAACAGGAATATATTTTTTTTAATATAAGCTCCATAAAGTGCACATTTAAATAAAAAATGATCTTGCCTGAAGCAAGGATCACAGTGCAAATCTGAACTATATCGATATATGGTCTAATTCCATATCACATTAAAAAATATATAGATATATCTTTTATATCAATATATCGCCCAGCCCTAATACATCCGTTGTGGCTCATGGAAAGACATTTCCTAGCACAGATGTGTTAATCACCTGCAAATTGCATCTGAATCCTATTAACAGAAATCATCATTTTAGCTACTTTACGCCCTTGTACCACAAAGAGTTGCCAATGGCAATAAAAAGGATCACTTGAGGGTAGACTGAGGCTTTTTAAATATTTGTATATCTCTGACATTTTCCAATAACTTGCAAATTTTTCTCATTTGGGATTTACAAAATATGGAAAGAGAGTTGACAAAAGAAAGGATGCAACTCTGCCCCACTGGAAATCTTGCACAATGTGGTGTCTGTTGGATGCTCTTACATCTATCTTAAAGGGGAAACTGATTGCAGTTGCTCAACGTGTGTGTGTGAGTGAGTGTGTGAGTGAGTGAGTGAGTGAGTGTGTGTGTGTCTGTCTCCATTATTTGGCCAGATATTTGTCTCAAAGGACCTCCATGCAATGTCCTCCTCTTGAGTTGGGTTGCTTGCTCAGTTTAAGCCCCCGTGCACATTTTAAAATCTGCCTCCAGTGCCTATTCACTGGAGTTGTACTTGACCTTTTGTTGTAGTGCAGCAACACTGTATTGTAAACACAAGGTATTACATTTGCAAGAGTTTTGTGCTCTCTGAGTGACATTCTCATGGTTTATGTGTACATTTTTGCGTTTATTGTGCTGAGATTTCCCCACTTTTCGTCATCAGTTACATATGTCTCCTGCAACAGCAACTATTATTAATGCTCCTTCCAGTATTTCCTCAACTCCACTATGGATTAATGACATTTGCAGACATGTAGCTGCACTTTGCACACCTGATAGTGGACTTTGGTTTCACCACGTCCAACTTGGGTAGTTTTTCCATGACTCACTTTGACTCCATTTACACCTGCTATTAAAATGTCATCTGTATCTGGATAAGGGAAACACATGTTAAGGCCTGCTGTAAATGCTCAAATCACCGTGGTCAGAATGTGATCGAACATATCGGTGCGTTGCATTCAGCTATTTGTAAATGCAGTTCATGATAATTCAGACTGAGTGTTAGTTGTTTGTTTTTTGTTTTTTGAGAACGTACCACCCATGTAGGTAGGAATGTCATGAGTCACTCTGGAGTTCGTCGTCTCAGCTTCACAGAAAGGACTGATGGTTTCCACAAGTTGTTGCTGCTTTAACTGATCCACTGTGAAGGAGTCTTGAAGCAGCTACACACTGTGAAAATGAGCTGGTGGCAGATCTGTTTCTGACAATAAAATTGCCCTTGTTTAAAAGTAAATATCAGGTATAATATTTAATAAAGTAACACCTGTAATTTTTGTTTCTTTTACTTTACCATTACCCAACCTGTTCATAAACAAGCACACACTGTAGACAATGAGAGCACCTATTGTGTAAATGGATTTAATTACCATCTGGGCACCATACCCAGATACAGTTCACTTTACCCTGGGGTTTAGTTGCCAGGTGTGTCTTCTTTTACAGCTTTTACAACTCCCTTTTTCCAGTTTTTTATGTCATCTTGTCTGTTTTTCATCTGTGATTCATTTCTTGGTTGTTGTGTGTGTGTGTTATTTTCTGCTTTTATGTAGCTGCCCCAAAGCGGTTTCCTATCAAAAAGTCGACAAAGCAATAAGGTACTGAAAGAAATTAACAATTCCTTTTGTTTAGTATCAAAAACAACACAGTATCCAAGTAGTTTTTGCTGAATGTAGAGCCGTGCAGATGGTTATGAAGAAATAGAGCCAACTGACTGATTTTTTTTTTTAATTGATACCAATTTAGAGGAAATATTCAAAGATTACCAAATAAAAATGGACCTTTTCTTTGTGGACTGGCACTGATTTTGCACCGATATGACTCAAAGGTACTAAGAATTCTGTTTTCTTAAATAAACATCTCAACAAATAATAAATCTTATATATTAAATCTATCCTGGAAACCGGTGGAGTCAGCTGTGCTCAAGTTTTAGTTATTCTGGTTGATGTCTGGAAAAATATGCATTCATGTATTACTCAGGCGATGCCAGAGTATCTAATATCAACCAATTTTAAAAATAAAAAACTAAGAAAATAAAGAAAAAATGAGAAATGGCTTAATAAATATCATTACTGTTTGTTCAGTATCAGTCAGTAGCCATTTAAGAAAAAACTAAAAGAAATGGCCATGGCTCACCATCTTTAAATCACTCAAAGATTGTTTTCTGTGTTATTTTCTTCATAAAAAAGAAAGTCTAGAAAACATAAAATTGGCAATTATCTGACCGACACTCATCAACTCTAGTTCTTCATCAGGGTTTGTTTAATATGTCAGATTTGTCAGTTTATGTATAGATTCATTGACTTGTGTTTTTAGACCTTAAGGGCATACATTACTGTGCAACATTCATACAACGTTCATATTATATCAGGAAGATTGTGCCATGTGCCGCCACTGCAGCACGGGTCAATAGGCCACATCACGCCAGTGTTAGTCCGTCAGCCTTGAGCATATCGTTGTTAAAAGTTCACTGTCACTGCTGTATAGATATGACAGACTTTGTAGAGTGTGGGAAACTGATTGTAACCTTGGTATTTAGGATAGTGTGTTTCTTTACTGTTACATAAACACACACACACAAAAATCCAGCATTGTTATATTGTGCCCATATGTTTCCCACCCTCTGCTTTCTCAGCCTGATTGCCAAGACACATCTGGTCCTAATGAGGTGTGTGTGTATGTGTGTGTGTCACTATGCCTTTGCTATGCAGCCTTTCAGCCTGGCCTTGTGTTGAAGTGGTGTTGAGTCTTTTACTGCCACCCACTGCTTTACAACTCAAAGCCTATACTTTTAACTGTTGGATAATAGTGTGTGTGCTTGTGCGAGTGTTCGCTCTGATAGTAGTTATAAAACCAGAGCTTATATTTTGTCTGCACAATATCTCAAGGCCTGGTAATCTGTTAAAACACTGCTGATTTTCCAGCTTTGATGGCGATAGCAGTGAAGTTTTGATATGACTGCGATCTCTGGGAACAGATTAAGCTGAAATCTTCATTACCAGCTTTCATCCAGACATGAGATCCATTTTGTACCGAAGATGTAGATTGAATTGTGTTACAGATTTCAGTGTACACACTTCCCTTATGTGTGATTTTCAACTTGTCTTGTATCTAGAGCTGCAGCTAACTTTACTAGCTTTAGTTTTAGTTTTCAAGAGGAATTGTTGATCCATGAAATTCAGAAAAATAGTTTAAATTAAAGTTTATTATAGTCAAGGAAATGGAAATATACTTTTTTGTCCATCTGTTTCCAGTGGACTTTAAAATCTATCAGCAACTCTGTAGGTTACCATAGTTTTTTGTGTGTTTTTCTTCAGCTGATGATTGAGGCAATTCTTGCAGCTACTTGCATATTTTACCAGCAAATGGCTGCTGGCTGCTACTTATTTCCAATCTTAATATAAAACAGAGAAAAAACAGTAAGTCTCCATATTCGAGAAGCTAAAAAAAACATTTATTTTTTTCATTAAAAAAAATTTAATTTTTTTTATCAAGATAGTTGTCAATTAATTCAGTCAACTACTTGAAGTAAATTAATGATTGCAGCTCCACCTGAATCTTTTGTGACCTTGCAAAAAACAACCTTCAAGCTCAAAAAATGGGTGCCAGTCTGGTTGCTTGCCAAGTAATTGCCAAACACCTCGTATAAAGTTCTGACTACTATGAGCCGTAAACACGAGCATTGTTCAACTATTATGCTGTTGTTGACCCTGGTGCTATAACAGCTGCAAAAGAATAATGGTTCATCATGTGCAGAGCGACAACAACTTGAGACAAACAAAAGACTAGACAGGATTAAAGAGCTGGAATAAACCCAGATTTTTCTTATTGTGTCCAACCTGGTTTTTTTTTTTTTAAATCCGCCTCTGTTTATGATGGTGCAGCTGTGACACCACCTCTTCTCTCTCCTCTGTCCCCTCAGGGTTTGCCTTCCCGGATTGGGCCTACAAGCCCGAGTCGAGTCCGGGCTCCAGACAGATCCAGCTGTGGCACTTTATCCTGGAGCTGCTGAGGAAAGAGGAGTACCACGATGTCATCGCCTGGCAGGGAGACTACGGAGAGTTTGTCATCAAGGACCCAGACGAGGTGGCTCGCCTGTGGGGGGCCAGGAAGTGTAAACCTCAGATGAACTACGACAAGCTCAGCCGGGCTCTGAGGTGAGACTGAAGCGGGGAAAAAAGTGTGAAAGAAGAGAAGGATTTCTCATCACTTAAGCCTAAATTATACTTTTCAAATTCCACATACAAAAGCTGTAAAGGTTCACTTAGATTTAATGATCTTTCCATTTCTGTGAGACTCTGTGTGGACTGTACATGATAACAAACAGAACAACTAAATGAAGTATAAACAGATTTCCAAAATTCTATTAAATTTATTATATTTACAAAAAAACAGAAGTTTATTAGTTTGAACATTAAATATACTGTCTTTATGCAGTTTTCAATGTAATGTATGTCAAACGGGATTAGCATGTGATCCCATTCTGTTTTATTGACGTTTTAGACAACGCCCAAACTTTTGCTTTTGAGCCTCTTCTTCTTGTTTACTTAGTGCGTGACTAGTTCACTAGTCTTTTAAATGTTGCTATCTTTTCTATACATACATTCAAAATATTTTATTATTCATTGTTATTATTGTATTAATTTACACTGTGGCTATTTGTAAGATAGTTCTTTCAATTTTAAAACTTGCACAAAAGGGAAATGATGCACCAGTTCAATCAGGATGTACTCGGTCAAATAGAAGTCCATTCTCCAGGCAGGAAACACGTTTTGGTTAATTTAATTTCCAGATCAAAGCAAGCAAACAAACATTGCATACTGTCTCTTTCTGCTCTGGTAAAAAAAAAAATGTGTCCCTTCTGGTGCATAGCAATACTTGTTTGGTCTGGTGCTTAGTGCCCCTAGTGGACACAAAAATAAATACAAAATAAACAATAATAATTAAACTAATGAAATTACTCTTACATACACATTTAAATAACATACTGACATGGTGTCTTAGCTGTGAAAAGCCGTCACTCCTCCTGCAGCCATCCTGACTCACTTCCACATCGTGGCGTGCATGGCCGCTGCTCGCCACTCTTCCGAAACAGCATCCAGGTTCAGCAGTCAGCCTGGTTCTCCCCTGATCCACTGGATTAGTCAGCAACACATTAAACTAGCTAGATAGCTATCACGTATGCTACAGACGATGAGTCAATGAATCGGGCTAATGCCAGCTAGCTCAACACTGAATCAAACCTCCAGGCAAGAGTCATGGTAGATCAAAGTTCCAGATGGCTTTAAACCCATTTAGGCCTAAAACGCCTGGAAAAAACGGCTGTAAAACCTATGGGCGATTTTAAAATAACCCCCGAAAACCTGAAGTTTTTCTGTAAATTCAACAGAAGTGTCAATGCCTACTAAATAATAGATTTTTCATCCTCTGTAGCAGATAGAAATTCAAATTCAAAAAGTATTTGAGACCTTATAGCTGTTATATCTGAGCTCCCTCCGCTATAGTCGTCTTCCGCCATGATTTCAAACTTCTGGAAAAGTCCCATGTTGCATTGCGACACTCCCACATGAATTCTGATGCATTCCATTGGCCAAGAGACAGAAACTAGGTGGAAAAAACTACAAATACTACAAAACGACGTATCCGCTTTCCTGGCCTTAATGGTAGAATAACGCAACAGCGCCCCGAAATGCGGTAATGCTTTCCCGGCTTAAATCGAACACGGTTAATCGAATAGCAATGGCTTTATTTAAACCACACTCCATGTTAGTAAGGCACTTTTCTGACCAGACATTGGGATTGATTTCAGCTGCAATTAAAACACAATTTGGTGAAGACTAGCTTCATCTTCCCTTTGGTGACTTAAAACATGCACATTTAAAATCATGCATTTACATCTGAAAGCTTAAAGGTCCCACTTCTTTAAGACACAAACCCTGCATGTGATGCTGGAAACTTAACACCTGTGCAGCCAAAACTTGTCCACTCACCCAGACTGACGGTCTCCTCCCTCTTCATTGCCATCCACACATGACTCATGCTAAAAATAGGCCGTGAAGAAGAAGATTATTAGCTCATAAACATGCATTTAAACAATGCCGAATTTAAACTACTCAGGAAATTGACTTGAGGAAGGAAATGCCGTTGACACATTTGGCAAAACTCGAGGATGCAGAACAATGAGCCTTGGGGAGGAAAACTGAATGTAAACAGAAAGTTTGTTTGTTTGCAAGAAAACAAACATGGCACCTTTTACCTTTAAAGTTAAACCACTTTATTCTAGAACCTCTTTTATCTCCTATCAGGAGTTAAGAGTTTACTGACACCATTTACAAACATAAGCATGTTTTGGGTCCTCAATTCCAGACTGATGCTGATGTTTAGCTTCATATTTTGGTCATTTGTTCTTGATGGGTATCAACACCAGCGGAGTCGGGTAATGGCAAAGAGCCCAGACGAGTCAATCTTAAGTTACAGGAACTGGAATCATGTTGTTTTGAACTCCAGATGAACCGTGGTGAACTCAGAGAAGCATAAAAGGATGATTTATAATAAGCATTCAATTTGTAAGGGTCAAGTATAACAGTCTTTCCATTCACATATCATTCACACATGCCAGAATTTAAACAAAACTTCTTTTCAAAATTATTTCAGCTTTTTTTTTCTGAAGAACAAGGAGGAGGAGGGAAGTGGTGTGGAAAGCTGTCATTTATTTAACTTATTGAGACTATAAACTAGGAAATCAAGCTGTATCTTCAGTTCCTATTCTTTGTTATATGAAGATGCACAGGTCACAGCAACACTTTAAGACATTTAAAGCTTAATTTCTCCGCCAGTACTGGCTGTGTGTAATGTTGCCGACCTTGACGCTTGATATTTTTTCTCTTATTCTTTTAATGTCTTTATTTCTCGGTTAAACTTGAGCTTAATTACCACTGTGTCTAATGGTTTAGGGGGAAAAAATCCTTTGGTGTTTCGTCGTGAATGAGCATCTGTGCTTCGTGCCGAAACTCCAGGGTGACAGCCGATTTAGAAACACACACCTTCACCCTCCACGGAGCACATGTGGGATGCTGCGGAGTTTTATTTAGCTGCCAGTCTGTCCATGTACACAAACACACACACACACACAAACACACACACGCACACACAGCTAGTCATCAGTGTCGCCTCCTGTTTTGTAGGTTGGTGTGGGTTATAGTTTGCCATGGTGATGACTAGTTACACTGCCTCATCACCACACACACACACACACACACACTCACACACACACCCACATGCGCACACATACACTTAACACCTTGTTATATGTCAGCCCTCCTCCAGCCCATCTGTGTCTTGTTTGTTGCTGAAACCTTTTTTTGTCTCCTACTTAGCCTCATATGACTGCATATTTAAAGACACAACTTTTTCTAAACTTGTATAGGAGTATGCTGCTGATGTAACACATTGATTTTGCACGTTGTTTATTTAACAGTGGAAAAACTGAAATATAGTGAAATAGAGCAAACAGTTGGCTGCACGTTCAGTTCAGAATCAACATTGGGTTCAGTGCTTGTGCAGCTTGTTGTGTCATATAGGCAAATTAAAGTGAAACTTTATGAATATTTCACCTGGGCCTGTGTTACTGAAGTGCAGGCAGTACATGCAGATGAAGGGTGTGTGCAGCCTCTCTGCACCTGGAGCTCCCCTCTCGCAAAAGTCTCTGCTGCATTGACACAAAGTGAAACTATGCAGGTTTGCAAACAGCTCTAACTTAAACACTTCATGCCACAACTTTTTTGCTTCTTCATACAAGCTGAAAACGTGCATGGGTTAATTTTGCATTAATCATCCATTGTTTCCCTTTAATTATCCTAACAGTTAAGGTAGACCCGCCACAGTTTGATAATTAATCGAAAAATTATTTAACATGATGGGTGGGGTCTGTGCAGGCTGTATGGGGGGTTCAACACGGTGAGGCATATACCCTGGCTGTCTCTCACTGGATGTATTCCCTCGGTGCAGAGACGGGTTGCAGGTCAGCTAAGGAAGGCCCGGGGTAAAGGTGGCTCGCCGCTTCGACTGTGAGCTTTACAGCACCACTCGCCCAGGGCTGTGAACTTCATATTCATTGTGCACTCTCTCCCTGCAGGGAGGGACGGGGCGCTTGCTGCTGTTGCATATCTCAATCGGGCCCGATCTTGTTTAGCATGCTGTATGTTCTGCAGATACAACCAATGTGTTTACATTTAAATTGTGCACAAATTTGTTCACAAGAGCAAAAAGTAATTCATAGTCTTCGCCTCTCAATTTTGCTCTTTAAGTGTGCACAAGGTTAATGCATTTAACTTTTAAAATGTACAAGAGTTTCTTGTAGACCTCCTGAGGGGGTGAATATTTGTATAGACTATTCTTTAAATATATAAAAATAAATGAATGTATCACATCACAGATGCAACATATGTACATACTTTACATAAATATAACAAATGTTGAAGTGTTGTATATCCTACAAAAAGCATTTTAACAGTAAAACCAAGATTTCAAATTGGCAGCTTCATTGATGCTTTAATTAACTCGGTCTAATGTCTGGAAAAAATTTGGTGCAACGTTATATTAAGAAATGTTTGATTTACTACATATGTGGCTGTTTCCCAAAGGTTTTATTTAGTGGAAGAACTGGAAGTCCTCGGTCTAATCCACAGTTATTTGAAACACATCAACTCATCAAACATGGACAGTTAATGGCTTGTATCCTCACAGAGAAATAAAGCCCACAAAGGTTTAGCAGTACATAAACAGTCAATTTGACACAGGAGCAGTTACTTTCTCTCTGGTCTCAGTGAGTGTTTTACATCGAGCACCAGCTGGAGCCAAACTTTGTTGTGAGCGTCTTTTCTGCGGTTTGTAAACCGTTTTTATATGAATGAACGGCTGTTAATTAATTCTGGCGTCTTTGGAAGAAAGTTCCCTCTCTGTTAGATGTGAAGTCTTTGATTGATGCTTCCCTGCATCTTTGAAGTGCACATGTGTGTGTTCAGTCATGCATACACACTACATGTGCGTAGAGATGTATGTGTGCTTGTGACACATCTACGTGTGTGTTCATTATATAAAGGCTGAATCTATACAGTCAAAGTTCTTTTTAGTTTATTTGAAGAAGTTCAAATGCTCTTCAAAGAGCAGGAAGCCTGGAGCGAGCCGTGTGTGTGTGTGTGTGTGTGTGTGTGTGTGTGTGTGTGTGTGTGTGTGTGTGTGTGTGTGTGTGTGTGTGTGTGTGTGTGTGTGTGTGTGTGTGTGTGTGTGTGTGTGTGTGTGTGTGTGTGTGTGTGTGTGTGTGTGTGTGTGTGTGTGTGTGTGTGTGTGTGTGTGTGTGTGTGTGTGTGTGTGTGTGTGTGTGTGTGTGTGTGTGTGTGTGTGTGTGTGTGTGTGTGTGTGTGTGTGTGTGTGTGTGTGTGTGTGTGTGTGTGTGTGTGTGTGTGTGTGTGTGTGTGTGTTCGCTCTTTTCACATGTATGTGCGTGGCCTTTTCCACCCCGACTTGTTCAAAGTGCCATCCATCTATCCCTACGCCTGTGAACATTATGTCCTTCCAGCTTTTACAGCACATTCAGGCCTGATATTGTTTACACCCACTCACAAATACGGCTGTTTACCTCCCACAGCATGTGTATTCTATATATTTTTGTTTTTTCCGTCTTTTTTTACTTGCATGCAGTGTGTTTTGCTTGTATGCTTGCCATGTACTTGTTAATTCCCCCCTGTACAAAGTTTTCATATCCTGAACCTCAGCACAGATATAAGGGCTCTTAACCCTTAATAGGACACTCATTGAAATACTGGCAAATTCCAAATTTCAACCCTAGAGAATATTGGAGGATATTACATACAGCCAGAATGTGGACTTTGGGATATGTAAAAAAACAAACGGACCTGGAGGAGGGGGGTAATATTTTCAGAAAAAAGTTTACAAGATTAAAGTGGCAAATCTACAAGAAAAAAAATATGCAGATTTAGGACATTTAAAGTGGTGAATCCGCAAGATTTTTTTTTGCTTTTTCCCCCACTTTTTTCTCGTAAATCTGCGACTTTTTCCCGCAGATTTGCCACTTTAAATGTCTTAAAATCTGCAACTTTTTTTCTTGTAGGTTTGCCACTTTAATCTAGTAAATTTAAACTTTTTTCTCGAAATATTACCCTCTTTGCTGATTAGCTGGACGAAATCCATGTCGTTCTACGACCTCACAGAGAGACATGGGCACCCCATTTGGATATCCACTGAAGTTACCAAATATAGTTCTTCGCACGATAAAGGGTTAATACTTCACATCAACTTTATTTCAGAAGGAAATAATCTACTCTACTCTTTCAAGTTTCTGCAGTTTCCCTGAGGATAAATCATTTTTTATTTAATCTTAAACTTACTGTTTTAACCTTCCGAACCCAACAACCCGTCTCACATTTTTTTTAATCACCAAAATTACACCATATATCATAGCCAGAACCTGTAAAAACAGAAATTATCAGATTTTCACATTTACCACAGTCCTTGAATGAATCATGTGTTGTGAACGCTCCTGTCAGAAAAAACAAAACAAATCTAAGCTTAAAATTGTGATATTTCTGAAATAAAAACACTATGTTCTCCATGCCTCATTTAAAAACCAAATAAACCATTTGTACCAACCAGATCCTGTAAAAAACATGAAATTCTGCTCTCCTTGGTGCAAACGTAGGGCCATGAATGACTCCATTGAGACCAACAGTCACATTATAAAAATTAAGTGAATCTTAGACTTAACTTGTCAATATGTAGCATATGTTGTAGTTGGAGCATGTCAAAAATGTAAATATTGTTCACACAGAAACTCTAAAAGCAGGACGTTCTCCTTTTGTAATAGGATATTCATTCATTATAGTACTGTATGTTGACTTAACTCAATAATTATCAGTTTATCACTGAAATTACTTGTTTGTGTGCTCAGTGGTTCTGTCATCACTCGGCTTGTCGTTTTCTGCATGTTGTGTTTGAGTCTGTTGTTTATCTGCCTGCCCCTTTGTGTCATTCTGTATTTGCGTGTGTGTGTCTGTTGCAAGCGAGGGTGTGGGTGTGCGTAGTAGTCGTCTCTTCACTCATTGAGTCATTGAGGGGCTGGAAGAGCTCCTGGTTCACACACACTCCTGCTCTACTTTATTCTGTATTGTACCGAACTCCAGTGACTAATACTGACGGATCACAATGAAGCGGCAGTACAACTGGGCACGGCTTCACCAGTGTGACGCATATTATATCCGTTATTGTTGTGTTTTCTTAACTGTCACTATGAGTGTGACTGATGTTCAGAAACTCATATTTTACTGTAGTCTTATTTACATCACGACTGTTTTTGTAGGGCTTAATTCAGTAATATTATTACATTCATCATTTTGAAGCTCTTTGAAAAGACAAAGAAGTGTTCAGCATGAAGATATTGACTTGGCAGAGTTAAATAGTATTTAGAAAATACTCCCTAGAATTAGTTTTATCCAATTTGGAGTCATTTTATTGTTTGTATGGTAAACCTTCAGAACCTAGCATTTTTCCTGAACAAATTACCAGAGTTGCATCATTTATCATGGCCATAAACTGTAAAAAAAAAAAAAAAAAAAAAAAAAAAAAAAAATTACCACATTTTCACATTTTTAACACATATGTAAACACAATGGCCCTCATTTATCAAACGACCGTACGTCAGAAAGTGAGTGTAAAGTCGGCGTAAGATAATTTCTACGCAAGCCTCGGCATTTATCAATTTGGACATGAGCAGAGGGTACGATCAGATCTCACGTCTGCTCTCAGCTCGTGTACGCAAATTTGAGTCAGCGTGAAGTCCACACGTCTGAGTCGGAGAACTGATCTTAGACTACAGTATCGATGCCTGCAGCTGATCAAACTCTGTGGTGTTTTGATTTTTCATGGTGACAAATCAAAACATGTTTAAACTACATAATTTATCATTAAAACATCATCCAAAAATAAATACACCCTGCGATCGTGAAATTCTTTTAAACAGAATACCAGCCGTGGCTATAAGATGTTGTTGTCTTCTGCTGTTTACTGTTATCCAGCTCCGACACGCGTCTCTTTTACCAGCGGTGCTGCCCGAATAGAAACATTTCCAATCAGCGCTGCCACACGCTACTCTGACTAGGACATCATTATTAGTAAATGTAAAGAGGTGAATAATATATCTCCATCATAATAATAGCAATATTCGGATATTACATGGATTATTAGGCTTTATATATCACAATGTATAAATGAATTACTCAAACCTCGCCAGGAGTTTAATGGTCCGCTACTTTGCTGACAGCACCACTGATTTCCTTCTTTTTCACTTTTTAAGCTGCCAAACAAAACCAGTTTGTTGTGTTGCAGCTGTTGGACGTCAGCGTTTCACTTTCTGACTCTGAGAAATTCCTCTTCTTTTGGAATTAAAACTTACTTTAAAACATTGTTTACCTCCTTCAACCAAAAAGCTGTGAAAACGTTGAAGTCCATGCTCCAAATGTAAAATATTCAGTGAACTTGTTTGAGTTAATAACTAAAAGTACTTTTATTTCATAAACCTCCGTCGCTGCATATTTCTTTAATATGTCTATATTGCCCCTGTTGTCATTTGTAACGGTGCATTTTGCTAATAAAGCTGGCTTTAGGGGGTGAAAACATTTCTTAGTAGTACAAAGCTTCTGTTGTACTACCGGTTGTACTAACCGGATCCTATAAAAAACATGTAATTCTGCACTCCTCAAAGCAAATGGGAAGCCATTAACGACAAAAGTGAAACCGACAAAAATTTAGTGAAATTTCAACTGAACCGCTGGCTTTTTACACAGAGCAGAGAGGAGAGGACGAGTTATAAAAATGTAAATAGTTTAATATGTATAGCATGTGGAACCCCAGTTTTTCCCCCCAATATTTATAATAGTTGTTGGCACGTGGAAAAATGTCATTCATTCATACATACATACATACATACATACATACATACAGTCGCCCATAAAGTTGGAATAATTTTGATTTCAGACACAATCCTGTGAATTGTCGTTTCATTTTCATTGTGATGTTTGGAGGAGATTGATTAATGAAGTTTTGAGAAGATATACACTTTATCTGTCAAGAATAAACCACATATATATATATATATATATATATATATATATATATATATATATATATATTTTATTCCAATTTTATGGGCGAACGTCTACATAGATTCAAGTTTTTTTTATTTCTGTACAATAGTGATCAAAGAAATTCAACTTTGCGTTTTTTCTTTTTCATGATTTATGTCATAACTATGGTAACCTGCACAAAAGACATAGTCAAGTTTGCCCTACTTCTAGCCATTGTGCTGTTTCAATAGAGATGCAGCACTTATACATTTTATATATTGAAAAAAAAAAACGGGGCCACAGTGAGTAGAATGTGACAGGAGAAGAAAAAACCAGCCCTGAAAAAACTGATGGTTAATCTCCTTACACATGTGTAACTCTAGTCTATATTCACCATCACATGTTTCTCCTCTACATTAGTGATGATGAATCCTGTGTTATATCATGTCTGTTATATATGCAGCCACTTTTAAACTATTGATTGGCTTAGATGGGACAGTTGTATAAAGAAAAAAACGGATCGATGGATGAATAAGTTGCTCTACCTGATATGATTTCACAATCAGCCTTCTCTGCAGCTCCATTATGACCAACTGACAATAAAAGACATGTTTATAACTTGGTGTTCAAGCAAATCTGTAGCAGCTTTACCCACCGAGCTCCCCTCTGCTCCATCCTCCTGGAAATTCTGAATAATGCGTTAGATTTCCCAGAATGAAGCGTCCAGTCCGAGCTGAATGAGACACACTGATTTATAAGTTTTTATGTACAGAAATATGAATGTGGTTTTGTCCTGAGGCTATCGGTGAGTCACAGGGAGCCATTTTATCTTTGAGATGAGCTGTCAGCGCTCGCTATTCACTCCTCTACATCACTCTGTGTACCGACGATGACTAATGCACTCTAATGGAGCCGCCCGTGTAGGACTAAATCAGAGCGGCTGTCTCACTTCCTTAAGTAATCACAGCGAGATTCTGAATCTGACCGTGTGTTCACAACGTGAGCAGCTTGTTTATGTCCTTCACACCAATTAATGTAGGATTATTAAGTCATTAAAACTCTAAAATGCACCAAAGGAAAATTAAGAATTTTATGTGAATTGTTGTGGTTTTTTCACCCACTACTAGAGTTCAGAGCTAACTCGCGACCCCAGGGTCGATTGCAGCCATCATTCTTGTGTTGGAGACATTTTTTCCCTTTAGTCATTGAAGTAAAAGTTCAATTTTAACACCTGAAAACACTCTAAGGGCGCTCATTATCTTTTTTTTTATCCATTTTAGTGCAGCTGTGCAGGGCTACTCATGTACAGTTATCATTCACGTTGGCAGGGATACAAGAAATTGCTGTTTTTTAAAAGTTTTTTTTACTTTATTGCAACATTTGTTTACATCATGTTCTTCATACTTGGTAAATAAGTAGGTAAAGGCATAAAGAAAATAATAGATAAGGCTGGAGTTAAAAAATAGTAAAAATAGAGCTAGAGATTAGTGTGATGATGTACATACAGTGCTTAACAAATTTATAAGACCAGTCATAAAAAACAAGAAAACATAAATATTGTAGAAATCTTTCAAAAGCCTGTTTCAAACTTAAACTTTTGTTCATTTTTGTCTATTTTTTGTTAATTTTATATTACTGAATAGCTTTTTTGGGGTAGTTTTAGGTCTTTTTTGTTTATTTTATGTCTTTTTAGTAATTTTTTGTCTTTTATTCATTTTCTGTCACTTTTTTGGTTTGTTTGTAAAAAACAGTGAAAATAACAAGAAATAAGAAATGGAGCCAAAAGTGACACAAAGCTCAATGTTAATATTAATCTATAGTAAATGTTTGCATGAATCTTAATCTGGTTTAAAACTAAATGTTCTTGTTGTTAATTGTACAAAATAATTGGTCAAATCTACCTCTTTATAGCCAGATTTGAGCTGGCTCAAGCTGAACATTTAACCACTAAAATTAATTTTTCTGTTGAGGAATGCAAGTAAATAGCTATAACCTGACATCTTAATCAAGAAAAAATGGTGTGCTTTACTATTTTTACAGTTTTTTTTGTAAACCAATACATTTGAAAATTCATAGATAACAATAATAATATATTTTAGCATTAAAAACGTCATTTGGGTTAAAGAGCCTCTACATACTGATGTATTAACCATTACAGAAACATAAAAAATGATTTTGGTAATTACTAATGCTGTTAATTTAGGACAGCTGTGATATGAACCAATGGCCTAATACATTTGTTAAGCTATACACTTGGATAGTCAAGGCTATCCCATTTATACAAATATTATCTATATTTACATCTGCATCTGCCTTCACATGTGCATGAGAAAAAAAGGATGAATAACTAAATAATAGGGGAACAAAAACCTAAATTTACGGGCTGTATACTTTTCAATATTATTCTTGATTCAGTAGATTCTGGTTTCTGAAATCCTTTTTACTTTTGACTTCCAGCTATTAAAGTTCAGAGCTTACTCGTGTCCCCAGGGTCGATTGCAGCCATTATTATTGTGTTTAGGACATTTTTTTCCCTTAGTCACTGAAGTAAAAGTTCAATTCTAACACCTGAAAACACTCTAATGGCGCCCATTATCTTTTTCATCCATTTTAGTGCAGCTATGCAGAGTACTGCTGATGTTACAGTAATTACTCCACATTGGTCGGGATTCAAGAAAAGTGCAGATTTGATCGCCTGTTGACGACTAGCGACCCTGAAAGCTTTAGTCAACACGATTTCTAAATGTCCACATTTGAGCCAACTGTCACGGTTTATTCAGGTTCAGGGGAAAATAATGGATTAAAAGTGGATTTGTTGAGGTTTTTTGGTTGCTCTGTGAACACTCGCCAGCTGGTTGTGTTAGTTTTAGCTGGAAAAATAAACATATTTATGATCGTAAAACTCTGTTTCTTTCTCTCTTCAGATACTACTACAACAAGAGGATCCTCCACAAGACCAAAGGGAAGAGATTCACCTACAAGTTTAACTTCAACAAACTAGTGCTGGTCAACTACCCCTTCATCGACATGGGCTCCGGTACGCACATTTATATACCTCATATCTAAGCTTAACGCACTCTTATGTATGTGTATGTGTCAGACACTAATGAGCAGACATCTCCCGGGGAAAGAGTCTAAAGATGTATTTGTTATAATTAACAGCACTTAACATGGGTTTTCAAAGTGGAATAGTTTTGAAGTGTTTCTCAGTTTTTAACCTTGCGTCTCAACGATTTTCTTTCTTTTTCTGTCCTGATGACATGCCCTGCCAACTCACATTCATGGTTATTTAATTTGGATGAAAGGAAATGAAATTACAATTGACAGCAAGGACCTGTTCATGGAGTGTAAGCTCGGAGACAGACAAAAAGGTTTTGGCCTTCGAGTGTCTCTGGATTTCAGGTCCTTTTTAGTGAATTTACGAACTTGAATTTGCAATTGAACTGCTTGTGAAGTATAATTTCCATCAACCAAAAATAACAACACACACAGGTGTAGTTGTTCCCTTTTCCCATTTTGATGCTGTTTGCTATTTACTTTGGAAAAACAGCAGTTTAGATGCTCCTGTATGTTCTCTAAAGAGTGCAGCAGAACACAGAAGTAATGGTTCACTTCATGCACCAGTTTAAGAGTCACAGCCCGAAAAAATTGTAATGCATCATTATATTTCTTCCGTCATATTTCCCCAGTTAAAAGCTGATTTTATACAAATTTCACTACATTTTCCACAACACAGTCCTACAAATATTTCAGAATAAAAGCCTTGAAGGCATTCTGCCCAAAGAAACGCTGCAGGTTTTTTATTTTAAAACATAAACAGGTATGTATGTATGTATGTATGTATGTATGTATGTATGTATGTATGTATGTATGTATGTATGTATGTATGTATGTATGTATGTATGTATGTATGTATGTATGTATGTATGTATGTATGTATGTATGTATGTATGTATGTATGTATGTATGTATGTATGTATGTATGTATGTATGTATGTATGTATGTATGTATGTATGTATGTATGTATGTATGTATGTATGTATGTATGTATGTATGTATGTATGTATGTATGTATGTATGTATGTATGTATGTATGTATGTATGTATGTATGTATGTATGTATGTATGTATGTATGTATGTATGTACACACACAGTACAGTGCAAAAGTCTTAGCTAGGCGTAAAAAAGTGCTGTAAAATAAGAATGCTTTCAAAAGTAGAAATGTTAATAGTTTATTTTTATCAGTAAACAAAATGCAAAGTGAGTGAACAGAAGAAAAATCTAAATCAAATCAATATTTGGTCTCACCACCTTTTGCCTTCAAACCAGCATAGATTCTTCTAGGCATTTCTGTAGTGTATGTAGTGAAAGGAATAATGTTGCTCGTACAATGTAAATGTGACTGTTAAAACCTTTCCTAATTTTATTTTATCCTTGCAAAAGGCAACGCTTCTTGAGAAACACAATTTCAAAGGCACCAAATCTTGCAGCCCAGCTGTACCTGAGCCACTTTCATTATTTTGACCAGACTGTAGTGCAAGTGTCAAACAAACACTCAAATTCTTGGTGAAAGGTTTTCATTATAATCTGTTGTGAACATGTTGTGTTGTGGGCTGGCATTAATCGAAAAGTACTAATAAAAGTACCTTGTTATTTTATACATTTACATATACATTTTTCATACTTGCCTATCCCAGAGTGACAAGTTGTGATACAGTTGAGACATGATTTCTGTTCTAGAAAAGTCCCATGTTGCATTGCGACACATGTATTCTGATGCATTTCATTGGCCAAGAGACCGAAAATAGGTGGAAAATACTACAAAACCACGTATCCGCTTTCCCGGCTTTAATGTTAGAATAATGCAATAGCGCCCCCGGTTTTAATGGTAAAAGCACTGTGGTTGCATTGATTTCCCATTTCTGGGTAATCTCATGCGGCCAGCCAACGGGCCGGATGTGGCCGCCTAATGCCTAGGTCTTCATTAGATCCTTACTCACCTTATGTAGCATTACAGAGAGCAAGTCACAATCTGATATTTTATTCCGAGTCTGCAGTCGTCTGCTAGAACAGCTTTTGAGAAAAGCCCCAAAGATTTTATAACTGAGACATTCAAATGTTATTGTTTAAGAAATTTTCCAGTGTGTGTGGTGGGCGCCTTTCTAGCTTACTTGCCAAACATAAATCTTGGAGTTAAAGACAGCTCTGATCACAATCTAAGCACTGTGTTTAATATAATCACATATTCACATCAAGCAGGTTCACGCCGGCTTGTGCAAAGACAACTAAGTCAAATATTCCAGTACAAATACACACAAATCGATTTTGTGTGTGTGTGTGTGTGTGTGTGTGTGTGTGTGTGTGTGTGTGTGTGTGTGTGTGTGTGTGTGTGTGTGTGTGTGTGTGTGTGTGTGTGTGTGTGTGTGTGTGTGTGTGTGTGTGTGTGTGTGTGTGTGTGTGTGTGTGTGTGTGTGTGTGTGTGTGTGTGTGTGTGTGTGTGTGTGTGTGTGTGTGTGTGTGTGTGTGTGTGTGTGTGTGTGTGTGTGTGTGTGTGTGTGTGTTCGTTCTAAGACATCAGTGTGCCACGTCCCGGTTTATATCCCTCTCCTCCCTCCTCTGAAGTCGTCTCTCGTTCTGGTCCCGGCCACCCAGTGTAAACACAGCCCATATGGGAGCGTTGGATACTGGGTGACATAAGTGCAGCACGAAACTTTAATTATAGCCTCCGTGTGATGTGGCCCACACACTGACATGTTGTGATATGATGGTTTCATACGATGGTTACACACGCGCACATGCCCACGTCAATCTGGATTGATAGGCAAGCACACACAGTTTTTCTCCTCATTGCCTCTAACACACATGGCTTCTTTTTTAAACGAGAGACACACACACACTCTCAGCAGTACTGGAAAAAACAGAGGAACCCAACCCATGTTTGTGATGGCAGTAAGAGCGACTTTTCCAATATTTAATTCTGGCACGTGCACGGATGCCAAGAATTTATTGCAGTGCCACAGTCTCCCTGGCAGGAGAGAGAGAGAGAGAGGGAGGGAGGAGGGGCTGAAAGAGAAGGGAACTTGTGGCTTTGTGTAACCCAGTGTTTTCTTTCTGTGTGCCTGTGACCCTCTGGGTAAAATAGTTGGAGTTGTGGGAGACATGTGACCTACTCTCGTTAGTTACTTTCCCCTTTCTCTTCAGTTTAAAGGGCTGGTTCGGCCAAAAAAAAATTTTCTTGCTTAACCCCGGTGGTATCTGGACATGCAGATAGTTTAAAAGTTAAAATAATGAATTAAAGAGTAGTTTCTCTTTTCGGAAGCAATGCTCTGGTTACTCTCGCTTTCATTCAAACATGCCAAAAATACACAATTTGTAGTAGAAAGAAAATGTAAAAACTTTACGACAATCACAAAAGTTTTCGTTAGAAAAAGTCACCAAAACGAAGCTTCAAATTGTGATATATCTGTCAAAATCAATTTATTCTACATGTCTCATTTAAAACTGTTTGGAATAACTAGATACTGTTAAAAAGATTAAATTCTGCTCCTCAGCGACACTGTGAAGCCATGATTGATTCTGCTGAGACAAATGGTCACGTGACAAATATTTACTGAAAATCTGTTTACACAGAGCTGAGAGGAGAGGACAGGAGAGATTGCAAGTAGAAGTTGTAAAGATGCAAATAGCTTATGTCTAGCATGTGGAGCACTTGGAAAAGTGTTGTGTATATATAGATTCAATTATATTCCAATTTTCAAATAATGATTAATCAATTTAATTTAACTTTTTTCCTTTTTTATAATTTTTTCATTTTAAATGTGTTTTTACTGCACAAAAGACATTTTTGAGTTGTTCCCACTTCTGGCCATGATTGTGCTGATTCCACAGACCTGCAGGACTATACATTTTATATATTGCAGTAAAATATAAGGCCACAGTGACATAAAAGAGTAAAGAACGCCCTGAGACTGCCTGGGGTTCAGAAGGTTAACTTTCTCACCCTCCCCTCCTCCACACAGGTCGAGTCCCTCAGAGCGCCCCTCCAGTGCCGACTGGAGGCAGCCACTTCCGTTTCCCACCCTCCACGCCGTCAGAAGTCCTCTCCTCCAGCGAGGAGCTGCGCAGCCCGGGCATGTTCAGCAGCGTGGCCCGCCGCATGGCCCGCGGCTCCGTGAGCGACTGCAGCGACGGCACCTCCACCAACTCTGAGCTGGAGGAGGCCGTGGGGGCCGACGAGCGAGGCGTGGGACCCGAGAGGGCGTACAGGGGCCTGCTTCCTCCACGTCTGCCTCACGATTCTCTCTTCAGGGTCTACCCGAGTCCAGCGGGGCTCGCCAGGCACGGCCCCCGGGTCCACCAGGAGCCTCTGTCTCCGTTCCCCGTCTCCCCGCTGCCGGGCCCCGGGGGGCTCCTCGGCCCGACTCTGTCCCCGGCCCTGTCCATGACCCCGACCCCGCACCTCCCCTACACCCCCTCTCCCTCCCTGTCCTCCCCCATGCTGGGCTCACACTTCTCCTTCAACCCGGAGGACATGAAGCACTACCTGCAGGCCCACACCCAGTCCGTCTACAACTACCACCTCAGCCCCCGAGCCTTCCTCCACTACCCCAACATCGTCATCCCCCAGCCCCACCGCCCCACCCCGGAGAAGCCGGCCGCCCATCACCTCCATGCCCCGCCCCTGCCGCTCTCTCATTCGCTCAGCCAGCAGCAGGGAGGCGGCGAGGAGCAGCACCCGTCACCGTTCAAGTTCAAGCTGCAGCCGCCACCTCTCGGCCGCAAACAGAGGGATTCTGGGAGCTCATTGGCCGCTGCTTCTTCTTCCTCTTCCTCCAGCCAGTCCTCATACACAGCGTCGAGCCAGATCATGAACTCTGCTCTGGCTGCAGGGCCTCCCAAGATCAAGGTGAGACTGCAAACACACACACAAGTAATATTGTCAAAAGTATCGATAATTTGATAGTTTTCATTATTATTATTTTTTACTTTATTGCAGAAATGTTTTATGGTTGTGTAGTACAGTTTATTGTAAAAGTTGAATAAACATGAAGGTAAATAAGTAGATAAAAGTACATAAAGTAGATAAAAGCATAAGGAAAATAATAAGGTTTGAAAAGATAAAAATAGGGGGAAAGATTTGTGTAATGATGTACATATATGTACATGTACACTAACATGGCCAGGGCTGTTGCATACATCTGTACCTACCTACACATATACAAAACAAAAACATGCATATCAGATTTGTTTACTTTATTACCAATTGCAATTCCTGTTTTTATTCAGTTTATTCCAGTTTCAAATATTCTTGTTCTAAAGGTTATTCTCGTCATTTCTGAAATACTATTTGCTCTTGACTTCCAGCTGTTAAATTTAATTAAATTATGATAGTTTTCATTACCAAGTGTTAGAACCAATAAAATCTCCATTAATTATACATTCGATGAAGCGGCAAAGCTATACAAATAAAAAAAAACCTACAGATTTTAAAACCCAAGGCTGCACAGCTAAAACAACAGGAAAGATAATCAGTTTGAATGTGTTCATTGATGTTTCTGTAGCAGAAAAGCTACAAAAACCTCAAAAGAGTTATTAAGAGGTCAATGTTAAACCAATATTGAGTTGAAATCCAGGTTATCGTGATAGCCTCAGACAGGATGTGGTGTTTCCACTTATGGAGGCCTCGTGGTTTCTGAGACGCTTTAAACATTTAACCCTTTATCGGGCGAAGAACCATGTTTGGTAACTTCCATGGATATCAAAATGGGGTCCCCATGTCTCTATGTGAGGATGTAGAACCACATGGATTTCTTCCAGCTAATCAGCAAAGATCAGGCTACGTCACAGACAGTGACACCATGACATCTGACCAATCAGTATGATAATAATATCATATTAACTTCATTCACCTTGACCTCCAATGTAAAAATGAAAAATTTAGAAAAAAATCTGCAAGAAACACTCGTGTTATTCTTCAATGACTTGTACGAGGAGAACTTGACTATGACGGCATATAAGGGCCAAGTATGAATAAAAAAAAAAAATACAAACCTGGGAAGGGGGGGGGTAATATTTTTCCCCCAGATTCACCACTTTAAATCTAATAAATCTGCACATCTTTTCTAGTAGATTTGCCGCTTTAATCTTGTGAACTTTTTTCTCAAAATATTACCCCCCCCCCCCCGTGTCAGTATGGTTTTTTTTACACATTCTGGCTCTATGTAATATCCTCCAATATTCTCTAGGGCTGAAATTTGGAATTTGCAAGTATTCCAATGAGTGCCCTATTAAGGGTTAAAGCATGAAAAACATCTGGCCGGAGTCGTAAATATGACGTCATGTCGTAAAATCTTCTTCCTCTGCAGGTGGAGCCCATATCAGACATCGAGTCAGAGGAGGAGGTGGAGGTGACTGACATCAGCGAGGAAGATGAGATGAACCACATGGACGAGGACGAAGGTGACATCTTCACCCCGACTGCTCGCCACCATCAGCTCAACAACCATCACCGGGCCAACGGGAACGGGAGAGGCCTGTCTGCACCGAACCCCGACGACGACCCCGACGATGACGAGGAGGTCTTCAAGACTCCTGCGACTCCTCCCATCGGCAGCGGGAGCGGCGGCGGCGGCCTGGCCTTCCCTCTGATCAACCTGAAGAGCGAGCCGGGGCAGGCGGCGCCCATCAGCCCCGGAGGCACGCGCTGCATCCCGCTCAAGCTCCGCTTCAAACGCCGCTGGAGCGAAGACCAGAAGATGGAGGCGGACGGAGAGAGGGACGAGGCGGAGGACAAGAAAGTAAGGGCCGAGGGAGAGGAGGAGGCGGGCAGGAGAGTGATGGAGGTGGAGAACGGAGGAGCAGGAGGAGGAGCAGGAGGTGTTATGCTGGGGTTGATGCTGCCACCGCCTCCCACCCAGCGCAGAGCCAGCTCGGAGCTGCAGAGGGCTACGGCACAGCTGTCTCTGGAAAACACTGGCTGCTGAGCTTCACACGCACACAGGGGATCCTACATAGATACGCGCACACACCTCTCTGAGTTTTGTCTACAAACTCAGTAGTTTTATGTAGACTGTAATGCCTCGTGGTTTCTTGACAGCTGAAGGGAACGTAACAGGTTTTCTTTATGGTGAAAAATTTGTTAATCGATTTAATCATTCAAATATTTTTTTCATGCAAAAATGTCAGAAAATGCTTTTTTCACCCTTCAAATATGAAGATTTTTCCAATTTTCTCAGTTTTATATCATACAAAAACAACATATCTTCGGATTTTGAACCGACAAAACATTCAAAGACGTCACCTTCGATACTATTTTCTGACATTTGTAGACCAAACAATTAATAGTTTAATCTAGTATATAAAATTAATTAATGTTGAAAATAATAGTTTGTTTGTACATGTAGGAAATTGTTGGGTTTTTTTGTGTAGAAAAGGATTTTTTTGAGCCCTTTTTACCGACCACACAGTCCCACAAGCTTCTTAGATGACTTACTATACTAAATATTTTTCCTCCATATGTTACATCTACATGATGATAACATAATAACTTGTCAGGTTTTATTTTTTGAAGGGCTACAACTAAGGATTATTTTCACTGCCCAATATTTCTCAATTATTGTTTTGTTAATAAAATGCTTTAAATTGTTTGTTTTATCCAACACGCACTTAAAAATCCAAAGCTGTTCATGTTATCATCATCCAAATCCAAAATGGATGTTAATGATTGCTAAATTTAAATGACCAAATCAAATTTGTAAATTGGATGTTTAATCCTAGAACCTTAGTGTGGTACATAACCCACCTGATACCACATATATAATAAAGAAGAATTACAAATGTTATTAATAATAGCTATCATCAGGTTATAAAACCAGCGAAAAGCATAATTTTTTTTCTCATTTCAGAAGCATGAAACCAGCTGTTTTTTGGCTTTTATTGCTTGAAAATGTGAAACGATTATCAAAAAAATTCCCATTTCACTGTTGTGGATCTACTAATCTTTGCAGCACAATTCCCAATGATTTGATACCTTTAGTTCATGATATGAATTTCATACCTTTTTTTTTTTAATAAAAACTGAGAAAACATCAATTTACAATCTTACAAAAGCATCTTCTCTTCCTCAGTTTGAGCTCTGTACTGCCATGAGACATTACGGTCTGTGTAAAACCGTAAAAAACAAGGACGTGCCTGTGTGTTCCCCTGCAAACATGAACACAGCAGAGAGTATTTCTGCTGTGACTTACAACATTAGGTGATAATCAAACTCAGTCTGTATATTGACTTTTTTCTTAACATTAGAGTCCTACAGAGAGGGAGTCCACTCTTTATATCTCGTAGGAATTGCACATTGCCTTTTTAAACGCCCTCACAGCGCCAGTTAAACCTGCCAGGGATCACCTCACACCACACCTGTGCCCCGGATTAAACCCGTCGATTAAACGGGTTTTATTTGTTTATCTGGTGCAGCGAAATAGTCTGAATTGTACAGCAGATTGACTGATTTTCTCGCCCACATCCAGCCCCCCCCCCCCCTTTCTCCTCATAACAAGACGGACAGATCCTAACGTTACTAAAAAACACTTTTAACAGCCCTGATAGAGATTACAGAAGTGCCTCTCTGTCTGCACCCCATCACCGAGCACTCGTTTACAAGATGGAGGGCAGCGAGGAAAAAAAAGACCCGAGGGTGATTAGAAAGAGCTCTCCAATCACGGTCTTTTCTCCGGGAAACAACTCGGACACTATGAGACGGCGTCAGAGTGGTCTCCTCATCCTCGGCTCATTCACTACAGTGTATAAAAGACATGAAACGAGGGTGGAATTGTACATCTTGAGGACAGTCAAACTGGGAGAGGAAGATGATGATGAACTGGCATCGACCTCTCCGACCCGCCACACGAGACATTTGTTAGCCAGCAGATGAACGTGGTTCCCACTGTACAGAAAAAAAAAAAAGAAGAAAAAAAAAGAAACACCTCTGAGGAAAGAGCCGGATCTTTCTCTCCCTTTCTTGAGGAAAAGAGGAAGCAGCTAGGATGAAAGGCTGTAATTACACACACACACTTGTTTCTGACTGTGTGTGTATGTGTGCGTGGACCCAAAACATCGTGCCTCGAGGATTCAGAGGGCGCCTCGGCTCAGTCGTGACTTCGCACAATCTTTTGAGGGGTTTTGGAGGATTGAGGGCATTCGTAGTCTCTCTAACGTACAGATCAACTCTTCTGCATTCCCCTCTGTTTGTTTAATTCTGTTTTTTAAAGACTGTATTCTTTCTGCCGGAAGAAGGACACGGACAGTATTTTAGGGCATTTGCAGTGATCTGAGGACTTTCTGTATTCTGGAGATAAAAAGCCGAAATATGATGTTTTTTTTGAGAAGCGAGGAAATTTAAAAGCGGACTGATTTGTCAAAGGGGGGCGGGGGGGGGTTATCGGGGAACCATGTAATGAATGTCGAGTATCAACATTAACTCAGGCAAAACCCTCACTGAGATATCGAGAAACAAACTTATTTTTATGATGTTTTATTCATGTAGTAAAAAACATTGCGCCCATTTTAACGAACAAATAAGATTGTGCCTTTTTTAAGCCAACAACATTCATCAAGTTACCCCCAGCAACATGTTTAATCACACACACACATAAACACACACACACACTACCACCATGCCTTCTGTTTTTTGTAAAAGAGAGATACAGAATAAGTAAATCTACACATATATATTTTATTCAAATATATATTCAATTCAAATATTATATTTCAATATGGTCATTTGATACAAATCAGGAAAAAAATCCTACTATTTTTAATGGTAAAGATATGTATATATTCTAATGGGCATATTATTACCAGTATAATTCAGCCTTTGCCTTCTCACCCTTGCCTTCTCTTGACCCTTGAGCTGCAGTGACAAAAGGGCCGCCGGCATCAGAGTTTTATATTTATATTGTAAAAATTAAAGAAAAAAAAACACAACCGTTGTGGTGTATTCAGGGGACAGAGGGTGTGACAGGACGAGCAGAAACTTTTACCCAGACCTGGGTCGAATCTTATTTACCTTTTTAATGGTGGGCGTGTTTGTTTTAACACACAAAGAGGCAGAGAGGGGCGGGGTTTAACACATCAGGACACAGAAAGGTGAATTAAATTCATTTTTATGTGAACTTCTCTGCCATGGAAGCCCATTTCTGCCAATGTGATGAAAAAAAACCATCCTGTTAGTCATTTTAATGAGGAACTTTCTTAAAATGATTGCAAAATAATGGTCTTGCAGAGCTAGATTTGATCTCCACAGCATTTTTGGAGAACGGTCTGTTTTCTTTGTATTTCTTTAAACTGATCACAATCGTCTTGGGTGGCGCCAAGTCCAGGATGCAGCTACGTTTCCCTGCACAACAGATAACAGAGATACTGGAATAATAAGAACCTTTTTCAAAAATAATGACTTTGCATCTCAAAATGATGAGAAACTTGGATGAGTTAGTAGGTTTTAAGAACGCTTCAAATAATTTTGAGACAGTAAATCATTGTTTCTAGCGGACTTGTACCAGTTACACGGACACAAGTGGTTCCTGTCATGCTACAACTTCAGGTCGATTTATGCACATATTCCTTTTTGTTGGCGGTAATGAACCATAACGACGTTTGCCAGCCGCCATTTAAATCAAGAGTTAGGAAAGAAATTGGCAATTTGCTGTTTTCCTTTTAAAGAAACTAGATATAAATGTAGGGTAGCAACGGATCTTCTCACACAGCTTCTTCAGAAAAAGCATCCAATTTGTTGTCTTGTACAAAATACTCCTTTGCAAACGAGCTCAACCTGCATATGCCACCAACTGGACTGCAGCATGCATAGTCGATTTGCACACTGTGTACAGTTTGCATGAGTTAATGACGCCATTTACCTCCTGTGGATCAAAGCAGAAAGTATAAAGCCCTCTAAAAGCATTATTCCAACATACAAACGGATTATTTTGCAATCATTTCTATCATATATTTTTTTTTAGATTCTGAGTCCGTATTTTGAGAAAGTTCCTCATTATTTTAAGATAGTCATGGGGAAGACCATTGTTTTCTACAATTCATTTTAATGCCTGCTACAACTAAAGGTTGATTTTCATTGAACAAATATAATGATAACAACAAAAATAGCTCATAAGAGTTAAATCTAAGAGCTGATGTCTGTCAAAACAAATGCACCTTTACCTGTACCAGGCATTAAAATTAACAAGGAATTGAAGAAAACGATGATCTAATAATTTTTTCCATGACTGTATTTCAACTAGGAGTTATTATAATGACTTACAGGATCTTATAGCCTATGTTTTCATCTTATTTTCTCCTTTAATGGCAGAAAGGGGGGTTCCCACTCTCCACCCTTAACCCCACCCACCTGCAACTCAAACACTTAAGTATTTAGCAGCAGCTGTTTGACCCCAATCTGCTTAGAAACGGCCGAGGCTCAGCTTGTAACAGGCACCTCAGCTGCTGATACGACTGGACTTTGGTTTGAGCGTGGACTGTGGACTCGAGCGGCTTTGTGTGAGCCGAGTGTGTATGAGCTAGTCTGAACCCTGCCCATACACACACACACACACACACACACACACTCACCCTGTCCTGGTTACAGTGAGGCTTTACTGTGGCTAGAATAAAGGGAAACATGACATCACACGTGACATCAGACGCCCCCACAGTCTCTCTGGAGTAGAGACGGCAAACCATAGAAACTACACACACGTTTACACACACACACACACTCACAGAGGAAATGGCATCACAAAACCTCAAAGCGGAGCGGAGAGAGAGGGACTTCCCATAACCTGACTCGCTCATTCTGCTCGGTGTGTACGTGCACAAAACTCTTTTCTCAACACAGTTTAGAGAAGACAGATGAAGTCTTGGCTCTGGTTATTTACACCCAGTTTTCTTGTCCAACTAGCTGCAGTCTTGTGTACTTTAATTTGAAATTTCTCTTCACCAGACACAGGAAACTCTTACATCTATATGAATTGGCTTGTTAACATTATTGGCATAAAATAGGGTCAAACCTCCTACTTTTTTCTAAAAAAAAAAAAATACCAGCATTTTAACATTTTAGGGAGCTTGAAAGACGTAGATTTAGCAGTTTAAGCGTGTCTGGTAGAGGAGAACAAACACACAGAGCTGTACCTGAACTGTTGCACCTGTGCTGCCTTACCTGTCGTGGCTTCAAACACAAAACTCAAGAGAAATAACTGTTTTTCCCCACCGGGTCGATATTTTCACTCATCGATGCTGTTCTTATCATTTTCTTCTATATTGTTTTTCAGACATATTACTGTTACTCTTGTAATTATTATATTATTAACATGACTATTTTTTTTGATTATTTTGTACCCTCTTGCCCATGGCCCGGTCTCTTCTCCATGAATTCCTGGTTTTCTGTGAGTTTTTTTCCACTTTGCACTCTTTTCCCATAAACTTCAACTAGTTGGCTCCAGTGCAGTCTTTTTCTTTTTTTTTCTTTTCTTTTAAACTCATGCTGATTTTATAACCATGTTACCATGGACAAGAGGAGGGTCACATAATCCCCACATGATATACAGCAGGGGAAGAAACAATTTAAACATTTTTTATGTTGTATATATATCTTTTCCATTTTGGAGGATTCTGTAAGAAAAAAAAAGCTTTGTACTGTTTAACCATTGTATTATTTGAGATGCGTCCTCCCTCCCCTGTCCTCTCTCTGGTCGTCTCTGTCTCTCCTCTCACGTCCACCTCGACGGTGAGCTTTCACTCCAGAGGAGCGACGGAGACTTTTTGTTTTTATCATGGAGGAACCGCCTGTACTTCAGTTTCTCTTCTATCTGTTCATCTTCATTTGTAATTAAACAATAATCAGGGTTCATTAAAAAAGGTAAAAATGGACGTCTGCTTCTGTCTTTTTTTCATCAATAATCCTGGAAAATACATTTTACACACACACAAAATGCAAAATAACCACCCTGCATTACTGATTTAGGTTCCTTCCCTTTATGCTGGTGGTTTTGTATTCACCAACCTACATCCTCGTCACGCCGCCCGCCGCCTCTCTCTCGCTCTCTCTGAACGCTTCATGACTCAAGTCATGTCAACTGCAAGTCGAGTACTTTGTACTTGTCAAAGTCCTGGCACATTTTATGAAAGAAAAGCCATCCAGGGACAAGCATTCTCACTTCTGCTCACAATAGGCTTGTGATGGATTTTTTATTTTTTTGTGCCCGTCTGGGAGACAGCTGCAACAAAAAGACCTTGATGGGAGGGATTTGGTTATGACAATAGGAGTGATTCAGTGAGGAAGGAGAGACGTTTGTGTGAGGCAGACCTTCAGTTCAGGTGCAGGAAAGTATTTGGAAGAGATTGTCGGTCTTTGTTGGTTATACACAGTTTGTTCCTGTGTAAACATTCAGATGAGAGAAATGCTTTTTTGTGGTAGATCAGAACACCGGAGGACTCCTCCTCCGGTGTTCTGATCTACCGGAGGCTGCCTAAAAAAAAGACAAAGTGCCTGCTTAGTTGCCGATATGGTGGTTAAAACATGATGCAGTGCCCTTTAGGGAGCCTTTCCAGTGAAGATGAGATACAGTGGCCCTCCAGTGAGGCTAACAAGATGCAATGCCCTTTAGGGTGCCCTTACAGTGAAGTGATTGAGATGAAGTGTCCCTCCAGTGAAGCAGACATGATGCAGTGCCCTCTAGCTGCCCCTAAAGTGAATAAAGGGGTTCATGGCCCTCTGTCGTGTCCTTCCAGTATGGCAAACATGATGCAGCTCCCACTAGGATTTCCGTTCAGCGAAGTAAACAAGTTGCAGTGTCCTCTATGGTGCCCATCTGTGAATACAATGAGACGCAGTGCCCTTCCAGTGAGGCTAACTAGATGCAGCTCCCCTGAGGGTGCCCTTTCAGTAAAGTGAACAAGTTGCAATCTCCTCCATGGTGCCCATGGGTGAATACAATAAGAGGCAGTGCCCTTCCAGTGAGGCCTATCAGATGCAGATCCCTTTAGGTGCCCTTACAGTGAAGCAAATGAGATGTAGTGCGCCTCCAGTGAAGCAGGCATGATGCAGCGCCCCCTAAAGTGCCCTATTAAAAAGGTTAACAAGTTGCAGTGTCCTCTATGGTGCCTTTTTTAGAGTAAAATGAGATGCAGTACATCTACATGATGATAACATAATGACTTGTCAGGTTTTGTTTTTTTGAAGGGCTACAACTAAGGATTATTTTCAGCATCCACTTCACTGCCGTTATTTCTCAATTATTGTTTTGTTAAAAAAAAGCTTTAAATGGTTTGTTTTATCCAACAAGCACAAATCCAAAGCTGTTCAGTTTATCATCCAAATCCAAAATGGATGTTAATGAGTGTTAAATTTAAATTACCAAAATCAAATTTGTAAATTGGATATTTGATCATAGAACCTTAGTGTGGTACATAACCCACCTGATACCACATATATAATAAAGAATTACAAATGTTATTAATAATAGCTAATAATCAGGTTAAAAAACCAGCGAAAAGCATACATTTTTTTCACATTTCAGAAGCATGAAACCAGCTGTTTTTTGGCTTTTATTGCTTGAAAATGTGAAATGATTATCAAAAACATTCCCATTTAACTTTTGTGGATCGACTTATCATTGCAGCACAATTCCCAATGATTCGATACCTTCAGTTCATGATATGAATTACATACCATTTTTTTTTAACTGAGTGAAAATGTCTATGAGATGCAGTACCCTTCTAGTGAGGCTAACCAGATGCAGTGCCCTCTAGGTCGCCTTTAAAGTGAAGTAAGCAAGATGCAGAAAGATGCCCTTTCAGTGAAGTAGACATGACGCAGCGCCACCAGCGTGCCCTTTCAGTGAAGTAAACAAGTTGCAGTGTCCTCTATGGTGCCCTTCAGTGAATACAATGAGATGCATTTCCCTTCTAGTGAGTCTTACGAGATGCAGTGGCCTTACAGTTAAGCAAATGAGATGCAGTGCCCCTCCAGTGGAGAAAACAAGTTGTTGTGTCCTGTAGAGCAGTGATTCCCAACCAGGGGGGCCCCAAAGATCAACGGGGGGTCGCAAAGCCCTCTTGATTTTAAGGGGTGTAATACATCTAATCAATCTAGTCAATCTACAAGCTCACAACACATGGCAAGGGTTCATGCAAGTTTGAATGTCTGTTTTTTTCAAAAGTAAGTTATTTAGCATATAAGTGTAAATTTAACCTCTTAAAACCGAAAATCCACACAAACATGGTGTCTTGTGAAAGCAGAAACTACACTGATTACAAAGATATGTGTCACATCACTGTGCAGCAAAAACTGCGAGCTAGCCCCCAAAGTTTACAATGGTAAAAATGTGGGCCCCTCAAGAAAAAGGCTGGGAATCACTGCTGTAGAGGTCCTTTTCAGTGAAGACAAGGAGATGCAGTGCCCTTTAGGGTGTCTTTCCAGTTAAGAAAACAAGATGTTCTGCCCTCAGTGCTGCCCTTACAGTGAAGAGAAGAAGACGCAGTGCACTAACAGGCTCATTAAATGCAGAGAATGGAAAGCATTGCCCTTCCAGTGAAGAAAACATGATGGAGTACCCTCTATGTTGGCCTTAAAATTGAGGAAACATGACCACAGGCTGTCCTTCATGCTAGATATCTTTCTGCACGCTGCTGATCCACTGCATGCATTGACTGTTTTCTGCCCTCAGACAGCCATAGTCCACCACTGTTGGCTTTAAAAAATTAGTCAATTATCACATTTTTATTCATGTTTTTTTTGTATTTTCAACCAATGTTCTTGAGTGCAGCAGCAGAGTAAACATGCTTCAGTTTTTACATCATGAGTGTTAGTCATGAATGGCTCGACAAAATCCCTGAGAACTTTAATAATGATGATGCTAATTGTGTCCCAGATGACACCTCAGCGATTCACCCACCTCGTGTTTTTACTTCTACAGAAATGGAAGTTTTAATTACTCACCAGACTGGCAAATCTCTTCCATACACGATGTGGGTTTATCTTCTGCTTCAGCTCATGATTTGAATCAGACCCATGACTGTGCCCGCTCTTCGGGTGCTGGTTGGTTTGTGTTTGATCAGAAGGTCAGAATTTGTGCTCTAGGGTTTGTTTTTTAAAGCTGGTATTGGGATTCAGTTTGGCACCAAAAGTTCTCATAATGGCAATGATTTTTTTTTAATTATTATCTTTTATTTTTTAATAGCGGCTGCAATCAAAGCTTATTTTCATTCCCCCTGAAATCCGATAATTTTTTGGTCTTTAAAATGTCAGAAAACTAGTCAAAAAGTCAGAACACAGCTTCCCAGAAGGCAAGATGGAGTCCTAAAATAGCTTGTTTTGGTCCAAGCAACAGAGAATACCCCCAAAGACATTCAGTTTACAATCACAGAAGGAGAAGAAAAATAGGGAATTGTGACATTTAAGAGGCTGGGAGCAGTTAATTCTAGCTTTAAAATGACTTAAATTATTGTAGAAATAGCTGCCAGCTCCAGCCAAACTATCACAAGTTTAAAGTTCTTTTCTTGGGGGAATGATTCTAAAAGATTTATATATTTCCTGTTGTTTTCCCATTAATTCTCGTCAGAGGGTAATTTTCAGAGATGAAATCTTAATAGCACAGTACAATAAGATTATTGGTGAAGTTGAAAGGAGATTTTTACCCAAATCTTGCCCATACTCAGTGATTGACGAAATATGACTTTAGTAAAAGTAATAATACAAGAAGTAAAAGTCCTGCATTCAACATTTTACTTAACTAAAAGTACAAAAGTTATTTAATTTTGATATTGTCAGAATAGATAGCAATAGGATTAATGGACACATTGTTCTAATAATTCCATTTTTGTATAATTAAATGTCTGCTTGACTCATTATAATGCACCTTAAAACCCAAAGCAACATCCAGAGTAAGTATTATTCACATTATTCTTATGAAGATTGAAGAATGAAGGACTGAATGTGGCAGAGGTGGAAGAATTACTCAGATCTCTAAAAAAAAGTTGCAATTGTCCTGCATTCAAAATGCTACTGAAGTAAGAGTGTGAAAGCATTATAATTAAAATATACTTAAAGTACAAAAAGTGTAGGTACTCATTATGCTGAATTGCCCATTTCAGAATGATATAGGCTTACTGGATTATAATTATTGATGCATCTCTATTACTTGAATGTTGCAGCTGGTTAAGATGGAGCTAATTCTAATCACTTTTCACTACTTCACTACATTTTAGAGGCAAATATTGTAATTTTTACTCCACTACATTTAGCTGACAGCTTTAGTTACTTTTCAGGTCGAGATTTAACATGAAAATCATTAGATTCTGATTAATCAGATCAATTTTAAATGATTACACATTTTGATAAATTAAACCACAAAACAGTATAATAAGTAGTTAAAATGATCCCTACTGTACCTAACATTTTGAGAGTAAAATGCTGCTTACATAAATGAATCAATAATAATAATTATTATATACTATATTTGGAATATATACAACAATCTGCGGGCCATTCTGCATCACAAGTACTTTAATTTACTTTTAGTACATTTTGATGCTGGTATAAAAGTAAGGTTTTGAATGCAGTACTTTTACTTGTAGTTGAGCAGTGTGTTATTAGTACCTTACCTAAGTAAGAGATCTGAATACTTCTTCCATCACTGTACTTAAGTACACTACTTAAATGAATGTCACTTTCCACAATATGTCTGCAGGCACATAGACGGATTTTTCACTCTAAGTAAAGAACTTAAACAAACCAACTCTTGCCTGAATTATGTCTAATAATCATCAGATAACCTTTAAGGGCTGCTGGAGAAAAGCCTGCAGTTGATTCTTTCCTGGTGCCTCACTGAGACTCTGGCTCCCCCTGCTGTCCGTTTGTAGTACTGCATGTTCGCTGTAAACTCTCGCGAGATTTGCCAGGTAGTCCTGGGATGGCATGTGAAACCATAATGACTTGATGATTGAGTGTTTGCCTGAAGTATGTTTACATAAAAATGCAAACACCCATTTATGTCTAGACTGATCCATCCTGTCTGGAAACTTGTGTTAAAGCTGTGTGCATTTGAGCTCACCACTGCTGTTTAATGACTATAATTACCTGAGTTTGGTAGGTCAACTCAGCTCAAGGTATATTAGGAAAAACACTGGCATTTGATTTCTATTTATTTATTACAAACAATTGGATATACTGCACATAAAATGGAATAAATCCCTAACAAAATCAGCCTACCAGCACATCTAAAGTTCATAAAAACAACTTGTATCGTCCTTGCAGGAACTAAAACAGTGGTAGAAAGAAGTAAATTCAATACATTTATTTAATAGTGTGCGTACAATATTAGCTTTCACCTTAACTTGAGTATTTCCTCTTTACTGTACTCCACTACATTTCAGAGGGAAATGTACTGTTTACTCCACTACATTTATTTGACATTACTTACTTACATTTTTTTTCTTGCACACCAATGATTTTAACTTTGAGATTTGGACTGTAGGTTGGATAAAATAAACATTGTAAAGGGGTCACTATTATTATTATTATTATTATTATTAATATATTATTAATAATAATAATAATAATATATTAATAATAATAATAATATATTAATAATAATAATAATAATAATAATAATAATAATAGTCAGTTAATCAAAAATAATCATCAGATAAACCCGAAATTATACTAATCATTAGCAGCAGTCCAATACAAAATACTGTAAAAAAAAAAAAGTCCTCCTCAACCTACTGCAACCATAAAATCCTGTTTTTAAATTCATGTAAACAATAATAATCCAATAAACCAATAATTGGGTAACTTTTTGGATTACTTTTACTGTATTTACGTTTTCCTGATTAAATTTAGTATAACACATACTATACTTAAGTTAACATTTTTGATGCACTTGTAAGTGTATTTATTTTTTCTGTATTAGTAGTTTTACTTGTAAAAGAGTATTTATTTTTGCTGTATTAGTAATTGCACTTTTTTTTTTTTGCCACAAAAAGACAATTAATTGTTGCCGTGCGACCTGAGGGGACTTCCGGTAGTTTCTGCTGCCAACTTTTGCCAAGAAATATCGGCATTTAACCGCCATAAAACTACTAAAACTATCACTTCTACTCTTCGGTTTTTGTTCTTATTAGGCAAACGAAGTAAAATGTGGGAGTTAGTTAACTTTACATGTGCTGAAATTTGGTGATATCATTACCTGGCAGAGCCAGGCTGGTTGTTTCCCTCTGTTGCCAGTCTTTATGCTAAGCTATGCTAACCGGCAGGCTAGTTGCTTCCCTCTGTTTCCAGTCTTTATGCTAAGCTAAGCTAACCGGCAGGCTAGTTGTTTCCGTCTGTTTCCAGTCTTTATGCTAAGCTATGCTAACCGGCTGCTGGCTGTAACGTTAATGTTGGCTTGCTGATTACCACTCAGGTGGAGAGTATTAACAATTTTCTCCTATATTTAACTCTGTATTTCCAAAAACACGTAACTATTCATATGTCTTCGTTTAAAAAAAGCCAACTTTATATAGCAGGTACATTTTTGCTTTGTTTGACCCTGCATAAGGAGGCTGGTAAGATTTTTAGAAGTTACTTTTTTGTTGTAGATTTCTGAGCTAAATCAGTGCTAAAGCCAAGTATTCAGATCTTTTACATAATGTAGAAGTTGTGTAAAAAATACTCAGTTACAAGTCCTGCATTGGAACTTACTCAAGCAAAACTACAGAAGTATTAGCATAAAGTACCAAAATAAAATGTACTTGGCCGATTTTCATATAATATAGCTAAATTATGCTAATTGATGTATGAATGTGTAGCTGACATCACTTTAACATTGCAGTTAATAAAGTTGGAACAATGTACTTTACTTTATATACTGCTGGGTAACTTAACTTATAATAATATATCATAATTAATTAGTTATTTTGTATTAATAATCTGAATCTGTAAAATGCTGTCAAATACATGTAGTGGAATAAAAAGCACAATATTGGCAACCAAAATTCATGCAGTTGAAATATAAAGTAGTATAGAATTTGTAAAATTGTACTTAAATATAGAGCTGCAACAATTATTCGATTAATCGAACAATAATCGATTATTAAATGAATCGTCAACTATTTTAATAATCCAATAATTGGTTTGAACAGTTTTTTAAAGACAATAAGTCCAAATTCTCTCATTTCAGCTTCTTCAATGTGAATATTTCTGGTTTCTTTGTTCCTTTATGACAATAAACTGAATATCTTTTTGGTTTGTGGGAAAAAACAAGAGATTTGAGGACGTCATCTTGTGGTTTGGGAAACACTGATTGATAATTTTCAACATTTTATTGACCAAACAACTAATCGATTAATTGTTTATATAATTGACAGATCAATCGATAATCGTTAGTTGCAGCCCTACTTAATTACAATACTTACATACTTGTAAATGTACCACCTCTGGCTATATGGTATTCACGTAACAGCCATCTGACCCATGACTGACTACAGAGCCACTTCTCTGTTTGAGACATTTTCTATACTTTCTTTTTGTGTTCTCATTTTAAAAATGCTGTTAATCATTCCAGTTCTTGTTGTTTCATCTCTTTAACAACCAGCTCTCATCCTCGCCTCCACCTCTGTCTCTCCCCTCTCCCCTGCCATCTGATTTGAAGCTTTCATCGGCTGCAGATCTCAACGGGGGACGGGCCGTATTAATAAGAGGCTGATTGACGGGCTGTTTGGCCTCCAGCGGAGAAGGATTGTTGTCTGGCTGTGGGGACGAGGTCAGAGGTCACAGTCCAGAGAGCCCGAGACAGAAACCAGACCACAACAGAAGGCTAATTATCATGCATTGTTGCTGGTCTCCTGCTGGGCTCCGCCTTCACTTTCATCAGCAGGTCTCAGTGAAAACTGTGGACCTCCAACACTTAAAACCTGGTGAGACACATGATTCATATAACATCTATTTTAATTTGATATGTATACTGACTTTATGTGTCTGTGTTTATGAGTGTGAAGTAGTAGCAACAGACAAGATAGAAAATAAACATGTGACTGACAAAGACAAAGATAGATCAGCCGAAATGTAAAATTTAAGTTAATATCTATTACTGTTAACTGACAAATCATTTAAAAAAGAAAGACGTTATCAGATTGCACATAGTCAAATATTTTCTGTAAAAATCAAAAGGTAAAAGTAAATGTTAAATATATATTTATTTAAAAAAAACATTTATAATTTATTTATAAAATTATAAATATATAATTATTTCATCAATATTAATTGACATTCCATGAAATATTTGAAATATAAAATAAATAAAATGATTATTATTTTTAAAAAGTATACAAAGTAGTGAAGATAATTTTGTTTTTGACTAACTTTAAATTTTCATTGAATTTAAGTTTAAAATAATTGGCACAGTACAGACTTTAGAAATAAAATAAAAAAATAATCATTCATCATTCTGAAAAGAAAAAAACCAATCTTCTACTTTTGATAAAGATAACAAAATAAACAAATGTGTAATGGCTTATTTTAATTATATATATTTGTTCTTGGTTTGAGGAAAATATATATAGTAAGTCTTCTCCTTTGTTTTGTTTTTATGTATTATTTGAATGGGATTTACTTCACAACTGGTAAATTTGTGAAGTTGACAGTTTAGTACAGAAAATTTTTATTTTTATTTTAAACAAAAGTTTCGTGAAAAACTGATGTCAGTGAAGACTTGAGCAGGTAGTCAGTCAGTACGCATGGAGGATTACAGGCTGTCAGTTGAGTTCTTGTGCAGCAGCAGGCGTGTGAGTGTATTTCTGGAGGCAGATTGTCCTCGTGGCTCAGTGAGCCGGCAGAGCAGCCTCCTCAGTAATAAGGATTCATTATCTGTGGGAGTCACGGGATGAGAGCGTCCACTAGCTGCTGCTCGGATCTGTTGCCTCGTCAATGTGTTCTCATCCGACAGATCTCGGCTCTGAGGGCTCCGTAAAATACCCGCCGGGATAGAAGTTTATCCTGATAACTTTTTATCACCAGCAAAGAGCCAGTCAGTCTCAAAATCAAAACCAAGCTCAAGAGAACAAAAGAACATATTGTAATGGTCTCATGTGCATCAGCAAACAAGAAAAACTTCTGTCTCTGACTTCACATTATGATGTAAGGGATTCTAGATTTACTGTTCTTCTAATATGTCTTTATATATTATACTTATTTTGAATACATCTTTATTCTTATTTCTTTACCTTCTTGAAGTTATCTTCACTTATTTATGAAGTGCAAAACACAAAAGTTGTACTTTTCTTTATGTTACATTTCTAATAGCTGTAAGCATGATGACAATGTCACACAACCAGCAAAAACTAAGGAACTTCCAAGGCCAGTAAGCCAGTGTGTTTTAGTTTTTAGGATACAGCGCCATCTACTGAGAACTAGAGGCAGTCGCACATGAAAAACCATCCAGAATGAATGAAAAGCTGCCACCATTGGAGCCATGTTTCCACATAAAACCTGCCAGCACAAAATAATAATAATAATAATAATAATAATAATAATAATAAAAAGGAAAAAAATGTATATGTGTGTATATATATAACTTTATTTTTTTATTATTGTAATTTTTAAAAATTACTTGTATTAATTTATTTTGGATTTTATTATTTTATTGTTATTGCTCCTGTGTTATGTATTTGTGTAATTGTACTTTTTAATTTATGAAAGGTGATATCTAAATCAAGGTTATTATTATTATTATTATTATTATTAATAATAATAATAATAATAATAACACTAATTTAGCATTATTCAGAGGACTTAAAGACACTTTACACACTAGGATAAAATAAATAAGCAGTAAACTATTTAATACTTAAGACAACAAAGAGGTGTAAATAAAATGAAAAAAACTATTAGAATAAACTGTAAATAATAGTCTGTCATCAATCTATCACTCTATCTTCTAAAAAATGCAAACGTTAAAAGTTTAAAAAAATATGAATATATAAAAGACAAATTATAACAAAGTGTTGTAAATTACAGGAAATACAATTTTGGGCGGCGGTAGCTCAGTCCATGGGGTCTTGGCTTGGGAACTGGACGGTTGATGGTTCCTGCTAAGGACAGAGTAAAGAGCATGGACTCGTAGCTGCCACGGTGCTCTTGAGCAAGGCACTGACTCTATCGTATTGAGGCTGACCCTGTGCTGTAACCCCTATGAAATGCATTTGTTTGCTTTGTGTAAGGAGAGAAAAGCAAACAGATACATTTCAACTGCCTTGTGTGAATTTGCCTTGTGTTGATTGTCAAATAAGTGTTTTTTTTTCTTTTCTTCATATAGACAAAGAAGAGGACCATAAAGAAGAACATGGTGTTGTCTCCCTGCAGCCGTTTGATGACGTGCAACAGGTGAGAAAGTTCAACATTCATCTAAATAAGTACAAACATAAAATTTACATTATATAAACTGTTCCTTGGGGGCTTTTCACTGAATGCTTTTAATGCATATTTTTCAGTCATGTTAAAGGAGCATAATGATGAGTTTGCAATATGCTCATATAAAAAGAATGTGCAAACTGAAGTCAAGAAATTGGGGTCTTATTATCTGACTTGCAAGCAAAATAAGGAAAGTAACATCAGGCTGCACAGGAAAATGTGTTTATTGAAAGTGGTCACCAATAGTTACAAGTACAAATATGGCATGAAAGGCCTCTTTTTAAAAACTAAATTTCAACTGTATTATGTGTTATTCTGTATTTATATGCTGTAAAACCTTGGAATCAGCAGTTATCAACACTACTTACTCGCTTGTTTTTTTTTTAGCTTTCAACCATGTCTAATGGAATTTGAAGGTAATGCCTTCCTGTTTACTGTAAATATTACCAGTGGCCAGTGGAAGAAATAGTCAGATCTTTCACTTGAGTGAAAGTAGCAACACCACAGTGATAAAAATACTCCAAAGTGTAACTTTAGTAAAAGTACAAAAGCATGAATATCAAAATAAACTACTCATTCTGGAGAATGGTTCTGTTTCATAATAATATGTGATATTTTGTAATTATAATTTTTTATGCTGCTGGGTAGCTTAATCCATAACCATTAATTAAATTGTATTACTTGATATGTGATTTATAATAATTTTAATATATTATTAGCAATATATGTTTGTGTATCTATATGTGTGTATATATACATGCGTTATGATAATAATAATAATAATAATAATAATTATTATTATTATTAATATTATTATTATTATTATTATTAATAATAATAATACAAAAATAATGCAACTTTTGTGCATGAAAAAATACCAAAATGATTTTCAGAGCTAATTTTATCTCAACTGACTAATTGACTTTGACTTTGTATGCAAAAAGCTTTATTTGTATACTTAAATTGTAAGTACAGGTGTATATAATATTTACATAAGAACAGGACTTGAGTAATTGTACTTAGTAACTTTCCACCACTGAATTTTACTAAACACTATACCATTTGTAGTATTAATAAAAAGAATGGGTTTGGGATACAACCTACTCACCTCACATTGAAAAGATAACACCATTTTTATAAGTATATTAGATTATAGAGGCAATGACTGCACACTCATCTCAGATTTCAGTATTCACGGCAGGTGCAGGCTGTTAAATCTACTGTACATCTACTCAACCTTTAAAATGTTGGCTGGGGTGGAGACGAGTAGAGTTGGACTCATCTGGTCCATCGCTCACTCTCCATTTGATCTTTTTTTAAAACACACATACTCTTGAATTAGAGAGTGTGAGAGTGTTGGGTCAGGTACAGTGCAGGGTCCCTGGAGCTGTTTAGCAGTTAAGTGGCCATAATGCATTTAGTATAAAGTGACTGGGATTGGGGGGCTTAGCGGCAGCTCTCCGCCTCATTCTTAGAAAGTGCTCAAAGGTGCTAATACCAGCCGGATTTGTGGCACTCATTCACAAACTGCTCGACTTCTGCAGCAAAGAGTTGCTCTCAGTCTACCTCTCTGCCCATTTCTCTCTGCCGCTGTCTGCCTGTCTCCCTCTTCCTGTCGCCAGCGTGTCTGTCTCTATGTCTTTCATACCTCTCATCGCTGTCTGTCTCACGTCTACCTTTTTTACCTCCAAAGTCTCCTTCACACTTTCATTTCCAGCCTCATCCTCAAGCTTCTCTGAGACTTCTCGGATCTCGGGTCTCTTTTAATGTCTCTCGACGGCGCCTTACGAAACCAGCCGCCCCTCAAAGTTGCATGCTCGCTTGTGCTCGCCCTACATTTCTCAATACACACTTGTCTACGTTGAATGAGCAGTCAGTTAGAGGGAGACAGAGACTGCAGTGCTTCACTATCAGGGGTGTGGGAGATGTCTGGAGATCCCACTCACTCTGCACTTACATGTGTATATGTGTGAGTGTCTGTGTTTTTGTTTCATATTTCATTGATTCATGAGTCACAAGTTGTGCATGTTAAGGCAATGAAATGTGTACAGTAAATACATAAATGCCGAGCCTTTATGTGCTTGTGTGTGTGTGTGTGTGTAGAGGGGTTGCCTGTGCATGAATGTGCATACAAAATACTTATAATAAGCCTACTTTGTTGTATGTGCAACAGTGCATGTCTGTATGTTTGCATGCTCAAAGAGGCTATATAGTCTGCACAATATACACAAAAGTGTGTGTGATTTCACAGGGCTAGGCGCAGTGTCTGTGTGTCTGTGTGTGTGTGTGTGTGTGTGTGTGTGTGTGTGTGTTTGCTCCAGTACACGTACAGCTTATGTAACGCCCTGGCATGTTATAACTCCTCTGCGCCTGCTATGTGTGTGTAGGTACTCGCTTGTACGCGTGCGCCCAGTTGTGTGTAACTGTGGCAAGTGTACCCGCTCTCGCCTGTGTGCATGTGCATCTTTGTATATGTGTGTGTATGTGTGTAAGAGGCAGACTGCAATGCCGCAACCAGCCAGCTCTGTATCATCATTGACCAAACTCGCCATCTGTGCCTGTAAGCTATAGAAACAGCAAGTCGCACTGCTACACAGCAATCCACACACCATTAGTGTCTTTATGAAATCACGGCGGGATGCCACTATGTTGTGTGTGTGTGTGTGTGTGTTGCACAGACATGTATCAGTGTGTGCTTGTGTGGCCACTCATGCGTGCTTAACTGTATTTTTTTTCAGCCTGTTTGCATGTTGTCTTGTGTTTTTCAGTGTGTTACAGCCTGTACCTGCTCACACACATGCACACCTCCCAGCTCGCTCACAGTGTGTTTGTGTGTGCGTGTGTGCAGGGAGGCCCAGAGTGTATATGGGTCACTCTCTTAGGAACCATAATCCCACGTTTGGACTAACTTACTCACTGGGGTTTCACTCTTCCTGTTTGGCCAAGCTGATGGCAACAAGCATAATGACCTCACCACAGCATTCGGTCATTGGCCTGCAGACCCCGGGCCTCTCAGCCAATCACATGCTGCTCTGGTGACGTATAGGCTCCAGCGGCTGTCCTGATTGGGCGAGGGGGCGGGACTTACGGATGCTGTGCTGTTTGGAGCACCTGATTAGCTGTGGAGGGAGAGGGAGAGTTTGTGAGGGGATGGAGAGAGAGAAGGCATGAGAATTTGGGAGTTGGTGTTCTCTGTGGTTCGTCTGAAACTACACTCAACCTGTGGCTCACATGGATCACAGTGGAGAAACTACAGGCGTGCAGATGAATAATAAGTCAGTTAGAGCTGTGAAGTTGAAGTTATAATATATGCGACAGCTATGAGCATGACATATTGATCTAAATTAATTTTGACAATTGCATGTCAGTGTGTTCTTAATCAGATTAAATAAGTCTAATATGTTTGAAAAAGGGACAGACAGCCGCCCCTTTTTTCTCTTCGTTTTTGTAGACAAATGAAGAGGGGATGAGAAGAAGAAGAGAGAAAGATTACAGTCCCGTCCTGCGTGCCTCTATAAGTCACAGACATGCCCACAGAGGAGCCCCATTGGCCGCCGCAGCCTCGCTCTCCCAACAGCTGTTCTGTGTTTTCCCACACTGTAATTGGCTGCGGAGCGCCGTCCATCAATTTTACTTTGACGCGTGGCTCCGCCCCCGCGCCATCCCATTGGCTACTGTAAGCGTTCGTGCTCCGCGATTGGTCGCTCGGGCTGGTTGTCAAGGCTTTGGGGCTTCATTCACCATTTTGCGACTGTAGTGTAGAATGTACAGGGCAGTAGTTTTTCCTCCTTTTAAGTTGCTTTGCCGGAGAAATATGAACGGCCGCTAATTGGCAGCTGCGGACGACCGGCCACCCTGCCCTATTTTACCCGGCGGACTCAACAGAAAATCACCCAGGGGTACTATATTAGCTCTGGTGAGTATAAGCTGCCCACAAATCTTTCTCCTGCAGCACTGCAGTGGGGCTTGTTGTGCTTTTGCCGAGCTGCTAACGTTGTTCATGTTTACTGTGGCCATAAACAGTGTTAGCAGTTGAGCTGATCAGCATATTTTCCGATATCTGGGTGGCCTACGGAGAGGAGTAGAGGGCGGATTGGGTGTCTTCTGCGAAAAAAAGGGAGCGGTGCGGATAGACATAGTGAGCTTGAAACTTTTCCACTAGAAATAAATTCAACGCCATAACTGCCGTTGGACTTCCTAGAACAACTGTTATTTTTTCCTGCGTTGTATCAAAACCTCGAAAACTCGCTTGTCATACCTCCTCCTCCTCTGTCTCACATATTTTCTTCCTCTTTTTCATGAATCAACGTGGCTGTTTCAATTAATGTGTTTTTGAGGGGCTCGAGGGGCCTTCTCCTTGGACTAGTTTGTGGCCACATATTGACACTTTCTCCTTCTCTTATCTCGGTTGCAATAATGCAAATGACGACGAGGGTCAGCACAAAGTTATCCGGGCAGCTTTAGCTATATTTTCAGACGACTGTCACTTTCGGATGGGCCAAACAAACCCGACTTTGTCTGCTTGTTTGTCGCTGGTGTTGTGTGTGTGACTGTGGAGTGGATTGACAAAGTAAACGCGTTCATCTGTTTGGGGCATTTCACACTGTCATGCAGCACAGGGAGTATGAGCCGTATTGTATGGTATTAAGGGTTAATATGCCCGTTAAACCGGTTATTTCCTGGTGACAAGGAGTTGAGGATTTCCAAGCGGCCTTGTGTGTAGTTGAGGCCTGGTCGCTGCACGCCACGGCCTGCTGTGTTGTGGAGTAAAACTGGTAGTAATCGCGGTACTACGAGGGCTTGACACATACACGGTACTATCCAGCTAAACCAGAGGTGACGACATCACCTCCTGTAGTTTGCATTTTGCGCTTTAGGCCTTTAACTGATGTTATCTACTCTGGCTTATGATTATGTCAATATAGTTTTATGAACCCTGGCCTGTAGCACAGTAGTACTCCTGTTACAAACTTTTACATGTCATGCCGTTTGGTGAGGATCAAAAATATACCATTAGTAATGATTTGGCAACTCCATTGGAGGTTAAAACATAGTATAAAGGGACTGAATGGTGTGAAAAGTTCACCACTATGTCTGTATTCCCTTGTGATAGTGAATTAGTGTAGAGTGAGTGAGTGAATTTAGGGCAAGGCTGGCAAACATTTGTGGAGCGCATATGTAGTTTTATTCTATATTTACAGCATAAATATGTATATACTTTATACAGTATTCATTTGCATTTTGCTTACGTTGTTATTAATTTGTTGTAGCCCAGTTGTGGTCGAAAATGTGATTAAACCATGATGTATAACCGGACAGTTAGCTGAACTAAATTATACATCCAGAAAAGCAGCAGTTCATGTTTTTGTCACCTCACATGACTTATATCAAGCTAAATACCGCCCGCAGTCATACTTACCATGTATTTGTGGTAACCCATTAAAAGCTTTTCTGCAAATAAAACATGACTGAACTTGTTAACCTGCGCATTATGTATACCTGATGAGCAGAAAGTACTCCGCTTTGATAACTGAACATGAAACATAGGAGGCCTACTATAGCTTCCATATGGACTTCCTTGCTCCATATTTCACGAAGGGGAGTGTGAGTTGCGTCAGTTTGTCTTTAAGCTGTTATCATTAGGCCCATGACTCTGACACCAGCTGTTGTACACAGTGCACTACTGAGTAAACACACGTAGCATACCTCTATCGTGACCAAGTAAGGCTGGCTGCCAAATTATTTTATGGTGGCTGCTCTACAGCTGTCTGTCCTAAATAGGGATTTACATAGAGGACAGAGGTGGCTATTAGCTCTGTATCGCTCTGTGTGCACTATCAACTATCATCACATAGATGTTTGCTGTGTGTGTGTGGCCTTGAGACAGGCAGCACTCATCTCTGAAAATGGATTTCTTTCTAGCCATTATGATGTGCAAGATATTAAAAGGACCTGAATGAATGCGGGCACTCACAGACAAACAGGAAGGCAGCATAAGGGAAAAGAGACATGCAGACAGAGAGAAAGAGACTGGTGGGAGGATGGATGTAGAAACAGGGACAGACAGGCAGACATGGAAGTTAACAGACAGTCAAACAGTCACTGACAAGTAGACATGTCTAGTGGTGGATGACAGCCATCAATCCCGAACATTTTTGACAGTGAATATCACAGTTGGAGAGAGAACTATCAGAAAGACGACAGTGCATATAGGGGGTGTTTTGATTCTCCCTCTTATACACTTGTTGTTAACATTTTTCTGGCACTCATAGCTCTGTGGAGACTCTTGTATTGGAAGAAATGAGGCAGAGCACACAGCAGCTAGGACCCGAGGCAAGTCCCGCGCGTATCAGCCACACAGCAAACAAACCAGTTAAATGACAACAGTCTCCCGTTCAACAAGTCAGCAAAATCAATCTGTTTTACTTTTCTACACCGAGGCAGAACTGTGAATGAGTCCGGTGCGGAATAGGAGATATTCTGAATGACTCTGGCATGGCTAAGAGCGATGCTGAATGGCTCTGGTGTGGAATAACAATTATTCGGAACAACTCTGCTTTTCTGGATGACTGCAGCACAAAATGAGGATAGCGACTAAGTGTAAGGAGAGGAGAGAAAAAGAGATACTAGAGGTAGAAATCAATATCGGAGAGAGAAGGCAGACAGGGGATAAGAATGAAAGTGTAATAGTAGCAAAGTGAGTGAGAGAGAGAGAGTTAGAGAGGGAGGAATAAAGTAACGGGAAGTTAGGTAATGGTCTTCCACAGGAAATGGAGTTTGTAGGGGCGGATTGACTCTGCTTTGAAATACATAGATAAAGGTCGCCACAGAGAGAGAGAGAGCGAGAGAGAGAGAGAAAGGGAGGGTTTCAGTATGTGAGCGAAGAAGGAATTCCCCCGCCTCTACTGCCCCGGCCAAGAAGTAGTGTGTGTGAAAGAGTGTGTGTGCATGCAGAAAGGCTTGTCTGGGCAAATTGCAAAGTGCTCCTCACTATTTCCATACTGTGTTGTAAGCCTACATTGTGTTTACCCTACAATATGGCCTCCTGTTTTCAATATCTACCTGGTATGGATGCAGGCCTTGTGTAATGTGAGTAGAACCTGTTATGTAATGTATTAATGTGTAATGAATTTGTAGATGAGTCATATTCATCACTACTATAGTACGATGGTGCATCATTTAGCAGGTAATACATTTTTTAGAATTACTGTTTAACTGTTTATTACTCCTATTTTTGGTGATCACAAAGTCCTTCTTTGCTTTGCTCTTATTTTGAGTTACTGATGTTTTTAATAATTAAAGTGATTAATTATTTTGATTTGACCAGTCACTTTTCGTCTCTTAGCCATGCAGTTAGTAGCTATCTTTCGTGATGAATGGGCTTTGTGCATGTCTGAATGTGTTTGCCACATGAGTAACCCACACTCCCTGTTCTCTTTCTTTCAGAGTCTCTGGAATAAGGTGGGCAAGTGCCGAAGTCGCGCAACGAAGACAAGACAGGATGAGAGAGAGAGGCCCTGGCAGAGGAGGAAAATAGAGAGAATAGAAAGGAGGAGGAAAGAAGAAAAAACACGAGGCAGAGCAAGAGAGGAACGCCAAAGAGAATCTCTGGGATAAATAAATAAAAAGCCTTGTTTGGAGAACAGGCGAGCTAGATGAAAAGATGAAGCCGATAAAAAAGCAGGGCCGGCGCTCTCCTCCCTCCACCCGGGCCAAAGGGGGGAAGCGTCGCGGAGCTGGGGATGCCCCAGAAGGAGGGGAGAAGAGAGACTCAGACGAGAACAGAGACAGAAGCAGATCCCCACAGAACCGAACTCCCTCGTCTTCATATTCTTCTAATTCACATTCAGAGTCCTCCCAGACAGATCCAATCAGAGTGCGGGACTCTTCAGAGGGGGAGGGGCTTCACAGAGAAGGCCTGTCAGAAACGACGGTATCACTGGTGATGGATCCTGGAAGGTCAGCTGTGAGCGGCAGCAGCCACAGTGACAGCGGTGGCAGCAGCTGTAGTAACAGTAGTACACCAAGCGCCAACAACAGCCCGAACCCCGCCTCCAGCCGAAAAACAGCCACCTTCAAGGCCCGTGTTCCCAAGAAGAAGTACACCTCTGAACACTGCATGTCTGCTACTGGTAACCATAGCAACCCTTCATCCAGCACGCCCCCTCCTTTGCCTCTTAGTGGCGGAGTCATCAACCACGGGTCAACGGGTTCAGGAAGCGACATCTGTGTCTCACACCCTGATGGCAACAGTCAGAGCAGGAGCCTGATGGACGACTTCCACAGCAGGACCACTGGCAGGGAGGGGCCTCAGGGCGGCTCTCCAGGACCCCCGATCCTGTCTCTGGGAGGGGACAGGGAACGGCCTGGAGGTGTTGAAGGGGTGAGGGATGTGGAGCGAGTGTCGCCCAGTCCCTTGCCTCGCTGCTCCTCAACAGACACGGCCAGCGAACACTCAGCTGACCTGGAGGTAGTAGGCGACTCACACCCCCACACACAGATGTCCACACACGCTCCACCTAGTCTCCCTGATGCACTGTCGGACGCCCTCGCCAAAGGGCTGAAGAATCAGCGTGTCCTCGCTCGCCAGCTCAGGAGAAGAAGTGATGAGGAGGGAGGTAGCGAAAGGAGGGATGAAGGGGGGGACATGGTGTTCCGGGCTGGAGTGGTTCGCAAGGTCAGCGGTGAATATGGAAGCCTGGAGGTGCAACTGAATGGCGAAAAGACTCTGTGGCGTTACCCGTATAGACATGACAGCCCCCCAGGGGTGGTTGACATTATCCTAGATGCCTCACCACCTGGTGTCCATCCAATAGCTATTGGCACCCGTGTCTGCGTACCATTTGGCAATGAGGAGGGCAGTGAGGGCCAGTGGCAGTGGTACCGAGAAGGTGTGGTGACCCAGGTGGACACACACCCTGCAGTGGCCAACCGCTACCGTGTCCTGCTGTCTGAGGAAAGACCTGACTCTGTGGATGATGAAGAGGACGGCAGAGGGACAGCTTGTGGTACCCAGGCAGTGTGGGTCTCTAGACAAACACTCCGGCTTCTGGTGCCACCTTGGGACCTGGATCTGCCGTCTGGAGGAGGACGAGATGGAGAAGAGGAGGCCAGAGACAAGGAAAGAGAGCGGGAGGATAGGGAGGAGATAGATGTGGAACAGGAGGTGTGTCGTTTGAGCCGGGGGATGACACCCGGCGTGGCGTCAGTGTTGGGTAGAGGAATCCCATACCCAGGCATGGTCCCCGTTTCATCCGCAGCAAGCCACAACATCACCTCCCCAGTAACCCCAGCGTCTGTCCTCAGCCTGGCTCCAGGCAGAGAGTGGGAAATGGAGAAAGACTTGGAGAGGGAGAGGGACCTCCAGAGAAACCAGGAAAGAGAGAGGGAAAGAGAGCGAGAAAGGGAGAACAGTGCAAAGCAGCAGCTCCAACAACAGCAGCAACACCACCCGTACATGCCACTCACCCCTGAAGAAGACATGGAGGTGTCCCACTTTAACATGCTCCCAATGGGGGCGATCATACCTGGGGCCAAACCAATGGCAGTTCCCCAACACCGCCACATTGTCTCTAAACCCCCGCCTGGCTACCTCAATCCCCACCTGTCTGTGGTGCGGGGCATCGGGATTCCCCCTGCACACCTGGCCTTGAACCCCCACCCTCCTCCTTCACCTGTCCTATTAGGCCTTGACCCAGCAACCGCAGCAGCTGCAGCAGCTGGTGCTGTCATCACCACCCCTCAGCTGCCTCCTCTCCCTCCCATGTCCTCTTCCACTGCATCCTCCTCCAGAGTAGAGAAGGCCTCAGGAGGCGGTTCTTCCAGTGGAGGAGCAGGTGGTGGCGGTGGATCTGGATCAGGTTCAACCTCCTCCTCCTCCTCACGTTCCCGCACCCCGCTGACAGCTGCCCAGCAGAAGTACAAGAAGGGAGATGTGGTGTGCACGCCAACAGGCATCCGTAAGAAGTTCAACGGGAAGCAGTGGAGGAGGTTGTGCTCCAGGGAGGGCTGCTCTAAAGAGTCCCAGAGGCGAGGATACTGCTCCAGACACCTCTCCATGAGGACCAAGGAGATGGAGGCCAGTGGAGGCAGCCGGGAGCGGGGTGGAGCCAGCAGCACCGGGACCCTGACGCCATCTGACCTCCGACTGAGCGGTGGCAGAGCTAGCTCAGAGTTTGACTGGGATGAGACGTCACGTGAAAGCAGCGAGGCCAGCAGCCGTGGAGGAGACTCCCGCCCCCGCCTGGTCCTTCCCTCTCTGCTCCCCCAGGACCTCTCTCGTTTCGACTTCGATGAGTGTGAGGCAGCGACCATGTTGGTGTCCCTTGGGGGCTCCCGCTCAGGCACGCCCTCATACTCTCCTATCTCCAACCAGTCGCCCTTCTCCCCGACCCCATCGCCCTCACCCTCTCCGCTCTTCGGCTTCCGACCTGCCAATTTCAGCCCCATCACTGCTCCTGCCTCCCTTACTCCACGGCGACATCGCCAGCTGAGCGGCACTAAGATGGGTACACCAGGTGTTGAGCGAGAGCGCCATCTGTCTGGTATCGTGCCCACTTTCCAGACCAACCTCACTTTCACGGTCCCCATGAGCCCCAGCAAGAGGAAGCTGGACACCCACCCACCCCCTCCGCTGCCCACAACCCAGGACTACCAGACCAAACCTGAGCAGCAGCAGCTGGTGAACATGGGGGGTGGAATGGTTGGAGACCCGACCCTGGGCCACAACCCTGCCGCCTTCCGAGTCCTCTCCCCCCAGAGTCAGCCCACAACCCCGTCCTCCCTCTCCTTCCCTCGGCCTCGTAGCGCCACCAGCAGGCCGCCATCCTCCGCTGCCTCCACGCCTCCACCCATGCTGGTCTCTCCCACTCCTCCCTCCCCGCTGCCCCAGGAACCGTCCCCACGCCGCATTGTGCCCCTCAGAGATTCTCCGGTTATTGTCCGCAACCCAGATGTCCCCCTGGCCAAGTTCTCTGACGGCCCGTTAGGGAGGAGAGAGCGGAGCAGGTCCAGAGAGCACAGCCAGCCCCAACACACAGCTCCACCGGGCCTGCAGGTCCCCGTCCCCATCAATGGGGCCACCACTAACGGAGCAGTTCTCCTGCGCAACCCCACATCCACTCTCGTCCTGGTCACCTCCAGCTCGGTGAGAAAGTCACTATTTTTTGTTTTGTAGGGTGGGAAAGGGTTGTGCACAGTTTATGAATTGGCCATATTGATAAAATCTTATAATTAAATGTTATTCTATGTAACAATAGCAATATTATGTCATAAAGCAATGGTACAGCAAAAAAATATATTTTTGATCATGGTATATACTGTCCCAACCCTATTACAGTTTGTATCAAGGGCTTTCATGACATCCATTTAATAGTATTACATATTTTTAATCACAAGAATGTAAAAATAAATGCTGTTGGAAAAGATTGTTCTTTCAAAAGTGTCCAAAAAGTGGGCAATGTAGAATCTGTATAATTCTGTTAGTGACTGTGAATTTCCCCTTGAAAAGAAATTAAAAGATTACTCCACTTAAAAAAAATCTATATTTTTAGTAACAGTTACTAATGCTGATAGGCCTTTTAGTTGGCCCTTTGTTTGTAACTTGCTCCAAGTCAGCTTGGATTCACAGCAAAGCAGAGTCCAGTGTAGACACAGATTCATTTCAAGTCAATATCATTTATAAAGCTCCAAGTTACAACAGAAGTTATGCCATAGCACTTCTCATATAGAACAGGTCTAGACCGCACTCTTTAGTTATCAAAATGATCTCAGAAACCTCTAAAACCACTCCCGCACTTAAGTCAATAGCGTGACATGGAAGTAGTGTTATTAGTTGTGTTGTGAAGACTCTCTGAGTGTTAGGAACGGACTGAACAAATGGATTAACAGCAGAGAGGTGGATTATGCTGCAGGAGTAGATTGAGTAGCTGCTATCTTTTAAGTATTTAATTCTCATATGATTTATTTTTAGTTGAATATTATTTTTGAAAGAAGTTATGCATCTACTATTGGCATGAGTTAGATCACTGCAAATGCTAAAAATGCCTTTTTGATGCCTCCTCCAGTCCCTGACTCCAGCCGCAGTGGGCCACACTGCCCTGTCCAGCCCCTCCACGATGCCCACTTCATCAGGCTCCATCCTGTCCTCCTCTGGTTCTGGAGGCAGGGAGCGGGAGAGGAAACCTGAGGGACACCAGGATGCCTCTGGAGGGGGGCTGCCACAGCCGGTAGCCTGTCACCCCACGCCGACCGCCCTGCTGCCGCTCATACTGCCAGCTGAGTCGCCTCACCCGGCTCCACGCAAGCAAATCATCATGGGACGGCCGGGGACTGGTGAGTAAGGGCGGGGAGATGGAATGAGAGCTCATCATGGCACTGCGGCTTTGACCTTTGTTCACATCAGATACAAAGTCTGCTGAGCCACACTTCTGCTATACTGTAAAGTAGGAAGGGATGTGCAGCAGACTGGAGCTTATGTACTCTAGCCCAGTTATTCTCGCTTTCATTATCTCTCTAGAGTTACAGGAGTGTCATCAGAGTGCTATGGCTATGACTCATATACACTCTACTATTGTTTGCATGCAGTGTAAGAAAGAAACCATCTTCAAAGGAGGCTTTTTTGCTGCTTTGATCTGCATTTCTCGTACTTTTTGACCTTTTTTTAGGAGGAAACTCCGAGCTTCGAGGAGTTTTTATTGGGTTATTGATATTTACTAGGTGTATGTGGCATATACTACATTTTCACAGATATTTGAGTTGAGATTCTTTGAGACTGCTTCAGGCTGCTTTTGTTTTATAAGAAATGCTCACACTTTATAGTTGCTTTATCAATGACTCTCTTAAAAGCAGCCACAGTGACCACAGGGAAACTATTTGCATTCTTGCTAACAAGTTTTTTAAAGTTATAAGTTGTTGGCTTTTTTTGGACATTCTTATTTGACCCAAGGAAGAGGGAAGCTGCTCATTAAATAAATAGCTCAATAAATAAATTGATATGTAATTTTTGTAAATATGGGGAAAATGCAAAGAGGAAACAGTGCAGAAAAATACATTAAAAAAGAATAATAAATAAAACAGAAAAGGGAAAATTTAATAAAAATGGTAAAGAAATAGAGGAATTAATGCAAAGATAAATACATGAATTAAAGAGAATTTATACAATTTATGTCACATTTTAACAATTCTTTAATCATGCCTATATTTAATGTAATATTATCTTTGATACATTTAATTCGTTTTGTTTCATTGGCATATTAATTCAATTTAATTCGTTTATTTTGTATGATTGATGATTTATAAGTTTTAGTCCTACAGTAAATTTTGGTGTTCTATAGACATATATTGTGTTTATTTTCTCATTACCTTCTTTAATTACTAGTGGAGCAGTTAATGCAGACAGAATATAATGAGGATGAATGAGGATAAAAAGGGGTTGAAGTTACTCTTATATGCTATTTTGTATACTCTCTTTCGGAGTATGTATTTGGACAAAAGTCTGTTGTGAAAATGTTTTTGCCAGCTTTGTGAGCACTCTGTTGGATATAAGAAAATTGGCCGCTGTGAAATAGAGGTGTTTGGGTTAATCATATACTGTGTGCTTGTTTCCATGCCAACGTTGCAATATTACAGCCCAAACTCAGAAATGCTACTTTGAATATAGGAATGAGGAAGATAGTTTCCATTTTGAAATGCAGTATTTCTCATTTTGTGTCATTTCAGCACAACACGTTCTAAATCTGAAAACTGAAAGTGTAATAAGTGAACGTGAATTTGTCTCAGTGCAGACAGGTTTTGGCTGAGAGTCACAGTTTATTCTAACATTTGATAAAACAAGAGGTTGTATTACACTTCTAAGTCATAGATGATAAAAACCTGCAGGGCACTTTTCAGTTAATTTATTCTTTCAGAAGGCATGGTTGCAGCTACAGAAGATTTGTTTCAAGCCATAAACTTAGAAGCAGTGATGGAATGCAACAAAGTACATATATTCAAGTACTGTACTTTCAGGTACTTTTACTTTACTTGAGTATTTCCATTTTATGAACCTTTATACTTCTGGTCCTACATTTTGAGATAAATATTATAATTTTTAGCTGACAGCTTTAGTTACTTTTCAGGTCGAGATTTAACATGAAAAACATGATCAATTTAAAGTGATTACACATTATTTTTTAATTAAACTTCATAACAGTATATTAAGTAGTTAAAATGAGCCCTATCTTTACAAAAATGATAACGCTGCTTACAAAAATACATCGATAATAATAATCCAATAATATATTTAGAACATACATAACAGTCTGAGTGGGGCCATTCTGCATTACTAGTACTTTTGCTTTTGTTACTTTAAGTAAATTTTGATGCTGATACTTTTGTACTTTTACTTCAGTAAGTTTTGAATGCAGGACTTTTACTTGTAGTGGAGTAATTTCACAGTGTGGTATTAGTACTTTTACCTCAGTAAGGTATCTGAATACTATTTTCACCACTGTACAAAAGTATCAGATTTATAGCATGAGGATCTGGATAGGGTAAACACTTTAACTAGTAGATTTTACCATAAAACGTCCCCAGTTTATTACTTATAATTGAGCAGTTCTTTTTTGTATTACAAGTCGTATGGAAATGTATGTTTGAACATACAAATGAGATACTATCTTATTAACTATGTTCAAATTTGCATACATTTTTAAATTATGTCTTCCAGACCATAAGTCTGAAAATTGGATAAAGCTGGCTTCAAAATTATATAGGTGACATATATCACATTTTATCAAACTATGAATCGGAAAATAATGTTAGCAGCAATAATAAATTACATTTTTATGTTTTTAGCAATTAAATGGTCTGTAAATCAAGCTATAAATGATATATACACAAACTAGTTTGTAAAAAACTTCAGAATAAAAATGAAACAAAATTAAAGTTATTGTATGTAAATGCTACTGAAGTGGAGATTCTGGCTCAGGGTATGAGAAAAAATTATTTTGAGAAAACAAACTTTCTCTTATTAAAATTCCACGTTTTGCAAGACACTACAGCAACTGTTATCACCATGAAACTTACCCAGTTACACAATTATTTTTTGTACTACTAAGTTTTCTGAAATTCTATTGTATTATATGTTTTAAATATGCAAATTGGGCATTATTTTATGCAAACTTTAGGTGAATTTAGGAGAAATCTACAGAGGCAAATACATTGAGTGCAGTACAGTAAACACCTAAATGTTTATTTTGGATGGTTTATTTCCACTACTCTGAAAGAGGACATGCTATGGAAGCAAAATAATTAAAAATCTCAAATTTGGCCGGTGCATAAAACATAATGTTTAGTATTTCTCAACCCTTTACTGATTAAATTAGTACTTCTTGATTCGCTTCAGGCAGTACGGGTGATATCAGAGTGAAACCTTTTTTTCCTCCGAGGCGTGCAGATCAGAAAGGTTTGATATATCAGCCACCCAGAACTGCCGCTGCGTTGTGTGTGTAATTTGTGACTCAGGCTGTGTAGTAGTGTCAGCTACTGAGTGTGCGTGTGCAAGGGGTGTCACCCTTTCTCATATCTGTGTGTGTGTGTGTGTGCGTGTGTGAGAGAGAGAGAGTTAAGGGGTGTTTCACTCTGAAACTTTAAAAGGGCGAGAATATTGACATGTCTAGACATGCAAGACTGAGAGCTGGAGTGCAGAGAGCAACAAGGACGTTCACGCCTCCTCCTCCTCCACACACACACACACACACACACACACACACACACACACACATTCATCTTGCGGTTCCAGACAATCAACAGCCTCAGACAGGGCAATAAGGGCAGGTCCAGCGTGATGTGAATGTGTTTCATCACTCTCAGCAGAAAAAGGAGTAATCATATTGCCGGCGTGTTGTCATGGATACACTTTTTCCACCAGTAGAATTAGTGCAGTAAAGCGTTGAGGCCTGAGCTGATTACTGCTTTTATTTCTCACTCTTTTCTCTCTCTCTCTCTCTCTCTCTCTCTCTCTCTCTCTCTCTCTCTCTCTCTCTCTCTCTCTCTCTCTCTCTCTCTCTCTCTCTCTCTCTCTCTCTCTCTCACCCCTCGCACTGCTGCTAACAGCCACCTGCCTCTGTAGCGTTACGTTTCCTCCGCCATACATTTTTAAAAACACCTAGAGCCACAGTGAGCCCAGAAACAAACACAGGCAGAAGGCAGTGGAGGCCCCCACGGCAGAGATCTCTCCTAAAAATAGCCCAGCTCAAGTGCAGCTGCATTAGCATCACAAGTTTCATTACCTCTCTCTTTGAGTACATCTGCAGCCTTCAGTGAAGAAGAGATAAGTGCTCACATGTAGCTGAGGCCCCATCTTCTTACACAGCACAGGAACTGTAATATTACCTTTTCACCCACAGGAGAAATTATTTAGATTTAAATTCTCAAAGTGGCAGTAAATGTGTAGTCATATGGTGCCTGATATAGAAATTAGAGCCTGACAGATGTATCACTTGACAGATATCATCGGCTGATATTTGCCTATCAAAGGCCTATCAGTATCATGCATATGTTGTCCGATATGTGTCGTTATGGAAACTTTTTTTTCTTACAAAATATATAATGCAGAAAATGTTACTTGGCATGATTTAGAAATGTTGTTAGCTATTCATTCATTTATTTATTTGTGGGTTTAAAAAAAAAAAAAAAAAAAGCAAATGACTGAATCCCAACAGTAAGGATGTTTATTTAGCTATCTGTTTTATTCCTATTTATTCTATATTTCCTCATTTATAGAATTGACTGACAATGTTATACATTGTTTAATAATGTATAACAATGTTGCATATGATTTAATTAAGTTTTATGTTTAAGAAGGTAGCTCTCTGGGAAAATTTGCAGAGTGGGGAAAAATCGGTGCACAAAAAGAAGGTTTATTTTCATTCCAGCTCAAAAAATTACTATATTGGCCACATTATCGGTCACTGATTAGTTTCCCACTCTGAAATCAGTATCAGTATTAGTCTCAAGAATCCCTTATCAGTTAGGCTCTAATAATATTTTTTTGAAGGTACCTTGAGAGCTACTTTCTCAAACATAAAACTAATGTGTAACATTTTTTTACACTGCATTATTCAAACAATGTTTTACATTGTCAGCCAAGTCTATAAATGGTAACTGAGACAATAAAGAAAAAATAGGTATAAAATAAATATCTAAATAAACATCATTACTGTTGCTGAGTAGCAGAATTTCCCACCTTGAAGCAGCTGCTCACCCCGTCAGGTGTAGTTCTTTCTCACTGCCTCCTCTCGCTCGTCATCACTGTCAGCGCTTCAAGTAAACCAATAGAGACAGATGGTTATCTGCGCAGTGTGTCTGTCTCCGATATTTTTCACAACTCACCACTGTTAGTGCTTCCCTGGAATATTCACGCCTCGCCTCTTCGAGGTGTCAGCAGGTGCTTTTAAAAGTTTTGAAGACTCTCAAGTCAGATTTGTTTAGCACCTTGAAAGATAATTCTGTATATTATATTTTCTCACTGTTGACAAGTGAAAAGTCCCAAACCAACAGTGTCTGTCTCTTTTAACGACGTCCCCAGTCTGTTCAGAGTACACTTATAAAATTATGTTTTCTACATAATATAGCAATTTCCTTAAAATAAAATACAGTATGGGGGGAAAGGTATACAAAATGTACAGTCTGGTATGTACCTCGGTAGGCCTGTCACAGTATAATGATAATATTATCATATCCAGCTTCGCAAAAATTAGCTTGGTCATGTTTACATGTGTTTGTTTTCAAAAGGATTACACCAATATTTTAGCCAATTTTATGCCATAAAAACTGCAGGTTTTTCCCAACTAGACTTCGGTTGTCTTATTGGGTTTTTTTTAACAGCACCAAGCCAAATGAACAGAAAAAAAGATGCAGATGGTAACAAAGGTCCTAACCACTGAGTTTAGTGCCTTTGTTAAAGAATGAGCGAAGTACTTGATTTAAAAAAAATGAAAGGGTTATTTTTGTTAAGAGTTCATTTTAATTTGTTGTTTTGGTTGTTTGGAATATTATTATTTTTCTGGGATATTTTTCTTTTCTTTTTTTTCCATTCCAAATAAATTGTCTGAATATTCTTTTAGAATTAAAAGATCATTGCTCGTTGAATTCCACTATTATCATTATATCAGTGGCATAAAGTGGTCTAAAAATGACAATAATATTTGTTTTTTTTCTGGGGCAATATGTCATCCAGCAAAAAGTAGTTATCTTGACAGGCTTATATCTCAGATCTGGCGTCCGGACTCTGTATGGTTTGGTTTTTTTTTTTTTTTTGCATTTTCAGCAGGGAGAGCAAAAATAATTATTAAAAAAAAAAAAAAAAAGTGTTTATTTTGAAATTTTTAAATGTTCAATAGGGGTGCATTGGCAGAATTCTTACTGTTGAGGTTAGTCAGTTAAGGCAGTCATATACTGGTATTTTGTCAGTAAGAAAAAATAATTAATAAACGTCACAAATGTCTGTAACATATGCTCAATGTAATGCTCTGTTTTAAACCTTTGGCCTGTTGATATTTCCTGAACTGCAGCTTGCATGCAGGCATAACAGACAGATTAAAATGCACATGTTAAGACACATTATAGTAAAGAGTTTAAGCACTTATATATGTATAATTCAATATATTTTTTGCTACGATTGATTGTGGTTGCATTCAAATAATCAACTTGTATCAGTTGTTACTTTAGCATGGTTTGAATTTGCAGTGAGGAGGCAGCCTGAACTCTGTTTGATGCATTCTGGTGATGCTTTGGTATATTGAATGAAGTGTATCAGGGCATGGCCTTGGTGGAGATCTGCACTCTCTGTGTGCCCTTCTAGTTTTTGTTTTTATTTCAATCCATACACAGTGATATTTAGTTGACGCAGAGCTGGAAAGTAAGGCGGACTGAATAGTAATTATGTGTATGTGTTTGACCACAGTTGTGGGTGGAAGCTGTGAAGACTGTTGATTTTGCACTTCCACTGAGTGACATTCTGACTCTCAGGCATCCTCAGTGTTACATTAACACGCGACAGGTTTATTACAGTCTTGACCCAATAGACATTTCCTGTTGTTATTCAAATTTTTCCCACAACTGTCGTTTGCTACAGTTGGTTGTTTCTGCCAGCATTTCTTTATTGTCCAATACAGGAAAGCACTGATATGGGCTTTTTGATTTGGACCATTAGCCTGTTTGTTTTTATTAATATTAATTAATTATTTTTCGGACATATTTGACACATTTCTGGCATTGCGTACATTATGTTTTTGGTCCGTATTGATTTTTCTTCTTCTGTTGCTTATATTTTGCTTTATCTGCAATCTTTCTTACTTTGTATTGCAACTGCTGCACAACAATTTCTCTTTGGAATTAAGTTCTAGCATATATCTTATCTTTTTATCTTGGCTTAAACCTTCCAGTAACTTGCTGTTGACTTACTATGTGACCTCATAAATCCTTAACATCAGTTTTTGTTTATGATCTGACATACCCTCCGGATAACATTTAGGTTTCCAGCAAATGGAGACAATCCTTTAAACAAATATAAATATGTATATAGATATAATAATGCCCCAAAGGCTTCTGCTGATCAGGGCTAGACGGATAAAACCAATATTATCTTTTTGCAGCTATATCGGTATTGATGTATATTGTGTTGTTTGCTCTGCATGGCTTGGCTCTGCTCGACTTGACTCAGCTTACTTTCGGTACCAGGTCCATTTCTCTATTCTGTTTCCCACTGTGGATAATCCCCCCTCAGTCTAGGTTCGATTCTCAGCTGCTTGTCATAAGACGGCTGCATGAAACTCCTGTGACATGATTTTCAATGTGAAACCGGGTGAAAACTTCCATTGGCAGCCAAACAGAGAATCGCCTGCAATTTGTGAAGTGTACAGCATAGGTTTTTTTTGTGCTTTTCGAAATAATAACAAAATTGCTTTCCCCTTTGATGATAGCAGGATGCCCCCTTTTTTGCCAGTGACATTTCACTTTGACCAATCAGTGTTCTGCAGTGTTTTAAATCCGCCTTCTAGTATCCTCTTAGCTCACTTGGAACCTCCACCGAGTTGGAACCAAAAGTATCCTTAAGTTTTGTTGATGGAAAACTAAAAAAGAGTGCAATGGAGATGCAATATAAGTCCACCGATTGACAAGAACTTGCAGTACAGAATTGCCAAACTCGGTGTGTGGGTATTTAGAAATAGCATCTCTAAAGAGAACATGTGTTTCCATCAACAAATATATCTGTTCATTTAAAAAATTTGCATGAGAAAAGCTTGATTGAAACACCAAAATTCTATAAAAATTCACACATTTAAAAAAAAAAATAAGGTAGTGTCTTAAACAGGAGATGGAAATGCCTTTTCTGAATAAGTTCTGACATAGCAAACATTTAACTCACATGACTGATCCGCTGTTTCCTGTTTGACTTGAAAGAACAATTATAAGTTGAACAATGAATCCAATTCCTGAAGACTTCCCTCCATTTTCTCTCGATTAGCAACCTCTTTTTTGTTGTTGTTTTATCTCTACTTCTTTTCCTGTTTACTGACGGATTAGCCTACAGCAATACGTTACAATGCCATCTTCTGACCAAAGTACATTTATGCAGCTTTGTTTATTTGTTCTCATTCAGTTGATCGACACATCCCTAATTCGCATTTTCTTTATTGCTACATTTCAAGATTTTACTTCAAAATGTGCTTTCACTTCAATTGAAACTTGACAAGATTAGGTTTCAACTGTAAAATGTTCCACTTTTTATTGTTGAATCTTTAAAAATTGTTTATATTGATATCATCATAGGCCTTAAAGACCCAGTATCACTTGGGGCGTACTGCTGATGTGTCTTTGAATCTCAGCAGTATATCTAGATCAACCTAGTCTTGCCTGACTCAAGAAAGCAGCTTCTGGTGTGTAAAACATTTGAATAAGCCTCACTTCCTCAGCCGAAGTTCCGCATGCAAACAGCAACATAAACTGCCAGTAAGTAGTAAGGAGTGCAAGGTTCACAGAGATAAAAGTCCCGATGCACTGAATCTGCATTCAAGAGAAAAAGTCATGAACAGTGTGAAAAGTGCATCCAGGATATGTTTACATTTTCTTCATTGTCTGCTCAGCAGTATCTGGATCTCCATTTTAGATGAACCACAGCTGGCGAATGGTTCGCTATAAATAGACCATTTTAATACTTTATTATAAAATTATTAATGGAAACTGGACATTGCAGTGCTGCAGCAGAGTTCATAGCCAGTTTATTTCTGACAGGCTAGACCTGTATATGGAATACCGCAGTCAGGGGAGGAGTGGAGGGTGAAACTGAGGCCGAGATCTTTATTATATAATACTTTATAATTGTATGAATTATATTTTTAGATATATAAATGTACAGGTACTTAGGATGAACTGCTGCTGGTAAAACCATGAACTGTTTCGCTGATTCCCAAAGTAGAAGTATCGGAAAATGAAGAAGTGATGACATTGGCAGTAATAGTTGTGGTTGTAGCACTTGTGGTGTTTGTTACAGTTATATTATTAGTACTGGTAGTGGCTGTAGTTTCAGTATTAGCAGTAGCAGTAATGGTACTGTTTCGGGTGAAATTATAGAAAAAAAGCACAAACACAGGCCTCGCCTACAATACGCAAATGTAAATTATCATCAGGGGTAAACAGCTTAAAGTGCAGTATATATTGTATAAGAGCAATACAAAAATAAATAGGTATTACCTCCTTTCAAAATAAAATGTCTAAAATATTTAAAGGTAACAAAATGGTGAAAAATGTAATTTGTTAAGAGAAATAAACATAAAAATAACAGTTTTCAAAACTACAATGACTGCAGGTAAAATCCCACTGTGTTTTCTGCCTCTATTTGCGCTGTGGTTGCTGTATCACTTTGTCCCGTTTGGTTTGACCTCTTGATGACACAGTAACTAGTTCCAGTTGGGGGCGGCAATGCAACATAGTGGATACTGACTGGCATAAAACCCCTGTTTTTTTTTTCATTTTATGTCAGGAATTCTTTTATCCTATCCCTTTCGCGACTATAAATCAAGGTTTTCCTCACAATACTTGAAACACTAACACAAAAACTCAACTACAACTAGTCAAATACTCAAAAATAGAAATAAAACTGCTGATGCATGCCTTCAACTAAACTGAACTCAAAACCAAAATGAAAGACAAAGTAATAACAACTATTGAAAACTTCAAAACTATAATAGCTCTGTAGTCTTTCCTGACTTGAAATGGTTCCTGCTGCAGAGACAGTTCAGTTCAGAGTCTGAAGTTCTGCAGCAGTCTAGACAGCCAGTAGTCTGGAGTCTGGAATCTCTGTGGATAAAATAACAGGTTCCCTCATCACATCACACCACATGACCCCTCAACTCTCATTATCCTGAGGGATCGTCTGTGTGTGTGTGTGTGTGTGTGTTGCAGAGGGGGGCAGAGTAGGTGACTGAATACACAACTCCATTCATGGTCTTCAGTTTCTGTGAAAGTGTAGTTTTTAGTAGCGTGTTAGCTCATCAGCTGGCTGACGATCACGTAGGATTTCACATGCTGCCAGAGGGCAGAGCGCTACCTTCTGTCTACAGAGCATGATACTGAGAAGGATAAACATGATGACATTTCACTTTTTCTCTCTTCTCTCTCCCTTCGTGTTCCCACAGTTTGGACCAACGTGGAGCCTCGGCAGGTGCCAGTGTTCCCTTGGCATTCGCTCGTCCCTTTCCTGGAGCCTAGCCAATCAGGAGCGGCTGCCCAGCCTGCTGATGGCCAACAGCTTGTCAATCAGAGCAAAGGTAGCAAATGACCCTCCCCCTCCCCCCACTCCCTTTTCTCTGGAATTCAACTGCTTGTATCCAAATATATATATATATAACTACATCTTATAAACAAGTATTTCCCTCGGTATGAGAATAACTGGAAGTAGGCACGGCTGTGTTTCTGCCAAAACACTCAAGTACAAATGTTGGTTGGACATACCAGCAGCCAAGTCAGTGTTTCCCAAAACAGTTGAATTGCAAATCAGCACAGTTGGTATTCACACCAATATAGTTCCAGTAACATTGTTGATAACACTGTTTGCTGACTGGAGTGCTAAAATTTATTCAGAGACTAATATTGACTGCTGAGGAGCTCGTCAGCAGAGCTTCATTAACTCTTATTTTAGGTTTTTATTCCTGCACCTCTATAAGAGCACCAAGTAAGGAGAACTCAAAAATGTATTGTGTGCAGTATAACACAGTCAGAATGCCATAAATCATAAACAAAGAAATACCAAAAGTTGAACGTCTTTGATTTGTATTTTACAAAAATAAGGAATGAAATGGAATCTATATATGCAACTTTTTCCAGGTTATGAAAGAAGCAGGCTCTACTATATATAGTGCTATATATAGCTATATATATTGAACTGTTTTAACAACCGCTAATAACCTAATATTGTCCTCTCCCCTCTGCTCTGTGTAAACAGCCTGCAGTTCAGTTGAAGTTTGACTGAATTTTTGTTATGCAACTGTTGTTCTCAGCTGAGTCATTTAAGGCTCCCCAGTTGCCCTGAGGAGCACAGAATTAGATGTTTTTTTTATATAATATTGTTAGGGCAAATGGTTTATTTTTGGAAACTTGTAAAGTAATTTTTATGAAATAATACTATTTTAGGCTTAGAGTTTCGTTATTTTTTCTGACAGAAGCATTGGTCACACATGATTCATTCAAAAACACATCATCAATCTAAAAGATAAATATTCAGTCTGCTAAAATATATAAAATAGAAAAGCAACATAACCTTCATATTTCGGAAACCAGATCCAGCGAATTGTTGGCAGATTCACTTTTAAAAATGACTGAATATCAAAATAGTTGCTGATTCATTTTCTGTCAGGTGACTAATCATTTCTCTTCACAGTGTTAAATATATCACTTTTTAAGAGATTATGGCACCCCATTCATTAATGTGTCAAAATAAAACAGATAAGACAGTTTGCTATTTTAGTTTGTATGGGCATAAAAGACAAAAACAACTTTTATTTTGGGGGAATTGTTTGAAGAGATCATTTTTCAAAAGAAGGCCTAACTTGCAGAAACAGTATCTTTTTTATTGTATTATTTATTTACCCTTATTTTCCCCTTTTATTTTTTATAAATCATGTTTTTTTGTGCATTCACTGACGTCAATCAATAGGTTTATTTATGTTCCTTTGCACATTTTTTTGGTTACAAGTTACAATGGACTCACAGGAAGCAAACTAAGTTTTGTAATGACTAGATTTACTTTCTTAATGTACAGATATATTCACTAAACCCATGAGGGAACATTGCTTTTGTATGCGCCCAGTTTTCTTCTTACTACTGCAGCAGATTCTAACATAGATGTAGTCGAAGCTTCTCACACCTCCCACAGCCGGAATAAAGCTGCTCATCAACACGCTGCATGCAGGGGAGCCCTGCGTTTACACATATGGCACTGTTCCCTCTCACTTTCAGCAAGCTTCTCACTAACTGGATATAAATGGCTTTTATTTTTTAGAGCCTCGTTGCGCGGTGGCCCTGGTGAGCGACGGGCGGACAGGCCCTCCGGATCTAGAGAGGGGCTCGCCGTCATGCCCTCCCCCGACCAATGACAATCCTCCTGCAGACAGGGGCGGGGCTGACAGCGAGACAGAGAGCGACACAGACGACCCGTAAGTACAAAGAGGCTGATTTCATTCACCTGGTTTTTTTCATGGCACTTGATGTTTTGAATTCATTTTTTAAAGATACATTAGATTCTCGGCTGCCTCACAGCAAGAGGGTCACTAGTTCGACTCCGGCCTGCAGCTCTTCTGAGTGGAGTTTGCATGTTCTGACCGTGTCAGCGTGGGGTCTCACCCAGTACTCCGGCCTCCTCCCACAGTCCAAAAACATTTACTTAGGTTTAATTGGTGACTCTAAATTGCCCGTAGGAGTGAATGAGGGTGTGATTGTCTGTCTATATGTGTCAGTTCTATGATAGTCTGGAAACCAGTCCAGGGTGTGTCCCGCCTCTCGCCCAATGTCAGATGGGATTGGCTCCAGCCCCCCGCGACCCGAGTCCAGATAAACGGTTAAGGATAATGAATGAATGAATGAATGAATGAAATACGATTTTCTCAAAGGCAAGTGTGTCCATCAGTTCTGTGAGCCGTAGTTTCCATGTTGGTACTTTTGCTTTCTCTAAAATAAAAGGACAAGTCTTTTTGCATTACATCTGCCCGGGAGAGTTGTTATGTCAGTTTTTCCCCCAGAAATATTAAAATTGGGTCTGGGTCTATCTGAACATTCAGTATCTTTGACAAAAATGTGCAGATATCTGTCCAGTCACCTTGTATTCCAAAGCGTCACTTTGAAGAAAATAACCTTAATAAACCCAGTGATTTCTGCAAATGTCTGCTTTAAAAAATAAACATTGCAGAATAAAACAGTTTTTATTTGTCAGCAGTGCATTTTGAGGTCTTGTGAAAGTCCAGAAGTGGCTATGGATGGCAAATGGCATCAAGAGGAGGAGAAGAAGCACAAGAAACAAAAGATTTCATTTAAATTCAGGTGTAGAGTAGCGCCGTGGCACATTGACCACATTGTGAAATGAGGCCAGTCCACCAGTCAGACGCAGGAAACTGCCAGACGACCGCTGATCCAATTTAGGTCTTGTTGACATGCAACTGGAGTAATTTAAATCTGTCTGTTATTTAAATATAAACCCACTGACATGAAGTGGAATGTCATAACATCAAAATTATTCCTTATCTGATCCCTACTTTAACTACTACTGGGGAAAAAAGTAAACTTTATTTTTTTGTTCTTGTTAAACCTCTATAGACACACACACACACACACACACAAACACACACACACATTATGTACACACAAAGTATAATAACAATATTAATAGAAAATAAAATAGAAATCAATTGAGAAAAGTTTTAGGAGGGGGGAAGTTGTAATAAAATATAAAAAATAAGGTCATAGCATATGTTCCAAAGAAAATGTGACATAATTATCTATTTACAATATGCCATATTGTAAATAGTAAAATAATTCTTTCAAGAGCATATTCATTACAGATTTGACATATGAAAAAAGTGCATTTCAAATATTTTCCACCATTGAAAAAGATAAATGAAGCTAAATGCTTTGTGATTGAGCTGAACAACCTTCATCTCTAATAATTATTTTCAGATGAGTCGGTACAGAATATGACTTACACTATATCCCGCTATAGAAGACAAAAAAAAGAAGATAAATAAAAAAATAATAGATTAATTAATGGTGATGGACCTCTCAGAATCTTGATGTTAATTTCCAAAACGATGTGTCCACTTGTTATACCTTATAGTTATAAAATATGGAGATATAATAAAATGCTGTTTTCAGCCAAGTCTGTAAGCTAACCTTCTGTCCTTTTAAAAAAGTTTTGGTGCTGCATTTAAAGTAATTTTGAACAAACACTTCATACATTGTGTTTCCTTTCTGCTACTCCGGCTATGACTCACCAGAAACAGATAGTAACTGTAGATTATATCAGACGCAGCTTGTCTGCGTAGTTTGAATCACAGACTTTAAAACTCCCAAGGACGCTACGCTCAGAACAGGTGCACCGAACTCCACCTCTGACAGTAAAAAACATTTTTTTGAAAGAAACAAAACAACAACAAACAACTTTTCCTTCAGCTGCATCAGTGTTGTGTTGAGTGTGTGTCTGGCAAGAGTTGTACAGTCTGTGCTTGTTCGTTCCACTCAGTCTCGGGCTGCGTCTCTGCGTCTGGCTGGGTTATTGCTCTTTCAGAGTGACTCAGACGAGCTGCGTGGCTGTCTGGCTGGTAGTGTGGTTTTGAATGTTTCAGGGTCACTGTGCTCACAAAGGCCGCCATCGCCAAAAGAAGTGCTTCAGCAATCTCTCAATGCTGCGCCGGTTACACCTGTTATCTAGCTGCATCTCAATGGAAGATATAATGGCATTAACTTAACTAGATCCAAGCTCTATTTATTAGCTGTTTTACCCTGTTGGTACAAATACACCCCCGCTGTGGCCATGCTTACAGACCCATGCAAATACAAGCATAATACACATTTAAAACAATATTTTTATTATGTTTTTCCAACGCAGACAGTGCCAATAACAGTAAATACACAGTGGCTACAATAACTAACCATCTGACTTAGATCCATGATAAAAAAAAAAGTACAAAATACAAGACATAGTCAAAAAAACCCACTCACATAAATATGTTTAAGTATAACTGGGAAGATAACGTCTGTATGTACAGATTTATATATGTAAAAGGAAATGCTCAATCCCAATTTCCCTGTCAAAGAAATTATAAAATAAATGTAAAAAAAAACAAAATCTAAAAAAAATCCCGCCGTATAAACCAAAAATGTTAATTAGCCAATATTGTTGATAAAATATCTATAATTCCTTTTAAGACAATATTTGTTAATCTTTTAACAGTATATTAAAAGAATGATGTCCAAGTCTCAAATATCAGTTTCTACCTCTGTGCCTTTCTTGATGACAGTGTTTAGTACAAGTTCTGGGTAAAGATAATACATATTTTAAATGTTAATTTGTATATTATCTACCACTTCTTATCCATCCATTCTCTGTCTGTTACCCTTTTGATCTCTTTTTTTGTATTTCTGAGTATTCATACAACCCTCACATTAACTCCAGTCTCCCTGAAAACGTATCATTGATCCGTCTTGATATCTACCTTCATGGACACCTTGTCTGTGACATTTTTATCCTCTTTTTATTAATTCAGTCTTTATGTCTTTGCTTTATATAATATAAAAAAATGCTTTTGTAAAACTAGACGAGAACAAGAAAAAAAAGCGCCGCATTCATGTCTAGTCACGGCTCGACACTGAGTTCACTGTCTAACAGCTAAAAGGTTCAGACGTTCTGTCTGCCGTCTCGCAGTTTCAAAAGACTTTTCTAATGATTCTTGTCGCAATTGAAACAGTTTTCTTTCCAGTTGTGCCAAAGGAACTTTAAAGCAGTTTTCTGCAAAAGTTTACTGCTGAATTTGAAAATACGCCAGCTCTCCATTCTCTGTCTTAAGTCCCTCCCACCAGATGATTATGCAGTAGCCTGTACGAGTACTAGTCATACATGTCAGTCATCCCTAATTACAATATTGAGCTCAGCAAAGGTTATCGCTTCAGCATCTAAATATTTTTCTCAGTGCCTAAGCTGATTGAACAGAAAAACTTTGCTATCTTTTCTGATCGCACAGCTTCCATCATCATGTCTGCTCTCTGTGTCAGAGTTTCGGCGTGGGCGGGGCTCAGGCAGATCCTCCACACACACACACACACACACACACACACACACACACAATTAAAAGTTTATTGCTCTTTGAAAGGATGCACTTGCATTCCCATTGTATTATATTATCATTATTTCAGTGGCATCAAATTTTCTCAAAATGACAATTTATTTCTGGGACAATATTTATTTATTTATAGATTTTATTCAGTATTTTAGCTCCTTTCTTTGTATGTTGTTGTTTTTATTGTGTTTCTTTGTATACAAGCTGTTTAAATCTAATTGGCCATTGTGGGATTTCTAAAGTTGCTTGAATTATTATTATGTTGATTGTCAGGATTTCTTTTTGCTAAGTCTGTCTGCCTTTTTTGAGTTCCTTTGCACTGTAGCCAGCTGTTGCCAGTACTTGAATATCAACTTTTAATGCAGGACTTTCACCATCTGAAGGGATGTGCACGTGCATCTGCATTAGTCAAACAGCCAATAAGAATGCTCTGTCTCTAAAATGACCTGTGATTGGACAAAGTCTCCTATCACAGACTAGATTTTCTGAAAGAGGAGGTGTAGGAGTCTAGTTTTCATTTAAACCACTTGAATTACAATATGCTGAAAGGTTATTGTGGCATTATTTGCCCAGTTACGGATAAAAAACTGTCTACCCTGGCTTTTGTCCAGGTTTTTCCACCACTGATTTAGTAGTTGACAGTTTTGTTTCATCACTAATAGCTTGGAAGTCTTTGGTGTTTGTTTTTAAGGCTCTGTCTTCAATTATGTTTCATTATTCATGTTCCCTTTTCGGCTCTTTGGAAGTGTCATCTCTAATATAAACTGCAGTGTTATAGTAATGCTATTAAGAATTTGTATTCAAACTAATGTCTATTTTACTGCTCTGTTTCTCCAACTGCTCTAACATAATAGTAAATTTAAATTTAACCCAGTTTGTTACAGCATTTTAAGTTTACTCTGTGTCTGTTTGTTTTTTTCCTTGAAACATTCCAGTGGCACGCAGGAAGAGTGCAATTTAGCAGAAGTAGAGACAAGAGTTTTAGTGGAATTAGCTGAATAAATACTCAGTAGTCGGCATGCACAAAGATAACAACCAAGGCTGAGCAGATAAAGAAAAGTGTGTCAATTACATTAATGGTAAATTAAAGGAGATAAAGGTAATAGGAAGACAAAGTTAAAACGCTGTTCTGGGTTCTCTGGGTTTTGTGTTGCAGGATCATAAAACAAATATCTGCAGGACACCAATGTAATCCTAAGGCAAGATTTCTGTGGTTTATCCACCATAATTTGTCATCCTGGTCAAGTGCTTAATGTATTTATATTCACCACAGAAGTGTTTAAACATTGTAAAAACACAGATAAATTCAAGAGTAGATCCCCACTCTTTTATATCTTAATGAACAAGAACCATTGTGTTTCGACTTCCTCCTTAAATCCTTCACAATCCTTTTGTCACTGTCTTGAAAGTCCCTCACTTTGAGGAATTTCCCTCGATTTCCCGTCTCTTAAAGAATCTCAGTTTCACTTTTTCCTCTGTGTGTGAATGCAGGTTCTCCCCGGGTGTGGCCAACGATCCGGCGCCCTCCGCTGGCCCCATGAAGAGACGCACACAGTCCCTCAGCGCCCTGCCCAAGGACGGAGACAGGAAGGTCATTACACAATGCAGATGGACTGTCAATCATAAATATAGATAAACAGACACTGATTCATGCTTAGCATAAAACTTAACTTTGTGTCCTCCTCCAAACCCCAACCCAGAGGGAGAAGGACCACATCCGCCGACCCATGAATGCATTCATGATCTTCAGTAAACGCCACCGGGCCCTGGTGCACCAGCGACATCCCAACCAGGACAACCGGACAGTCAGCAAAATCCTGGGGGAGTGGTGGTACGCTCTGGGGCCCAACGAGAAGCAGCAGTACCACGATCTGGCTTTCCAGGTAAGCATACGCTCTAAAAGTCTTTAATTGCCTCTTATTTTATCATTAGGTTACTATTTATGGCCATAAAACTATTAAAAAAATAGTGAACCTTTACTCAGTATGTCAGTGTTTAATGTTGTGCTCCAGAAATCCAAATTCCCCAACAGCAAAAGCAACTTGTCTAGAAGTAGTTGATGAAAAACAGGCATCGTGGCTGAACTGCAGACACTGAAACTGTAAAGACAGAAAGAAATTTTCCTCTCCTCCTCCAGGTGAAAGAGGCCCACTTCAGAGCCCACCCAGACTGGAAGTGGTGCAACAAGGACCGTAGGAAGTCGCTGTCAGAGGGCCGGGGGACACCAAAGGAGCCACGGGAGAGGAGCATGTCAGAGAGCATAGGTGAGTGTTAGTCTATTAGAAATACTAATCAATGCTAATCAACAGTGTAAAAGAAGTGCACGTAGCCCTTTGGTTTGTTGACTACGGTTTTTAAGTCTCAAGTTTGGCATTTAGGCTGTCGCTATCTTGTTTTTGAAGCCAGAAGCGACAAAATTTTAGCATAGCAAACACTAAATTACCAGATAACACTCGCACTAGCTTGGTTAGAAAGGTGATTCACGCTCATTTTAATATTAGTTTGGAAGCCAATTTTGGCTTGTCAAAAACAGCTTCAAACTAAATTTACTAACTGGAAAACAGGTGACTTCTCAGATTGTCTTTTACTACAACCTGATGCTGGACAAGATATTTTTAGGCGACCAAAATGTTACATTCATGTATCTTTCTTGCAATGTGGAAGCATCAAAGTTAAGATGAAATTGACTACACTCTGGCACACTGTGTTTTTTTGTTTATATAACTTATAGATCCATTGTCTTTGTAAATGTTGTGCCCATTGTTGTTGTCTGCTTGCACTATTTGTTGTATATTATATGTTGTGTGTTATGTTTTTACTTGCACATTTGGAGTATGGGGAAACGCAATTTCAGTCATCTGTGTAACTACCTGTTGCATTGTTTGGTTGACAATAAAGTTCACTTTGACTTTGACTTTGAGAGCACAGAGTGCCTTATCGGCAGCTCGCTGTAGTTGCGATTTTTCAAACACAAAGAAGACGACCTAAAACATACCCAGGTTTATTGTGTATTTTACTATAAATGGAACCATCATTTACTAAATGAGCATCATGCTGTTTTGAAGAAGACTTAAACCCAGCTATTAAGGCCATAAAGTTATTTGCTTACTGAGGTAATAAATTGGGTGAGAAGTAGGTTATTTTTTCATTCTTTTTTGAACCGGTGAGGTCGCCCCCAGCTGGCCATTAGAAAAAAGGCCACGTTCACTTCTTCTATAGCATCTGTGGCATTTCCAAGCCAGTGTACAAAATCTAATTTACACGAAAAACTTTTTAGATCAGTAAATTATCGTGTTTTAGATCCTGCAGTCACTTTCAATGCATTCAGTCATATTGAATCATTGGCTGACGAGATGTACTCTAATTATAGACGGAGCATTGCTGTGTATTTTATGGAAGTAGTTGTATTGATCTGATCTGAAGTGATATTTTATCTTTCATCAGAGCTTTTTCCTCTCTTCTCTAGATCCCCATTTGGAGTCTCAGGTGCTGGAGGGGAAGGGAGGAGGCTCGGGCTGGCCAGGGGTATCGGAGCGTCGAGGGGGGCTGTTTGCGGGGCAGCAGCCCCGTCCCCGAGCCTTTTCCCAGAGTGCCGTGCACACCCTGGAGCAGAGGGAGAGGGAGAGAGACCTGGAGAAGGTAGGCGGTTGTTAGTCTGTAGCTCAAAGGCAGAAAATAGACTCGGGAGATTTAAGAATGTGAAGCAAACTGTTTGAGATCTGCAGCTAGTTTAATTTTAAAGCCAGAGAAAGTCAAAATCATGTGCTTTCATGCATTTTTAACTAATTTGTGGCATCCAAGACTACAAAGAAAAAGTAAATCAAATAAAAATGCAGAAAATAAAAGCAAGAGACTGAAATAATTCTGTAAAAAAAAAAGAAAAAAAAGAAGAAGAAAAATCAGGGCCAGTGCTAGTGTCTATGTGAGCGCCTACGCACCAACATGTGTGTGTGTATTTATAGACAGCAGACATGTGTCCTTCACGCTGCAAAGCATTTTGGTTGAACTCTACAACTGAAAGCACACTGTTCAAAACAGTTCAAATGGACTCTCTTGGTTCTTTGTGTGAGGGCTCGAGTTGTTGCGGCTGAAAGCCCACTGAAAGCTCTGGGGGAGCTCAGCCTCCAACTTCAAAGGTTTCACTTTCTACTTTTTTAGTGCCTTTGAAGGCACTGTGGTGTTTGCTGGTTCGCTCCTAATCACAGAGGGATAGGCCTGCATGGGATCTCTTTTGTTTTGAAGGCATTTATTTAATGCTGGTGGCAAAGCTGCACATGTATGCATGCTCTGATAATAGCGATATTACTTCTGTCTGAAGTCTTGTTCTGAAGTACTTAACATTTCCATGTTAAAATGTCTAAAAACAACTAGACCTGTGCTATATATTTTGTGGAGTTGTTGCCTAAAAATTTCCCAAATGTTTCCAACAATTTTTCAAACCCAGAGATGTTTAATTTGGTCACATGTCAATGGTGTCATTTAACCTTTACCCCCTCAAAACACCAGATGATAATAATCCTAAAATTATACTTAGAAAGATCAATTTTACTCTGCAGCTATTTTGCAACACAGTAATTCAGTGGAGAGCTAATTTACTCATATATTTCAATATCCATCCAGCTCACTACAACATGCTAGAATGACATGTGGCTCATGCCGGTAACATTGTAACAAACAACAATGTTCAACAGCTCATAAAGTTATTTTTAGTGTGATCGTTTGGGGAGGACAGAGCGGATGAAACGCCATAACCCTGTTGCAGATTTGCTGACCACAATGAAAGCAGAATGTGAAGGAAGAAAGTCACAGAATCATGCTCCTTCATGACAATGAAATGATCTTAAGTGAGCAAAACTTCTACATAATACATTATCTCGTCTGTGAACATTATTACTGCCTGAGTCACGTCAGATAGATTTTCATCGGCATTGGTGGTTGTTAAACAATGAAAACAACAACTCCCATGATCCCACGCTACTTCACGACATCATCAAAGTCAGTCTTTTGTTAGACATTTGACAGAGAGACCCCTCGTGGCAGAAATTTCATATTGTGCACTTCAAGTTTTATCAGCTTTGAGTGTTTAACCTTCAAGAAATATGTGTCTATCACAACTCCTCAGACATTTTCTAAAACTTAAATATGTGCTTGTTCTTTCTCTTTTCTGTCAGGAGGACGGGGCAGGTCTGTTTCGCCACCGGCCCCCGACTCAGTCAATGTACCAGGGCGGGGCCAGTGAGGATGTGACTAGCGACGAAGAGCGAATGGTCATATGTGAGGAGGAGGGGGACGATGATGTCATGGGTGAGTTAGATGATCAGCACTGTGGTCTAGTGGTGTTTAGTAATAACCACAAAGTCATAGTTTCACTTCCCACAATGATCACTCCGTCTTTAAAAAAAGACACAACTTCTTAGTCAGAATGACAATTTCAGCAAAACTGAAAGATAAAAAAGTTGCTGTGTCATCCGTTAAGCCTCGCCCCAGGCTGCTAATTGTCAGTGCTACAACATAACAATAACGATGGCACATAATTGGCTTTTTGAGGGTGATACCGGTGGTTTGAAGGCACAGATTGCAAAAATAAATCACCTCCAGGAAGCAGTTAAAAGTAAAGTCCCCTTGGCTTTTATCTGCTGAAACACTAACGTCTGATATCTGTGTCCCTCAGAGGATTCCTGTCCTGAAGGCTCCATCGACCTCAAGTGTAAAGAGAGAGTGACGGACAGCGATGAGGACGAACCAGACGGACAGGTAGCTGCACTGATCATCAAAGTTCTTCAATTACTGTGCACAGTGGACTAGATTTTCTGAGAAACCATATGTCTCAGTTTTCTCATTTTGTACTGGATACAAACAATATAAATGTCATAAATTAGTCATTACTTGATTCAGATTTAGTCTCTGCAATAATGTAGTATAAAACTGAATCTGGGTCTTTATCAGCCATGTAGGTTCAAGTGGAACTTCTGTATTTTTTCAACCTGGGCCTTAATTTCCCACGTTTTTGTTTGTAATAATTTTTGAAGTTGTTTCAGTGCTGAGCGAGAGCGCTGAAGCCAGCAGGCAAAAATTTACCTATATGCTGTCATGGAAAAAAATATTAGACTGTAGATCAGTCATAAATCAGTTGATATTTTTAACCTACCGCAGACTTATTGAGTGATTGTTTTTGCCGTTATGCTGCCATACTTTTGTGTAAACTGCTGCCAGATCAGCACAGTATCTTAAGCCAATAACAGTGCTGTTATCTCAACTCTGTCTGCAGCAGGTCAGTGTGGAAGTAAAGCTAGCTCATTGCAACATAAGTCCACTGTTGATCCCTTACTCTGGAAATGATTAAAGATTACATAACCATCACATAATCAAAACATGCATTCAGAGTTAATATAAACAACTATTAAAATAAATAAATATAAAAGGAAAATTAGTTTGAACCTTATAGTCATCCCGGTCAACTTCAGCCTGTCTGCATCCACCATAGGTAGCCTATGAAAAGAGAGTTTGATATTTTGTTTTCACAATTTGGAAATGCGCAAACACAAACCATCGTTTTTATTGAAAGATGTTTTTATTGTTTCGTTTTTTCTGTACACAACACAACAAACTCTTCCTGACACTTCTTTCTAAATCTCACCACTCAAGTTTCCTCCAGTGACAAGTTAGAGAGATTTCAGAACAAGACTTCTCCATCATTTCATGATGTTGTCCAACAAAATGAGACAGCCACAGGCACAAACAAGGACTTTTAGAGGACGTACATTGATGGTGCATAGCTGCCAGAACTGTTGTACCCATTAGTCACTTAGACACAAAAGTGTGGGAAAATCCAGTCCAGGTTGAAAAATACCTTCCCCTTAATAAAATAAGTTCCCCTTTAGGTATCAATGTTGACCAATTCTAATTCTACATATAAGGCATCAGATTGTTGGTGGTTCCTTTTTAAAACCCACAGACTTTCCGGAGTTACTGTAAGTTGAGAAACTTTACGTGTTCATGAAGAAGAGAAGAACTTTACATATTAACTTTCTCAGCTTTGATCTCGCCATCTCTCCATCTCTCTCTTCCCTCCAGCATGGCTTCCAGCCAGTGGCTCGCTCCTCTCTCCCTTCTTCCTCTCCCTCCATCCCTCACTCCGACTCCAGCTCAGCTAAAGGGAACGGAGGAGGAGGAGGAGGTGGTGGTGAAGACAGTTCTGAGAGGAAGAGGAAAAGAGGTGGAGACGGAGGAGAGGAGGGGAGCGAGGGAAGACCCAGAGAAGAAACAGCAGCAGAAGGAGGAGGAGGTGGTCTCTCCTCTCTGTCCATCGCAGGCTCTGCATCCAGCACACACGCTCCCCTCGCTCTGGCCCAGCAGGGTTTGACCCAGGTCCTCGGCGCCGTCCGCATGGCTCCCACCATGGTGACCAATGTGGTGCGACCCATCGCCAGCACGCCCATCCCCATCGCCAGCAAGCCGGTGGAAGGAGCCGTCACCATCAGCTCTCTGCCTCAGGACAAGAAAGCCACTCTCCTGATTGGAGGAGGTGGACCTCAGCAGCTGCCAATCACCGCAGGGGGTGGGTACCTGTCCTCATCCTCCTCCCCCGGTCCAGTCAGTGTAACTCCTGTGGGGGGCAGCGGTGTGGTCACTAGCCTAGTTCTGGCAGGGTCCTTTCCTGCCGCCCAACCAGTGCAGCTCCTCACCCCACCGCAGCCGCACGCACAAACCCCTCTACCTGCCATCCAGCCCCAGCTCCACCCCACTGCAGCCACCTCCTCTCCCACACCTCCCGCCGGCCCCAAGCCGCTAGCGCAGGTCCAGTACATCCTACCTACCGAGAATCCCTCCCATCAGCAAATTCTTTCCTTGTCCTCCAATGCCGCCCTGGCCAATGGCGTTCACTCAGGGGCGGGACTCAGAGTTGCATCAGTCAGCCCCGGAACCAGAGGTGAGACAGAGAGCAACGATTGGCTGACCAAAAAAACAACAAATCAGAGTTTTATCTTGGTGTTTTTACTAGAAAAAAAAAACTTTCATTTTTCTTTTTGCTGTTATTATTAATCATCTCCAGGGGAAGCTCTAAAAATAGATTTGATTGGCTTACATAAACGGGAGATAAATGATTGACAGGAGAAACACTGTTGACATGAGTATGAGCGCCCGCCGCCCACCCATGCCTTAATCACTCTCTATTCATAAGAGTCTGAAGCAACAGAGCATTGTTCCACCTTGTTATCAGAGAGGAATTTCACTATTATCAGAAGCAGAAATGTCCTCTCCGTCTCAGTGTGTCTCCGCCCACCCGCCGCTCCTGTGCTGTCCTCACCTCCCCTCTTTCGGCTCAATTCATCTGTTTCTCACGCCGAGTTTTTAATTCTCTCTCTCTCTCTCTCTCTCTCTCTCTCTCTCTCTCTCTCTCTCTCTCTCTCTCTCTCTCTCTCTCTCTCTCTCTCTCTCCTTCTCACTCATTAGTCCAAACCCAGTCTCCGGTCTTGCAGAGCAAGATGTTGGTTCCCATGGCAACAGTGCGAACAGGGTCTACTCCTCCTCATCCTTCCATTTCGCTGGTCGCTCCACCTCTTCCTGTGCAGAACGGCTCCGCGACAGGAAACAAGGTAAGAGAGTTTCAACACGGCAGCTACAACAAGTGTTGACAGCGTCAAAGATAAACAGACGGCGCCCTGTTCTCTGACATGTGACAAGGTCGTTAAATTCACAACAACATCAGGAGAATTAAAACTAGACGACACATGTTCCTGCTGCTACGGCTCGGCGCTGCAGTCTTTATCCATGTTTGATTGATTTGATTTGGACCAAAAGCTCTTCAGGGCGCTTTCATATCCCAATAGTGGGGCAGATAAGCAAATCAATTGTGCATTTTTTGACTAAAGCATGAAAGTTTCAGCATATAATCTACATACCCTAAGGATGTATTATGTCATTGTAGCATGGGTTAAGAGATGCAGTCATGAAATTGTTCAGTCAAATTTAAAACGTTTAATCTAAAGTGAAGTTCATTTTTAATGTGTTTTTTTTTTTGTGTGTGCTTTGGGGTGGGTTCCCGCTTTCGTGAATATTTTTTAATATTTAATATGTATATTATAGTAGAATTAAAAATACATTTTGCAGAAGTTCTGTGCAGTCTATGTGTAATAAGAGCAGATAAATAAAACATAATTGATGTTTACCACTTTTATGCCTGCAAAAAGTTACACAAAATCTACATTTAACAGCATGAAATTTGTTGCCTTCTGCTTAGTACCAGGGGTCAAATCTGAAATGCCTCCACGTCTGAAAATAAACTAAATGATCTATAGAAACTTTCCATATATGAGCTTATCCGCTCCACTACAAGTCTGTTTGGTTTGTCCGAATCAGAGTGAAATTGATACTTTTTGTTGGTTTTATTTAGTCTGGTTTGCTTTCATAGTGTATAAATGTAAGCGGACCAAATAAGATAAAAAGATTTGCAGAGGAGCGTGTATGAACAAGATGATACAGTTTAAAGAGCGCCAGTCGACCCTCAAACAGTGAAAAAAAGTGTTTTATGCACTAAGAGTGCGCATACTAACTAACAGGTGGATGGGAACACTTAAAAACTGGGTAGTCAGTGGACAGAAAATATTCTCATATCAAGAATTTATTTATTAAGCAAAAATACCAAACATTTGCTGCTTACAACTTTTTAAATGTGATGATTTGCAGCTTTTCTGCCTCTTGTTTCATTGTAAATGTTTCCAGAACAATTAAATTAAATGATAAATTATAATAATAATAATAATAATAATAATAACTAGTACTAGTAGTATAATAACTAATAACTAGTGTAATTCACAAGGGACCAATTGTTTTTAAATGTGTTTTTATTTTTATCTCTCTTTTGTATTATTGTAAATTAAATATTTTAGGGTTTAAGACTGTTTGTCAGATAAAACAAGCAGTTTTATGTATTTTTCCTGAGCTTCCGACACTTGTTATGGTCATTTTATTAGCGCATTACACATTTTTTTTTTAACTTAAGTGTTGATCAGTTAATCAGAACAATCAAATAAAAATGAGAAATCAAAATGAAAATAATAACTAATTGCAGCACGACTGCTGGGCTGCTTTTTATTCACAAGGGACCAATTGTTTTAGTGTTTGAGTTGTTAAAACCACATTTGATATTTTTACATTTTTCAGAATACATAACAGAGAAGTCATTAAATGTCAGAAGTGTTTTCTCTGAAAACTTTGGGTCTATTTTTAGATTAGTTGTTGCGAAAGTCCTTTTGTTAATGTGTGCCAAACACTCCTCCTCCCACCCAAAGATCATCCAGATCGCTCCCATGCCTGTGGTCCAGACCAACGTTCACCCTTGCGGCGCCGCTGCAGTGCATTCTGGGAGCCCCTTTCCTGTTTCTGTGGCAACAGTGATGACTCCCGGTGCCGCGCCCCCACAGACCGTTCTCCTGACCTCTCCGCCCACCAGGTCAGCAGCACCTGAAAGACACAAACAGACACTCACTTTCATTTTCTTCAGTTACTGCTCTTCTGAGACGATCAGCAGCTTTTTAGAGACGCTGCCAGATTTCGATTCCAGAGGGGGCCAAAGAGTTAATTGTACTTATCGAGCAGTTAATTTAGATAAAGAAAGTCAACACTTTGAACACATTTGGACTCTATAACCCCTTGGAGCGACGTTAACTATGATACTTACTCTGAAAACTTTAACATTTAGACAAGAATAAAAGAAAATACAGTTTCAATTGCACATATTATTGACAGTGAAGGTGGTTTTATTTGATCTAAAATAATAAATAAGTTGTTGAGGCAGATTATTAATGAACAACATTTTTTATAATTGTTTAAGTAGGCCTTAAATGTGTCTTCAAATGTGTTTTTTTTTTTTATCTCTATGACAATAGACTGTATATCTCAGCCAGTGTTTTGTGATGGATATTTTTTACTACTTATACTGTATGTTTATAGATTTTATACGTGTTTTTGCATATATATATATATATATATATATATATATATAAGAACTCTCACAAATTCAAACATATGGCATTATATAAAATACAAAAACTAATAATAATAATTATTATTATTATTATTATTATGAAAAAAGGAAATCCACATGAATAAATAAAAATTAAATAAATAACAACAAAAATTGATTAAAGGCAAAACTTTACATTATTTTGACATTTAAAAAAAAGAAGAAACAGTATATTTTAATTCAGTAAAACAAATATGCTCACATAGAGAAGACAGAGTATGGCACATATTTGTTAGAATAAAATGAGTTTTTGTCCTTCACCTCAGCCTCACACTTTACGCCTCTTCAGTGTCACCTGTTTTAAACAAATTTAACAAACTCCGAAGCTTTCATCCTTACTATATCGGTAAGTTTTTCAAGAGCCAAACTTGCTGTTAAATCTTTTTAAACGTCCACCTAGAAAAGGGCAACTAAATGTATTTCAACAGAGTGCAAACAATAGACAGGGTGATCTGTATTCAGTATTCAGTAATTGGTAGTTGTTTCCCTTGTTTGCATATTTGCAAAAATACATTTGCCCTCTCATATACATCTATAACACGTCTTTTCTTAAATATATCAGGATCAATCTTCTTGTAGTGTTGTTGCTTAATGAGCCGCAGAAGTTGTAAGCTGCTCATGTCATGTTATACTATTTTACTACTATTATGCTCTTTTCAGCTTTGACACTCCTCCCTCCTCTCTCCCTCAGGATCACATATGTCCAATCCGGCCCAGGAGTAACCACGGCAACGTCCCAACAGGCCACACCCGCTCCAGGCCCCACTTATCTCCCATCATCCCTGGCAACCCTGGGCTTCACCGCCATTGCCCCGGGCGGGCAAACTCTGGTCCAGCCTATTCTTGGTCAGCCGCCACTGTTGGCTCCGGCCCCGCCCCTGACCTGTCAATCACAGACCCCACCAGGTCAGGCCTCGGGAGCCGCTGGCCGTCAGGTAAAGAAGTAACATTTTGTTTAGTTCAGAAGGAGTGAAAAATATAAATAATATGTACTATTACTCATATTATACTATATATTTAGAATTTTTCTTTTTATTACAAATTCTGTGGATTTAATAAAGTGCACATAAAAATTAAGAAAAAGCATTTTGTCAGAAGAAGCCGGAGAATGTGAAACTCCAGAGGCAGCAGGATTAAAAGTGCACAATGAAGCATCCTGGCATTGTAATGTTATCACTACATTACTTTTTAGACATTAAGGACTTTACTGTAAACAAACAAACAAAGAGAAAACTCCACCGGTGAGACACAGAGAAGAGAGAACTTTGTTTTCAAGTCATGACTTAAAGTCGTAGCTTGGGTTTTTTGAGGCACTTATCCATAGTCAGTGTGTTATCTACAGTAGGTGGTGGTTTACACGCCCACAGTTTGCAGAATCAGGCAGGAGAACTGGCACAGAAGCTAAATAATACACCACAGGGGCAGGAGAACAACTTATTTTAGCCACCTAAAAAAAGAAAAAGAATCAATATCAGTTTGAGCGTACGTTATATTTGGAATGTTTTTACTTTTACAATGAAATGAAAAGTTTGAATGCTGCAAAAAGTACTTTTAGTGTCTTGTAAAACAATGAGGGTTCAATCAAAAATGAAGAAAACAGAATAATAAATACATACAGTATTATAAATAATGACTATGGTTATTATCAAGAAAACCATGGAAAATGCCTCTTATGAGCTATTTTGTTGTTATCATTATATTTGTCCAAACAAATGAACCTTTAGTTGTACCAGGCATTAAAATGAACAAGAAATTGAAGAAAACAATGGTCTAATAATTTTTTCCATGACTCTATAATTTCACTTTTCTTCCTGAAAATTCTCTGATTGAATTAGTAGTTTAATAGTTTAGTCTAGTGCACGTCTTATTCTTCTTTTTCTTGCTCTTCAGAACAAACAAAGGTGACAGTAACACCTAAAATCTCTTCCCTGTCTTCTCCGTCAGGTACTAACTGCCATCTACCCTGCACCAACCGTTGCACTGCCTACTGGCGTAGTCTCCATGACAGCCGTGCCACCCGCACTGGCCGCCCCGGCCCAGGACGTGATGAACCCTTCCTCCCCTTTGGCAACAGGGGTGCAGGGTTCAGCTGCGGCGACCCCTCAGCCTCACATGGCGCTGGAGGACGTGGAGCTGAAGGTGGAGGTGAAGAAGGAGAGCCTGTCGGACGGTCACAGTGAGGACGGAGGACAGGGACGGTCCAGCTCTGCTGTCAGCTCCTCATCAGTCACTTTTAATCTCTCAGCAGGTAATGCTCCTCTGGTTTAGTGTTTCTGCTCACTTTAGTCTTGTGTGAAGCAAAAAATAGCTTTTTGTCTCCACATCTATACAGAATATTAAAACACTTTCCTGGCTATCATTGGTCTTCACTTTTAATTTTCAAGAATCATCAGATATTTTTGTCTTTACATTTAATAGCCATAAAAAGGAGCCATACATGCTACAGTCTTTTTTATGCAGATTTCCACCTCTGGCCAGTCACAACTGTTTATCTCATATAAGGCGGGCTTGATAGGATGATTGACATCCAGTGTAACTCACTAAACTCAGATCTTACTGGCCCTCCCCCCTCAAGTGACCACAGAACATCAGGAATGGACTTTGGTCTTTTCTTTTTGGACAGCAATGGATAAGAATTCACAGGACACTAATGTGACCTATTGACCCAATTTGTTCTTTCTGGATTCTGTCTCTGCTGTTTGTCTTTTGTTTTTCTGTTTTGTTTTTTTCATTTCTCTGTATCTATAGTTGGGAAAAAAAAATATTCGACCATTATTTTCTATTTTCTCTTTATGCCTGGTACAAGTAAAGGTACATTTGTTTGGACAAATATAATGATAACAACAAAAATAGCTCATAAGAGTTTAATTTAAGAGCTGATATTTAAGCAAAATCATTATCAAAAAACCATGGAAAATGGCTTGATTAGATAGTCTAATAATTTTTTCCATGACTGTATTCTCATTTTTTTAGTTTAAACTGTTTTCCTGTAATTTGAAAAGTTTGTTACCCAGTCACCATGTTTGTCATGCTTTGAAAACAGACCTAGCACCGCCACTCAGTGCTACGTCACAAACTTTGTTGCTCCAGTTGGTTGTAGGTCTTTTTTAGAGACATTTTGATCTCAAAATGAACTGAAACGAATATGCTATTGCTAATTATTTTTGCCTAGAAACGTTCTGTTTACGGAATGTTTTCTAGATTAAAATCTTGTAGTGAAACTGATCTTGCAGGATTAAGACAGACGCTGAACGACTGGTGGAAAGTTTCAGTGTGCAACTTTTAAACAAGTGAGATAAATTAGGTTTGATGCAGCGTTTTTACATCAGAGTCTGACATGTGAGTCTTTGTCTGTTCCAGTTAAAAAAGAGGAGGACATCGTTCTGCACATCAAAGAGGAGAACCTCAGAGACGGACACTGCAGAGAAAAACCGGGCGACCTGGACAGAGAGCAGGAGAGAGCGATGAAGGAGAACAGTGAAAAAAAGGGAGTCAGAGAGACGGACAGAGAGGACCACAGCATGAGCGACAGCAGCAAAGAGGTAAGAAAATATGTGTAATTTTGTAATTTTTAAGCTGGTTCATAGAGGTCTATTGAGACAAATGTAGGTCAGATTTTTTTGTCAGGGAATATCTGTGAGTTTTACAAATAGGAATATACCAGAATGTATTTTTTGTGTTGTTACACTCTTTTGTTTCTAACATTCGATGGTTTTAACACAGCAAACTTGACTGTTCTGTTTCTGATTCGAAAAACAGTATTGACCAATCATGGAGGAAGTATTCAGATCCTTTTATTCAGTTAAAGTACTAATACCAAGCTGTAAAAATACAAGTAAATGTCCTGCACCGAGAATCTTACTTAAGTAAAAGTATGTACAGTCATGGAAAAAATTATAAGACCATTGTTTTCTTCAATTTCTTGTTCATTTTAATGCCTGGTACAACTAAAGGTACATTTGTTTGGACAAATATAATGATAACAACAAAAATAGCTCATAAGAGTTTAATTTAACCCATTAAGGCCTAAAACGCCTGGAAAATAATGCCTGGAAAACCTCTGGGCGATTTTGAAAGAACCCCCTAAAACCTGAAGTTTTTCTGGAAATTCAACAGAAGATTTTTCAGCCTCTGTAGCAGATAGAAATGAAATTCAAAAAGTATTTGAGAGCTTATACCCGTGGCTTTCATGAGAAGTTGAGTTTATTTGTCCAAAACTTCCATAAAGTTTTTTTTTTAATAATAATAAAAATCCTATGCATAATACTAATACATGCCCATTAGCAAGATGCAAACATGATATGACCATTGGGAGAAATAGAAATAGTTCTCATTAGCCTACTGTAATAAAAAAATAAAATAATCATAATAATAAATAATAATAATACATTTTATATATTGCACTTTTCAGGGTACTCAATGACGCATAAAGTAATATAAGACATAAACAGTCATGATTTCTTATATCATCATCACAATCAATTATTATTATTATTATTAATATATTATTAATAATATTATTATTATCTCCAGATGGCGACAAATCTGTCTGTTCTTCGGTGAAAATATGTCGTCTAAAAACATATTCCTCATCCATAAATGCCGGTCCATTGGTTCCGAGGGTTCAAAGTCCGGATCAGCAATAAAATCATCGGCGCTGTTTTCATCAAGATCGCTTCCGTCACTGACTGCTGAGCTCCTCCGCTGTAGTCGTCTTCCGCCATGATTTCAAAGTTCTGGAAAAGTCCCATGTAGCATTGCGACACTCCCACATGTATTCTGATCATGATTCTGATGCATTTCATTGGCCAAGAAACCGAAAATAGGTGGAAAAAAACTACAAATACTACAAAACGATGTATCCGCTGTCCCGGCCTTAATGGCAGAATAACACAACATCGCTCCCGGTTTTAATGGTAGAAATGCGGTAATGCTTTGCCGGCTTCAATGGGTTAAGAGCTGATATCTAGACATTTTCCATGGTTTCCTTGATAATAACCAAAATCATTATCAAGAAACCCCTGTTTCACCCATGTTTCTCTCTCGCTCTCTTCCCCAGGCTGGACCTCACACCCCTCCTCCACCACCCTCAGGTTTGGACCCCCCTCCCCCTCCTCCTGCGGAAAGAGAGCCCCCCTCTTCCTCAAAAAAGACCAAGTTCAGACCCCCACCGCTCAAGAAAACACCTGACTCTCACGAAAAGTAAGTGGACCCACTAGAAAAAATATCTGAGTAGGTTTTATAGGAAAGTCAAGGTTTCAGAATTTGCAAGGTGGCATGAAATGGGAGTGTACCTGTTAATGTAAAATGTTAAGTGCTTTGTTATAATTTACGCTCAGCCTGGTCTCCAGCTGTAAGGGAAGCTTTTATTAAAGTCTGGTGCCGTCCTCGCTGAGCAGACTTAAGTTATGGCTCTCAAAGAATCCGTGCCAACGCAAAATAAAACAAGTCTGCCTGGTCCTTCTGGCTTTCTGCTCGCTGTAAGACAATGTTCTCTCTATTTTAACAGTTTACATTTTCTCAAGCTGAGAGAGCTCATATAACAGTAGCTTATCTTCTGTAACGATAGCGTGAAGCAGCTTGAAGATGAGATGCAGCGCCCTGGACCGGACTCCATTCGTCGACACTGATTTTCACACATTGTGGCATCTCGTTCTGTTTTTAGTTTGTGACCAAACTTCGGGAAATTATGGTAGAAGCTCTTTGTTTACTGAATGTGAGTGGGCAGAGTGCTCACCCTTTATATTCTTTATTTAGACAGCAGGAGAGTGGTGGGGAAGCCACAGAGAAGAGAAAGCCCTGGCAGAACTCAGCCCCAAGGCATGACGAATGTGCATCCATCCCTTGGTATTTTAACCAGCGGACTACTGGACTGACATGTGTTCTCTTGTGTGCAGGGTCTTGTCGGAGACGTACTTCGAGGAGCGTTTTGCTGAGCTTCCAGAGTTTAACCCCGAGGACGTCCTTCCTTCGCCCACTCTGCAGAGCCTGGCCACCTCACCGAGAGCCATCCTGGGGAGCTACCGAAGGAAGAGACGCAACTCCACCGGTGAGACACAGAGAAGACAGAATTTTGATTCCAAGTCATAGCTCGGGTTTATTGAGGCACTTATCCATAATTGGTGTACCATCAACAGTAGATGGAGGTTTACACGCCCCCAGTTTGGAGAAGTAAGCAAGAAGTAGCGAGAAGTAACATTTTGTGTCGTGTTTAAGGAGTGAAAAATATAAATATTGTATACTATTACTCTTATTATCCTATATATTTGATTGTTTTCTTCTTTTTAATACAAATTGTGTGGATTTAATCTCCTTATTTCAGTAAATAGCCATGTTTACCCAGTAGGGTTAGGGTTAGTTCATTAATTAAATCTCATATTGCAATTTAAAGTGCACATATAAAAAAATTAAAAAATAGGTTTTGGTCAGAAAAAGCTGGAGCATGTGCAATTCCAGAGGCAGCAGGATTAAAAGTGCACAATGAAGCATCCTGATATTGATAAATCATCACTACATTGCTTTTTAGACATTAAGGAAATTACTGTTAACAAAGAGAAAACTCCACCGGTGAGACACAGAGAAGAGAGAACTTTGATTCCAAGTCATGACTTAAAGTTGTAGCTTGGGTTTTTTGAGGCACTTATCCATAGTCAGTGTGTTATCTACAGTAGATGGTGGTTTACACGCCCACAGTTTGCAGAATCAGGCAGGAGAACTGGCACAGAAGCTAAATTATACACCACAGGGGCAGGAGAACAACTTATTTTAGCCACCTAAAAAAAGAAAAAGAATCAATATCAGTTTGAGCGTACGTTATATTTGGAATGTTTTTACTTTGCTGCCAACTGAAGGTAACGCAGAGAAAATATTGCAGCTGTAGCTGTTGTAAATGCTCTATTCAAAGGTAACAGACTATTTTTTAAAACACACTGTAAATAAACAAACAAAAACAAAATATTGGCAGTCACTTTTGGCCTTGACATTGTATGGCACCCGTTTTTGAAAACTTCTGGGTTGATTTACAGCACAAAGATTAGATTAATATGTGAGCTCACTTCTGTGTTTTATTGTCCTGTCTACAAGGACATAAGGGATGTAATCTCTAGTTTAGAGAACCTTTTTGTTGCAGATTTTATTTGCCATGCTTGTTAGACATGGCAGAATATATTGTTTGACAACAAGGAATAAAATAACCTGTTATTCTGCAATAAAATGAAATGTTGAATGCTGCAAAAGTACTTTTAGTGTCTTGTAAAACCATGACGGTTTAATAAAAAAAAATAAAAAAAATGATATGTATAAAACAAAATAATTGTAGTCTAAGAAAAATAAATTTATTGAATTCCACTCTTCTCCCTACAAGGTGGTTTACACGCCCCCAGTTTGGAGAATCAGGCAGGAGAACTGGCACAGAAGCTAAATAATTCACCGCGGGGGCAGTAGAACAACTTATTTCAGCCACCTAAAAAAGAAAAAGAATCAATATCAGTTTGAGCGTACATTATATTTAGAATGTTTTTACTTTGCTGCCAACTGAAGGTAAAGCATAGAAAATATTGCAGCTCTAGCTGTTATAAATGCTCAATTCAAAGGTAACAGACTATTTTTTAAAAACAAAACAAAAAAATGTACTTTCTCAGATCCAAAGGAGTTAGTGGTCTACTGCTGCCCCGATCAGTTAGTTTGTTGTATTATTCTGTGTGTTTGGTGTTTTTAAGGGCTAGTTCACATCATCAAAGTCACAAACTAACTCAGTGATCAAGGCAGTAGATCAGCAACTCTCATGTCCTGTGAGATAAAATTTGTATTTTTGACAATAGTCTGGCAGAGCATAAAACTACTTCAGTTACCTGTAGGCAAGCTGTCTGGTTACAAGTTAAAGCGTGGAAAATATTCTAATAAAGTGAGATTTGGTTCAGTCAATGACATTTTAACAGCCTCTTTTATTATTTGGATGTCTTATGTGGAAATTTGCCTCATTACATTACATCTTCTACATGATGCTTACCACCTCTTCTCTCTTTCTTTTTTTTTTTTTTATTATTCTGCTGCCTTACTCCTATTCCTCATTTTCCTCTTTCGCTCTTTAACCTTGATCTTTAATCCCATTGTGCGCTCCTCTACCCTGTCCTCTTTTTCCCACATTTCCCCCTTTTATGTGTCTAGAGCTGGAGCCGACAGCAGAGGAGCCCAGCTCCCCGAGGAGGAAGACCCGCCGTCTCTCCAGCTGCAGCTCGGAGCCCAACACCCCCAAGAGCGCCGCCAAGTGTGAGGGAGAGATCTTCACCTTCGACAGACCAGGTATGACGGACACATTGAGCGAGGCAGCTGCAGAACTGCTGCAAAAGCTTTATGTACAAGTCACACAATGTTCTCCTTGTTGAACCAGGTACAGAAGGAGAGGATCTTCTTGGAGATTTGGACCGGGTCCCATACTCGTCGCTGCGTAGAACTCTGGATCAGCGCCGGGCCTTGGTCATGCAGCTGTTTCAGGAACACGGCTTCTTCCCCTCAGGTAAACCACCAGTAGATAGTACACGTTAGGCCTTTCTCAAACCAGACCCTCCCCACTTCCATGGATGTGGCAAGCTTCAGAACACAATTCCTTATATGGAAAAAATGCAATAAAATGATTTTTAAAATAGGCTACTATTTAAAAAAACATGTTCAATGTAACTGTTTCAAATAAATAAACGAGGCAGGAATATGCCAAGATATATTCCAGAGGATGTAGGTTTACGGTATTGACAGTAAAATAAATTAACTTTATATTAAAATAAAGTGACTGCTAAGCTTCATTGGCCTCGATACTTTTTTTAAATGGTAAATATCTTTTCATTTTTCACTCTGCTTTTTATGAGCTACTGGGTTTTTGCAACAGTACATGTAAATAAACAACAATTTTACAATTAAATTAACATGTCTACTGTTTTTTAGACAAGAGAAATGATAATGTGCTCCTCAATACAATTTAACCTTTTAGTTGATGGCAACTGTACATCAATATCAATTGTCAATCTTTCAAACTTATATTTGGACAGAGCATGTGACACCAAATGAGATTATAGCAGTCATTAAGTCAGCATTGATGCAGACTTGCTGTTGGAGGGTTTTTAAAAGCCTGGGACTAGTTGTAGAAAGGCAAAGTGAGTCATTGAGAACAACTAACTAGCTTTCTTTAAATCATTTATTGATTTATGTTTTACTTATTCTTGTTTTAAACTTAACTTAAGCTCAAAAAGTCTGTTTCTTCATTACAGATAAAACATTAATAAATATTGGAAGGAAAAACTACTTTCCCAATCATTGAAAATTGTTGCTGAATTACTTAATTATTACCTCACTTTAAGAAAAGATCTGTCACTGATACAGTTTCAAAACTCCTATTTAAGTACTTTGCAGTTTGAAATCTGAAGATAATCCACAATATCTGACACATTTGCAATATTTCACAACATCATATAGGATAAGAAAATATCCAGGGAACTGGTTGGGCTGACTGTTTCTCCCTTCTTCCGTGTCAGACCTGGACTCAATCAGGACTCGGACGCAGAGGAATCACAGTTCAGGCAGACTTTATTGATTTCTTCAGCCTCTGACAGAGTGAAACCAAACAGGCTATGAAATTTATCTTAGAAAACTAAGGGGAAAAGGGGAAAAACCAAAACGTAAGAAAACTACTAAAAACAAAGAACCATTCCGAAAAGGGAGGGAAGAAAAGGCTACAACTAGGGGGAAAAAAATCAACAAAAAATCGCTCCACAAGGAGGAAACAAAAGGCTATGACCTGAAAACTAAAAACACTCCAAAAGGGAGGAAAAACTACACTGGTGAAAAATGGACAAAATAACATGCACTCAGAAAAACTGGAGGCTCAGCTAGAATCTATGGAAATGTATCCTAAAAACAAAAATCACTCCAAAGGAGGCTAACAAGGGCTATGAAAATAAACAATTCAGCAACGCTAAACTATGAAATGGGAGGAACAAAAACAAAACCTCACCCTGGTGTGACATCACGTTTATTTTGTTGTTGAACTGAGCAATAACTGTGTCTATGTGGTGTAAGCTGCTCAATAAATACAAAACAATTCCCATGCAGTTGGTAGCTTACTAATTGCAGCTTCTAAGGACATCTTCCAGGATACATTGATATCATACAGGTTTTATAACATCTGTTCCTTCTCCTTACTCCCTGATCTCCCTCCTCCTCTGCAGCTCAGGCCACTGCTGCCTTCCAGGCGCGCTACTCGGACACCTTCCCCACCAAGGTGTGTCTGCAGCTGAAGATCCGTGAGGTGCGTCAGAAGATCATGCAGACGGCCACGCCCGGAACCTTCGAGTCTGCAGGTTTCGCTGAAGTCAACCCCGCCCCGTCCCACAGCTCCTCTTTCAATCAATCAGCCCGGGAGGACGGAGGGGCGGAGCTGCAAGGAGACAAAGGCCGGAGCCCCGAGGAGCCGAAAAGCGAAGGATCATAAGCTGGAGAGGATGACAGAGTGGAAATATCAAGGAAAAGAAAAAGAGAGAGAGGAGTGTGTCATCCCTGCAGAATGTTCTAGTATGTGTTGAACCAGTACGGGATCCGTTCTACTGGCACTAAACTCCACCAGACCTGGGCACAAATACATTTGAAAATGGTCATAAATATTCAAACTACTCAAGGTGCGCTTGATTCGTCTAATCATGCAGCAAGTCCTGATGGGTCAAGTGCTTCTTGTAGTGTTCCCCCCTTTTTTTTTTCCTCCTCTGAGTATCCAGAATATTTTCAGTTTGCCCAGGTCTGCTCTCAGCACATTTGTACAGTAGTTTGTAGTTTGACACACAAACTCTGTGGCACACTCTCACAATCTCTCTGGCACACACACACACACACACACACAAACCCTGGTGCATATGTAATCTCCAGCATGCACATAACCCCACATAAACACACACACACACACACACACACACACACACACACACACACACACACACACACACACACACACACACCCTTACCAAATCAGACTGTTACTCTTGGTTGGCAGTCCCCAGGAGCGGCCACCAAGGACCATGACACACAAAGGCACTTTGTCACTTATTGTGCAGATGCAGTTTGCTGTTGCCAGCCAGCCAGCCAGCCCTCAGATGCCATTGACTTGACCTCCTTCTCGCCCCTTCCACTCCTCAGCACAGTGGTCGGGACACAAACACAACCCCAACGACCTCCACTGATATTCCACAGCCCATTGATGCTGCAAGACAGACAGCACACACACACACACACACACACACACACACACACACACACATATGCAGTACACAGACAAACACACGCAGTGCATGGACACATATGTGCAGTGTGAGCACTCGTACACAAACATAGTCAACCCTGGTCTGACCAAGCCATTGGCCTGCACAGTTTTTAGTGATTGTAGTGAGAAGAGAAACTGAAAGCATGAAACCTATTCGCTCCTGGAAAACAAAAAGGAAGGCAGGAGTTGGGATGTAGTGTGACCAATCTTTGCACCTTCAGTTATTGCCATTATGAAAAGACTGAGTCCTCATTGGCGGGAGCTGATTATATATGTCTGTATGTCTGTTGGGGGGGGCCCCCCCCCCCAAAAAAAAACCTGTGTGAACACGCACCGTAAAGAGATTATGTAAAGAGACTATTGGTTGTGAGGCTTTGAAGAATCAACGTTAAGTTCGACACTGACCGGCTCCCGACAGAGCCCAGAGAAAAGGCAGAAGAAGAACCTGGATGATGCTCATTGGACGGAAGAGATTCCAGCTCTAGGAATAATAATAGTGAATAAGGACAACAACATGACAAGCTTACCAACAGAGAGAAAAAGTAGTAATTTTAACCAAACTTCTCTGAATCTCCCAGTGGATATAATGTTGCTTTCTCTCGTTATCGTGGAAATAACCAGTTTTACCGTGGCCTGTTTTTCTCTTGTGGCTCTATTGTGTTTCTTCTCCAGCATAAAAAAAATCACAAAAAAACAAACAAAAAAAAAAAACTCTGGACAAAGAAGGGGACAAAATCAGTCTGTGCCCCCCACCCTCCTCCCCCCTACACACTTTTAATTGTACCTGGGGCGGTTGTCTCCCCCCTCCCCCTCCCCCCTTTCCCTCCTCTTCGATTTCTCACCAGACACAGAAGTGGGGGAGCAGGGGCGTTTGTCGTTTTGTAAAAACGTTGAAATCAGGTGTTTGCACAATTTGTGCGGCCCTTCTCGCCGCAAGTTAAATCAGGAAAGTATTGTTTTTAGAGATTGTTTTAGTAGAAAAAATAATAACCTTGTTCCGTATGTTATCAACCACCTTATTCCTCCCCTTGTCCTCCCTGCTTTCCCCCCCTCTTTCAACCCATTTCTCCCTCCTTTACCTCCCTCCCTCCACCCCTCAAGTGTTGTTAGAAAGTGCCCTTAAGCACTGGTCCCGGGTCAAGCGCTATGTAGCTCAGGATGGTTCTGGTTAGGGTTAGTTCAGGGAAAGCAGATCCTAGACCAGCCCTGGAGGGCAGTCTCTGGAGCCCTCCCCTCTTCCCTCTCTTCTCGACACTTTATCCTTTCCCGTCAAATGGTGCAATAGGACATTTATTTTTATTTTTTTTTTGGAAATGGGTGGGTTATTTTTGTTTTGGGGGGAAGGCTCTGTGCCATAGATATTAAATCCAGTGCAGTCAGTCAGTGAGAGGAATAAGCTGTTGTGATACTGTCTTTAACTATGGTATAAAACAAAACAAAAAAGAATCACACAATTATTGTTATTGTTGAAGAGATAGAGAGTATAACTTACTAAAAGTCAAAGACAATTTTTGAATAGCACTTTTTGGCTCTTTGCTTCCTTGGTGAAGAGTGGGGGTAGTTATTATTATTATGGGTATCTCTTTTATTTCTCTGTATACAGTTGGATGTGTGAAAAAAATATATATACCGGTATTTCCATATATGTGCATTTAGGTCTGTGTTTGGGTGTGTGTGTATGTTTTGGCACATGCAGGTAGCGTGTTATCACGACCAACCTCTTGTTCTTTCTCCACACAGCAACATTATCAATAGTATATTTTTCATTGTATTCTACATTCTATATTCTACTCTAGAGACAGTATTTTTATAGTCACCATGACTATTTTGTCCACCATCTTGACTGTTATCAAATCCAGTTGTTTCAGGATATATATAAAATATATATTCAGGATATATAAATATATATATGAATACTCACAGGTAATATAGGACTATCAATTCACATCTCTTTGGGGTTAGGGCTGTATAAAGTGTCCATCTGCATGCATGTGCAATCACATGGACGCGTGCACACACCCAAACAGACATATTATGTGCATACACACACATGTATGCGTGTACACTGTATGATTGTGCTTAAAAATAAAACTGTCCTTACTTTGGAGAAGGAATTTTAGGATGAGCGAGGTGAGTGTTATCTCATAAGCAGGCATGTTGACCATGTGCAATATTTCTAAACAACAACAAAAAAACTAAATATTGAAAATATTAAAGATCTAACACAATGTCTTATGTCCTTGAATTTATTTCACATTCTTGAATTTCTCGTGTTTTATGAAGTTGTCAAATGATTTTGATACTATGTTGCAATCACTAGCTTTACTTTCCAGAATGGCTGTTGAGACAAGAGCAAATAACTGATGCAAATGAATGAACAAATTTGGCTATAGACAAATAAACAGGATCTACAGATGCAGGCAAGTGCCCCCAATTCATGAAACACACAGCGTGTTCTTTGAGCCGGCCTTTATCAAGCATCTCAGTGTTTAAGAGTGCTTATTGGATTAGAGTATAGGCTTTCAGATTCAGGTCATATTGGGTGAGAGGTGGGTTAAGGTAAGGCAGCCAGGTCAGAGAGTCCTTCATATCTGGAAAAACTCTGTGGGATGCTGTTACAACAACCTGCCAACTTCAAGAAGAAATAAGCCTGGAGGCCTTCACCAGTCGATACTTAAGTATATTATTTTACCCATGCTAGACATCTCATATCACTGATTATATTGAATAGGATTACATTAAAGACCTTCATCCATCCATTAATTAATTAAAAGTAATGATTAGGTCATGTTTTAAAAGTTACTTTATTCAATTTTTTTACAAGAAGTTAAAGTTCTAATCAGCATGTTTTTTGCCATTAACAGGCTAAGTTCGGTTATTTTTGAATGAATTTTATCTGAATAAGTAAAATGTTAAGCCTTTTATTTTTATGCTAATATCTCGTCAACCTGTTAAAATAATCACCTAGGAAACACAAACAACTTCACCAAAAGTGTAACATATGACATTTATTGATCATTTCACTCAAAAGGATGTAACAAAGGATGGCTATTGGCATAGTAATAACACTGTGTGTAAATTATGTAACTTAAGAGAAATAAATGACTTAGGCAATTTTTTGACCATGCCTTTGTGACTTAAGCAAGATATGGTAACACTTTATTTTGAAGGTGTCTACATAAGAGTCACACAAGCGACAAGTATCATGAGCATTACTGTTACTTCAAAGTGTCATTAATGTTCATGACACATCCCATGTCATATTTATGAAACGCTCATGTCACTCTTACATAGATATGGTAACACTTTATTTTGACGGTGTCTACATCACCGTCAAAATAAAGTGTTCCCATATCTTGTTTAAGTCACAAAGGCATGTTCAAAAAATTGCCTAAGTCACATTTTATTTTATTCATAATAGATCCGCTTAAGTCACACACATGACATAGGCCATTATCTTAAAGGGGTAAAATTACATGATCTGATCAACTGAGGATGTAGGCGATTTTACCATAGGTGGCCGGCGTCATGAGGAGATGATTTAGGCAAAAAATCAATTTTGACAAAAAATGACTTAGGCGATTATTTTAACAGGGTGACGATATACTGATGCTTTTCCTTTGGCCTACATCCACTGTTAAGTCATTTTAAATTTGTAGTTGTTTTGATTTGTGAAAGCCTTTGCAGCAAACCTGAGCAACAGCTCCTTCGAACTTCATCTCCCAGGTGGCATTGCGAGCGTTCTGTTTCTAGGTGTCTAGCAACAGCTACCAGCCCAGACAGCCGGCGGCAACGGGAGCGCTGTTTCTCGGTGTGTCTTTCTACGATTATTCGCTGCCGGGTATTCATAATTAATAGTCGGCTTGGGCTGTAAAATAGTGAAAACACAACCCTGACCCCTGCACAGAGATATGAGCGGCAGCGGGCGGCCCAGGACCAGCTCGTTTGCTGAGCCGCCAGGTGTTCCAGGAACCGCCGCTGCGTCCACCGGATCAGCCGCTGCCGTGGGGAGCAGCACAGGAAAGTCCGGGGTCCCGCAGGCCTCCGGCAGCAGCTCGTCGGGATGCTCGAACCTTAAGCTTTCCAGTAAGTTCAAATTAGCTACCAGCTCTTTATCTAAACCGGTCTGTCCAATACGTTATATTCCGGGCTTTTACCTCAAAAACACCTGGCAGTGTGAGGTGTCACAAACGAGAGGAAAGTCGTTATTGCTCCGGTGTGGTGGTAGCCAACATGCTAACTAGCTAGCCTGCTAACGTTAGCCACTTGTTTTGTATGTTACTAGTTCCCGTCCGGCCGATGGATGCATTCAGCCCTACTAGGGTCAAACTAAGCAGCTGGTTGGCTTTCACTGTAACCCAGTGTAACATCAGCTTTATTAAAGATTTAACTTATTTATATATGTTAAAATCTGAGCTGGGGATCTGTTTGATTTCACTGTGGTCAATGTGAGTGAGCAGTAAAACCTGGGCTCTGTTGTTCTTTGTGGCCAAGCTAGACTCAAATACCCCATCTGGAGTGCTGCATTCAGGGTTTCTTGTTGTGGGTGTGAGGCATCAGCTATCAGCCTGGCTCGCCCGGAGAGAGGGGGGTCAGGGCGGAAAGTTGCCGTTTCACCAAGGTCACCTGTGGGGCACAGGCTCAGCAGCAGGTGGCCGACGCCTGGAGGATGCAGGTGATGCATGTCCAGCACAGGAGCTGGGCTGCCAAGGAGTAGGTTTCCTCAGTCTGAGATGGAGTTATAGCATGAACCTTTATCACCATAGTGGCAGGTGTAAGCAGAGATCTGTGTGTGCGTGTGTGTGTGTCAATCCAAACCTTATCACCCATTAGCAGGCATTGGTGTGTGACTTTGATATTAGAGCCCAAATGGGAGGTCATCTGCAGTTCAAAGGAGTGTGACATTTGTTTTCTTGCATTCCCTCAGCAGCACTGCCTGAGGCCCTCAAAGCCCCAAATGTTGCCTTCAGCTGGTAAAGATGATTGATGGATGATGGTTTGGGAGACCTGTTTTTTCTTCTTCTTCTTCTTTTTTTTTTTTTTTTTTTGAAGAGGCAGGATTAACCCAGTTAGCCAGATATTTGTGAGAAAAGTGGTGTGATTTGATGTGTTGAATTACTGGAAGAATCAAACTTGGAGCATTGAGGATGTTGTGTTGCCATACCAACCAGTGATCTGTCATTATGAACAACAGCAGAGGTTGTTTGATGACGAATGTTAAGGGTTTCCATTAAGTAACTCTGTTATTATAAAATACTCAAAATATTCTTTTGCAGAATGTCATATCTTGGTACTTTTTTGTCAACCAAAACTGAAAGATAAAACTACTGATCAGCCACTTGATGGGCTAGAGAGTGGCTGGTAGATTAAGTTTATATTCAGATGTTTTTATCGGGTTTTCAAACATTTGCACATACGGTATGCCAACATTGCGGGTAGCTGGAGCCAGTCCCAGCTGACATTGGGCGAGAGGCGGGGTACACCCTGGACAGGTCTGGACAAATAATATTAGTAATAAATATTTAAAAAAATATAAACACTGCTCCTACAGAGACTTAAAAGTTTAGACACTGCCTACTCTTAGCCTTTGTTGATCCTTTTATTCTGGAATTTAGCAAGCACTAAGTAATCATGATCAGTCAGAGTTAATATAAACAACTTGTAAAATAAACTGTGACAATATTCATTTAGATATTGATATACACATGATGATAAAGGCTTTGAGAGTCTGGAAATAATGAACTATTACCTCCTGTACTCAGCGGCTGTGCAGAGGGGGGAGCTGGATTCCAATTATGTAGAAGGAGGTGTCTTGCTAAAAGCCACAAGGAAACAGTGTGGGACTGAGCTTGACAGAGATTCATATATTTATGTACAGCCCCAAATCCTGCCAGACTGGGGTCTGACTGAGCCTATGGTCTTATCACACATTTATAGGAGTGTTTCAAAGACTTTATCCCAAAATATATAATGTCTTATATTTTAGCAAGTTCAGATGGTAGGAGTAAAATGTGGGGCAAGGCAATTAATCAAATTTTATTTTGTTCAGGTACAATTTTGACTTTTGAAGATTATGAAAACAAGATAATTGAGATAAAAATCATTGTTGTGGCACATGCCATTTTACAGTAATTCTCTCGTTTTGTCTTGTTTTATAAATCCAACACACTCTGCCCTTTGCTTTACACGCCCTTTCGCTGAGTAACTGACTTCTAATTATATATTGAATGTTTTGTAGTTTACAGTACGTTGTAGAAGTGTGCTTATGTTACACCACAGTTGACATTTATTCGTAATATTAAAAGTATTATTATTATTTAGTTTTAGTTGTTTAAGTTAAAGAAGAGTTCAATAAATGCATGATGATTTTTTTTCTCTTTCCTTATTTCTCATGGCTATGACCATCTAATTGACTTATACTGACATATTTATTGCCTGAAAAAATAAAAATAGAATTGCCAGGGTTAAAAAAAAAAAAATGTTTTCCATAAGTTGTCAGGCGAGACAGAACAAAAATAAACACTGTAAGTGGACTACTTGATTACTTTAAGCAAATTTAAGCAAACAGCGACTGAAAACTGTAACTGTAGCAATGGGTGAACCCTGTAGATGTACTATATTGACACTATAGCAGCTTGTACCAATGTCTCAAGGAGAAACTGACATGCCCAGGCATGTACCGTCACTGAAAGAGAGGCAATTAAGAAATGGCGCTTTTAATGGAATGATGCTTCATGAACTATTTTCAATGTGATGGTATTTGTTCCTGATATAGATAATTTTTTCATCTGCTTTTATTCCACTGACATATATGCATATTCCTTAGAATGTCTCATATCAGCAAGGCTATTGATGATTTCATGAGGGGACACTTCTAAAGTGTAAATTAGTGTGTTCAAAGAGGGTTCTTTTATATTGTTGATGTATTACATCCAAGGGGATTTGAAAATAAGGCTCATGGCAGTAAATCAGAAAACTTCCCCCCATTTCAACAACCCCACATTTCAGTATAATTACGGCTGCTGTGACAGCGTCCAAGCAGTTGTTCCATTATTCACTGTCTGTGGAGCAGCTCCAGGATTTGTCTCTAGGTGACATCATCACCACAGTCTGTCTCTTTTGCTGTCTGGCTGAAAGAGAAATGCTCAAATTCAAAAATGAAATGGAACTATAACATTAATTCATTCATTATCCTTCTCCAATTATCCAAACTCGGGTCGCTGGGGGCTGGACCCTATCACAGCTGAAATTGGGCGAGAGGACTGGGTACACCCTGGACAGGTGGCCAGACTATCACAGGGCTGACACATAGAGACAGACAACCATTCACGCTCTCATTCACACCTATGGACAATTTAGAGTCACCAATTAAACCTATGTGCGTGTTTTTGGACTGTGGGAGGAAGCCGGAGTACCCTGTGAGAACCCATGCTGACACAGGGAGAACATTCAAACTTCACACAGAAGAGCCTCAGGCCGTAGTCAAACTGGCGACCCTCTTGCTTTGAGGCAAGAGTGCTAACCACTAGACCACCGTGTAGCCCTGGAACTATAAATTATTCCATAGAAATATTATTTAAGGGTGGATTTTCCCTTTAACAGGACAACATCTCTTTGGGAGACTCATCAGGAGGCTTTTTGGGAAACAGGGATGGGTTTTTTTTGTCCACAATTGCTTTATGTAAATTTGATGTATCGTTTACTGAAACACACAATCCTGATCCACTGGGAAGTAGACAATGTGTTGATTCCGTTTTCGAGGCAGACTGTCACATGAGCACAATAACTCTAAAACAATAGATACTTGATAGAAACCTCACACTAACACCAGAGGTTCTCCCTCTGGAGTAGATGGCCTGGTTTGATTTTTTTTGGAAGATCTTGCTGCATTAAACTGCATATTAATAAGGTAAACTTAATTCTCTTGAAGCTACTTTGCTTTAAGATGTGGAGTTCATGTAAGGACAGTGTGTTCTTATTGTGTACGGAGACATTAGCATAGAAAATCTGCTGGTTAATGCATTAATCAGAATAGTTTATATTAGAGCTGTGTGGCATGATAAAAATTTGTCTAATATAGCGAAATGTTCCTTGTTATAAATAAACTAAATCAATATTTTAAACCTATTATATTTGGAATAGTATTGCTTGACAAACAGTATAGAACAATATGACATTTGAATATGATTTTGACAATATATAACGTCATATCAGCCCTAAAACTCTCTCAAGTAACTACAAAACTCACTGAGCATCTGGATTTTCACAAAGAAAATTGTCAGAGAGTTAACAGCATGGCATGTATCTTACAAAATAGCGGCTACAGACAGAATCTAATATTGTTGTTAGATATTTATAGTGCAATATTGCTTTTGCGGTTGCAATGACAATTTAAAAAATTATATATTGTGCAGCCCCTAGTTTGTATTTTTCATATTGTATTGAGATTATGATTGGGCAGAGTGTATCCCATGTGCTTCTTGTTGCAACATTTACCTGTTTTTAGGACACAGACAATGTCGAACCTGGCTAGAAACACAAGATAAATTAGTATGGATGTGACAGAGTTCGAAAAATTGAGTACTTCCTCCTGGAGACTTGAGTTTCCGTCTGTGAATGACGGGAAGCTGAGTGTGACACAAACAGCGAACCCAGACACAATGAATCAACGATAAAACTGAGGCAACACGTTTATTGTGATTTATTGTTGACCTCAAGGAAGTTTCAAGTCTGTGGAAGTAGTTTTTCATTCTGTAAGAAATGAATGGCTGCAGGAAAAGAGCTGTGATATCTCTGGCTGTGCTGACTGATGCATCAGCAAGAAAAATGTAAGCGGAGGTGCAACACGGACAGTTGGCATAAACGTATCCTTTAACCATCTGTCCTACTTTTAACCTGGAGCCCCGTTTGAGTGTGTCTTCATGAGCCCAGTCATTGAGTAAAGGGAACCCAGTGACCCGGTCACTCTGCAGGCCTCACAGTTTCAGCTGTAACGGATATCGCCAGCGTGCCTATTGGATGACCAGCACACTTTTGTGACTGAGGACAGTTTACTGTGTGTGTGTGTGTGCATGGATATGGACGTACAAGAACACCAGGACGTGCAGTTCTGGCTGTAAGGGGACCATGTGAATAAGTGCATTGTCTTGTTTGGTAAACAAAGTATGAGGACATGGACAGAGTGACAGTGATACAGCACATTGACAGCTAGATGACAATTCAGAGGAAACGAGAGGAAAATTTAATTTCCATCAACGAGTTAAAAATAAAGAAATCTTGAACCTGGTAACTCCTTTTAGTTCTACTGTGTCTGTGTGAAATTATAGAAATAAATCCCAAAATGAATTCATGATTTGTAAGATTGCAGGTTGGGCAGAAAAAATTGAATTAAGCAGATTTTTTGGACACTTAAAACCCTCTTAAACTTTAATAAGCTCTTCTCACAACTTAAATATTGCAGAGATGATAACATTAGTCTTTAGAGTGAACACAAATGAGAGTTACTCCCTAAATAGTCAATGAGTCGTGTCATGAGTTGCATTTGTCTCAGTCAAACTGAGCGACTTTTTGCTCTGTTGCGCTCAGCTCCGGTGCTCAAGTCAATAAATTACTTTTGAACTGGTAGAACCTCCTTTGATTCAATGACTTCATTAGACAACAAATAGTTTTGACTACAGTTAAAATGTAATCACCTGATATGTGTGCTTATGATAAAACAAAAATAATGCTTTTATAGGAGGCTGTTATCACTTAAAACAGTTTATCAGGACGGAGAAAGTGGTCGGCCTATTTCTGGGTTCCCTCCCAGTTTAATTAGTCACAGTGTCTTGAATTTGAACTCTGCCATTTCTTTTCTCTACTTCCTCAGAGGCTTTGTAAAGTTGACATCCATTCACTAGGCTGTCATTAACCTAAATATTCAGACGGCCAGCAGAGAGGCGGCCCAGATGTTAAGGCTGCTGTCCTGGGTTGAACGTCAGGGGCTTTTGTTTTGGTTACGTCGTGACGCCGTTTCATATCATTACCTCTTGTTGAAAAGAGCCAGAGGGACCACAGCCCACTTTAATCACATTTTTATTTTAACTTTTACAAGTTTTAGAACAATAAAAGCAATTAACAGATTACCTGCTATTACATGTTCTTAATCATAACACTATATTCGTACATGCTGTGGCCTCATTTTGACCCTGTTTTTTTTTTTTTTTTTGTAGGAGACAGCGGGAAGGTGACGACAGTCGTGGCCACACCAGGTCAGGGACCGGACCGCCCGCAGGAAGTCTCTTACACCGACATCAAGGTGAGCAGAAAAAGTAAAACTAAGACGCCACAGTGTCCTCAGAAGAATCTCTGTCCTAAATGTAGAGAGACAACTTTATCACCTCCTCTGCTACTGTAACTTTTATCACCTTATTACACAAAATGACTGCAATATATCTGGCTGGAGTTGATAAGGTTGTTGATCAATACCAGTGGCTCCATAGTTACTTTGCCAGGTGCTGAGATTTATGGCTTTCATTGCTGACTTTATCGCCTCCTTTCTGTTGGCTTTCTTGTCTCTGATTTGAAATTCTGCCGTAATTTAGTGTCAGTTAGAGGCTAATAAAATTAAATGAGATCTGTTTGTACCTTAGCAGGGCCTGATGGTTTAATTTGATCACTTTTAAGATTACTTAATGTCTCTTTAATAGTGTGTTAACATACATGTATCACACTCTTTTATCTTAAAGTTAACAGCTTTGTTCTACTGGCTTATCAGAAGTGTTGACACTTTTCCAAACTCTGCTGCAGTTGAGAGTTATCAAGGAAATATATCTCTAATAATATAGTATTTTTAATCTTGAGGATACAAGATTTCACAGCATTATTGCAAACCATAAACTTAGTATGTTTTTTCTATATTTGGGTCAGGAATAATTTGACTGAACAAGTCACAAGACAGAACAAGTCAGTGGTAAAACCACAAATTTGCGGAAAATGGCCATTAGTATGGTGCGATATGGACCTAAAGTTATATCCCGATATATTAAGACTGAATATTGATATATCATACAGTACATATCCCGATATTGTTGTCGCAAAGTGAGAGCAAATGTTCAGTCAAAGTCAAATATGACATATCACAAGTAGTTTTATTCAACTGTTTATTTTGTAAAAAATATATACTGCATAAGAACAGGAGTACCTAAAATCAAAGCTCGATAAAGTGCACATTTAAATTTAAAAAAATCTTAAATAATAATTGCGTATGAGATAAAGTAGGCCAATCTTTTTCTGGAATAACTATATTTATATGAGAAAAGAATAATGAACTTTTTACAAAATGAATTACAAAATGAATTACAAAATAACTAAATATGACAAACCCTAGTAAAGGTAGCATTTATATATAAAGAAAGAGGGGAAAAAAAGAACTATATCGATATATGCGATATGGTCTAATTCCATATCACATTTAGAAATATATGGATATATTTTTATATATCGATATATCACCCAGCCCTAATGCCCATTCAAAATGAAGATATTTATGCTTGCTTTGTGTTTTTGGTCCTCTTAGCTATATCTATTTACTTGATGCCATCACTTAGTGGGATTTAGCACAAATCTGCCAGAGCTGTGCACGGATGAACACAGCTCTTAGGAAAACACAGGAAGGACAGACTCCTTCCCCAAAACCAATATCACAATTTGCTGCTGATCTGCAGCAACATTCAGTGAAAAGTAACACAGGTTATTTGAAATTGTAATAATTGTAATAAGTTCAAACTCTATGGCAGCAATCAGAAACAACAGCCTTATAAATCTGATGTCCGGCCTCTGACTGGTTCCTCTTTTTGTGAAAACCTCGCAGGTGATTGGCAATGGGTCGTTTGGTGTCGTCTACCAAGCTCGCCTCATTGACAGCCAAGAGATGGTGGCCATCAAGAAGGTTCTGCAGGATAAGAGGTTCAAGGTAATATACTAATTTCTCCTGATGTTATCTGTTTCTCTTAGTTTTCTTTCATCTGTTTTTGGGTTAAACATTGTCTCTCAAGTGTTTGTTTTTTTTAACTAGATAATCACTTTAAAGATATTGAAATTAGTATTGATATAAACATGTAAGTTCCCTGTCTTTTAATATTTCTCATGCTTATTTTCTCATGTTTTTTTGTCTTTGCAGAATCGGGAACTACAGATCATGAGGAAGCTGGACCACTGCAACATTGTCAGACTACGTTACTTCTTCTACTCCAGTGGAGAGAAGGTACAACTCATTTGTATTGCATGGTTATGTTTTGCACTTAGTAGTTTGAGGAGGTCCCAGTAAAATAAAATAAAAATAATGCATGCACATAAAATATAACTACACTGGTGCTGCGTAAAAAGGAACACCCCAGCCCTGAAAAAAAGGGAAGTGATCCATTACTTGCACTGACAAAAATAGAAACACTTAATGTTGGAGAAGTAAATTACTGGAACCAAGATTCTGTTTGTAACTTTTTATTTTTGTATAATAAAATATGTATATATTTAAGCCTTAGTAGGCAGTTTGTCCTGCATGTATTCGTACCACATTCGTACCTTGCATTCAGCTTGCAAACTTTAATGAAATCATACATATTTTAAGCACTTTCTCTCTCTCTCTTTCTCTCATGCTGTACAGAAAGATGAAGTGTATCTCAACCTGGTGCTGGACTTTGTCCCTGAGACGGTCTACAGGGTTGCCAGGCATTTTAACAAGGCCAAGAGCATCATTCCTATCATATATGTGAAGGTAATTTTATTTTCTTTTTCCCCTACCAAGACATTCATGTGTTGTCTGAGTAATGTAATGTTTTTAAAAGGCATTTGTTGTACTTAAACATCTAATAAGAGGGCATCTTTACTCCACCACTTTAAAGCTTTAAAACAGGAATAAAAAAGCAGCATGTTGTTATTATTTTACCAGCTTTTAATATGTTTTTGTCTATTTTACCAGTGTGTTGTTCTCATGTTGTGACCTCCTCAGGTGTACATGTACCAGTTGTTTCGCAGTCTGGCTTATATCCATTCCCAGGGTGTGTGTCACAGAGACATCAAGCCCCAAAACCTGCTTGTCGACCCAGAAACTGCCATCCTCAAGCTGTGTGACTTTGGCAGGTGAGCTGCACGAGCAGATGGAACAAGGCAAAATCGAGACATGCAGCATTTTGTATGTGCAGAAAGAACAGAGTTAAACTGATTTTTATCTGTTCTCCAGTGGAGTATTCAGCCTATGGGACGTTGTAGATAATGTGTGAAGGTTACGGCATGAATTAACTATTTGAAACAGCCCAGTCTGCTGGGAGAGGAACCCCATATCTCTTCATAACCAGTTCTTCTATTACTTTTTATCCTCAAGCCTTTCTTTCCTGCAATCTTTGTCATTTAAATTTGATTTCTTGTGTTCCGCAGCGCCAAGCAGCTGGTCCGTGGTGAACCCAACGTATCGTATATCTGCTCACGGTATTATCGTGCCCCTGAGCTCATTTTTGGTGCCACAGACTACACGGCAAACATCGACATCTGGTCAGCAGGCTGCGTACTGGCTGAGCTGCTGCTCGGACAGCCCATATTCCCTGGAGACAGTGGGGTGGACCAGCTCGTAGAGATTATCAAGGTGAGTGTGTTTATTAGGTGTCTGTGTGCCAAAATGATGGTAGGGCTGCTTGTAATTCCTGGTTTCAGTGGAGATTATCACATTAGGATGTTAACTTTGTATGTGTTTGTGGGTGAGTCAGGGTTTTCTGTCCACGTGTCCTGGAAGATTTCAATGTCCCAGACAAAAGAAATAACGGTCAAATACTATCTATTTAGCTTGATCTGCAGGCTTTATAAAGAATGACATCTTCAAGATATGTAGCTTCATAATATTTCTTTATTTAAAAGTTGTCTACTTTTGCTTGTGCATTATATTCCAAATTTTAAAAAAGTCCTCTCAAAAGAAACAAAACAATGCTTTTTTAAGAATAAATAAATTCTTAAATAAAGAAATAAATAAAGTACGCTGTGATTCCTGCAGGATTTTCTGACGATGTGGTGGGTCAGAGGGAATGCTTATGTAGGCTGCATTTTAAAGTAAAATTCATCAATCTGGTGCATTTAAGAGAGCCTTTTGGAGCCTTTCCAAGCTTATTTAGAAGTGCACTGCCGTGGAGGAAATGTGCCTGGTGAGGTCCAGGGAGAGGTCCCATGAGCGTATCCTCCCACGCTGTGCAGCCGCTCCTGACCCAACGGGTTGAATGCCCTAAGCAAACTCTGCAGACCCCACCCGTTGAAGTGTAAAATATTTTCAGCTCTTTATGTTAGTCTGGTGTTGATATGGTGCATTTTTTGAGGAGAGTCTATGCATTTTACTGTTATGGACGGAGGTAAATGGTACAGACTTCTGGAGTTAAATGTTAGAGATGGAGTGCTCTGGATTAATCTCACATGCACCAGAATGAATGAGGAAGTACATTGTAGCTCCAGTTTAAATCAGCAAGCTCAAGTGCTTGCATGTGTCAGTTTACAGAGTCTCCTAGAATCTGCTTTCCTGACATATGCACTTTCCTAAATATCTATTTTTGGTGAAAAACGCAGGCTGTAAATCTGTGAGTAGAATAAGCAGAGTAGAAACTTTATTAAAAAACACATTCTAACAGCGTTAAGCAAATTAGACTTCATATACTTTGTCATGCAGCTTAGTAGGGCTGTGCATCTTCACTGGCCCCACGATCCGATTCGATTATAATTATCTAGTCTTCGATTCGTATCACGAGGCGTCACATCCTTGATTTTTTTATATTACAGCTGTTACTTTTTCATCAGTTAATACTACTGGACTGATAAATGTGGGTTCACTTTTTATTATTTAAAGTGCTTTACAAAATGTATGACCGATTTTTGGAGTCAAGTTGCAAAATCACAAACATGATTTCCAATATTTATACTATTATTTATTATATTTATACATTAATGATATCAAAAAGAAGTGCAGTGTACTCCTCAATATAACTGAATGTTAACATAAAATATCTAAACAGCAAATTGAATAGTAAACCAAAATAAATAGTATAGGCCTAGCCTACCACCCACATTTTCTGTCTGATTATCGATTATGAAGCGTCACTGTATCGATGCAGAATCATCCACATCTGCATTGCGATGCACCGATTAACCAATTATCTTCAACACCCCTACAGCCTTGACTGAATCATGCACACCGGACATTATGTCTAGAGGGATTAAAATATGTCTGGCTTTAAGGTTTTTTTCTGTAAAAAAACAAAACGGATATCAGATAACAGAAACCCTGGAGTGTGCTTGCCTCAAGGTTATTATAGTTAACGAAAACTAACAAAATAACGAAAACTACAATTGAAAAACCATTTTTGTTAACTGAAATAAAAATAAAAACGAGAGTTTTTAAACTAACAATAACTAACTGAAACGGCATTGTGTGGTTACAAAACTAACTAAAATTATAGTGAAAATGTCCTTTGTTTTGGTCTTTGTCAACTTTTTTCATACATAATCCAGAGTTTCTATTTCTCCACCGCTGAGTGTGTGTATTCCTGCTTTGTGGGCTTCCAGTAGAAGCGTGAGTGAAATTACCGTAATGACACCAAATTGGCTGTAAAGAGCAACTTCTCAGCTTTCAGAAATCATTGGAATTATCCCGATAGCTCAAACAGTTTATTTATTATGGTAAAAGTGTCGCCAGAACAACACTAAACACTACACTTTGGCTGTTGTGCTTTCACTGTGTGCAAGTGAAAGTCTTCAATTCAACCATGATATCACAAATCACATTTTTTTGAGCGGTGCGCCACTGCTGCTGGCGCTGGATTTTCAGCACCGCCAAAAAAATGTGATTTGTAATATCATGAGAATACAGAATACATGTAGGGAAACACTGCATAATCCTTTTTGGTTGATATGAAATGTATTTATTTAGCTCCAGCTAAATAGCTGCTGGTTAGTGAACATGCAGGAACACATGGTGAATATGTTTACTGAGACTGGGATGTCGACACTCCAACCAAAATTCAAAACAGCTGGAACTGTAAGAGTTAATAAACTTATTGGGGCTGAGATGGATAAACCAAAGGACATAAAGGCAAAATTTATAATGACCTCTTTGAATCTCACACCCAACACATAGCCCATTACAAAAAAAACTAATGAAAACTAAACTAAAACTAAGCATTTTCAAAAACTAAACTAAAAGTAGCAACTCTCTCTAAAAACTAAAACTAACTGAATTTGAAAACAAAAAATCACAATGAAATTAAAACTAATGAAGAATCCAAAACTATTATAACCTTGGCTTGCCTATTGTTTTATATGAATGTATTGGTATAAAAGACTGATCAGGCCTGAATCACACACCTCCATGGTCTGTGCGTCTTTAGCACACTGCTCATTTTCCTCCATCATCTTTTCTCAGGTACTCGGAACACCAACAAGGGAACAAATCCGAGAGATGAACCCAAACTACACAGAATTCAAGTTTCCTCAGATCAAAGCTCATCCATGGACCAAGGTCAGTAAATACCTGAGGACAAACACCAGCAGGGTAGACTCTCAGTAGCCCTGGAAAGAAAATCTGTAAACGTGGAGAAAATATTGAGAGGTACATGTAGGAAAGTTGTTGTCTGTTACTATTATTTGACTGCGTTTTTGTAAGGAGGAACTCTTGAGTTTCTACGTATATGCACCAAGGTATTTGTTCCAAAAAGTGACGTACATTAATCCAGTGTATCAGAAGAAAAGGAGAGAATACCTGTGGACGTGTTGTTGCCCACACAGTCTATTTAAATCTGCCAGTTGAAGTGCTTCAGTGCCCTCCTTCTGAAAGTCGATTAACCCTGTGACTCCTCAAGAGTACAGAACCAATGTAAAACCAAGAGAAGTGGCCCTTTAACATTTACTACAAAGCGGATAGCTTTCTACTCCAAAAAAACATGTATTTCCATTGCATGTATTTCCATTCCATTTTAAGTTTCTATGTTACAGTGTTTGTTAAAATAAGAACATTTAATATAAATAGAACATCTGACGTCAAGTAATTTCCATTTTTGGGTGTTTCCTATTAGTGATACCGTGTGTGTTTTTGTCCTATAAAAAACTTTCACATCACCTACAGAGTGCTCTACATATATGCTACAAATAGTCTAGCATGAATTTTATTTTTGGCAGATATTTAGACTTTAAGGTTCTTGAGTTCCTGTTTGAATTTTTATATCTTTTCAAGGTTTAAAAAAAGTGCTTTTGGATTTGATTAATGTGCTTAAAACTGCTTGAAATTTAGGTCATATAGTATGCCAAATCTACAAACAGACACATTTTGATATATGATAGTTCCTTTTAATTTGTCTAGAAGGATAATTTCAGTTGTTTATAGCACAACATTATTGACAGCAAAACTAATTTATTGTGATGAAGGGGGAAAACAACTGCTTACTAAACTTTTACAAATTTACCAAAGCTGTAAGGTAATGGAAAACCTTTAAAATCTACCTTTAAAAATGCTAGAAAAGTGCTTAAGTTTTTTTTTGAAAAGGTGAAGGAATCCTGAATAAATGTCTGAAATGTCATTATTTATTGCATTGAGGTAATACTCATTAAAGAGCCTTTTATGCTGGAAGCCTTTGCACTTGTAATACTGGATTTTTGTGCTGCAAACAAAAAAATGTGATGCTTAAACCTTAAAAACAAGTGAAAGTGAGCTTCCAGAACTCACTTTTGTCCTTTCACAATGCAAACTCAAACTTAAAGATAATTCATGTTTATATGATTCAGCGTTTTTAGTATCGATATTGTTGCTATTATGTACTATGACTATTTTTATGGAATTTATTTGGCATACAATACTATGATTTTTTTTTTTAATTTAATGGTATAAATGAATGTGAGTGTTTGTATGGTATACCATGAATGTTTATGGAAATACAATTTTTATTTTAAACTTTTTGGGGATACTATCCCTTGGGGATAAATAAAGTAATTTTGATATGATTTTTTGATTTACACATTCACATTGTGACATATGATGGCATTTAACACTGACTTTTAAAAACCTCAATTATTTGACTGTTTTGGGCGGCTGTGGCTCAGTTGGTAGAGCGGGTTGCCCACTGAACGGATGGTTGTTGGTTCGATCCCTGACCATGGCAGCCTACATGCCGAAGTATCCTTGAGCAAGATACTGAACGCCAAAATGCTCCCGATGCTGCGTTCATCTGTGTGAGAATGAATTCCCAATGGTGGCAGGTGGCACCATTTAGGGTAGCCTCTGCCACCAGTATGAATGTGTGTGTGAAAGGGTGAATGAGCTCAGTCTGTAGTGTAAAGTGCTTTGACTAGAAAAGCGCTATATAAGTGCAGGTCCAGTTACTATTTTGTAGCATAGAAAAAAACTTGTAATAATCTGCTACTATTCGTTCTACAATTTTCTAAAAACTCGTCACCATCGGTGCCGCCAAAGAGAACAAAACCAGAATTTTTAAATAGTGACGTTAAACTCTTGTTGTTCTTCAGGTGTTTAAACCTCGCACCCCTCCAGAGGCCATCGCTCTCTGCTCCCGGCTGCTGGAGTACACGCCGGCCTCGCGGTTCTCCCCACTAGAGGCCTGTTCTCATGCCTTCTTCGACGAGCTGCGCCAGCCCAACACACGACTGCCCAGCGGCCGGGAGCTGCCGATGCTCTTCAACTTCAGCACCACAGGTACGCAAAGACTGAAACACACTCATCTTAAACACATTTATCTTTTTTCTGTTTGACAGCTTGTTTCATTGTGTTTAAGTCACGTTTGATAGATTCATCCCCATCTGTTCCTCTAGAAACAATCAGGTGGTGTTTCTTGGTTTGTTTTGGTTCCAACGCTGCGACCTCAGAGGAGGTGCAATTAACGCAGCAGCGTACACTATCCTATTGTTGTGTCACGCCGTCCTCTTGATATATGACTCACCGTTCAATAAAAGCTCTTCTTTTGTTTTCTGCAGAGCTGTCCATCCAGCCCCAGCTGAACTCAACCCTCATTCCTCCTCACGCTCGCTCTCATACAGCTGCTTCCGCCCACGGTGGGAAACTCTCATCATAATGTTTTATTATTTTATTAATAATGTTAATATCATGGTTTTATGGACCCTGGAAAAATGTTTCAACCCTCCTGTTATGTTCGTTTCGCAGGAACAGAACAATGTCCTTCGGTCAGTTTGACCCGGAGCATGATTAATTATCCAAAAGGGTCAGAAACTAAAAAAATCCAGAACATTGTTTATATTTCATTAATAACTGAATTACTAACCATTTGAATCAATATTTAGTGCAATGGTAATCTTTACCTCTCACAGATCAAGGTTCAATGAGGATAATTCACTCATTTTTAATTAAAAAATGCGTGTTAAAACTTTTTTTTATGCACATTGGAAATACCTACAAATAAAATACATTGGTTTTACAAGACATTCAATTTTATTTTACATTTTTAATTTTTGTCTTTTTATGAAAAAATACTTTTTACTATTTTTTTATACTATTTGTTAAACTTTGAAATGGGTCAATTTGACCCGCAGTATAACAGGAGGGTTAAAGTTATGTGTACAATCCAGACATCACAATTATCAATTATCATGCTGGACTAATTCATCTACTTCTGATGGTTATTGGTTACTGGTCAAAAAGACAAATTTGGTGTACATTTTTCATTTTGGCAGTCTTGCATTATTATTTGGGGTTTGAAAATTACAAAAAAAATGTATGACATGACTATGATGCTCGTGGAGGAAGGAACACTTCTCCCTTAAAATACCTAGTTGACATTTTAAATCACAAATTATCACCCTTAGTATTACGTTACTGGGACAATGTTCTGCAAAAATTCGGAGCAAAAATTGTTTTCACATTCTCGCTCCTCACAAGACTTCCAATACCAAGATGCAAATACAGATCTTGCAAGCAGGGCTTAAAGTTTTTAAAAATCCTTTTTCGTTTTCAACTTTTTTCTTCAATGTCGTCAATAAGCCAATGAGCTGAGAATTAAGTTGGATAAAGCCACAGTTTGCAAACTGACAGTTGCAATAACAATTGTAAAACACACAGAAAACAAGAGTATTCATTGGAGCAAAACTAGCTTACTGTATCAAACCTTGCTAGCATAAATTACTAGGTTTAAAATGTATCCAAAACTTATTTAAACACCAAACACAGTTAAATACGAAAGATTACTGTGAAAACTGTGAAAACTTGAAAGCTTTTCATGGGCTAAAACATTAAACTCCTTGAAGTTATCTTTACAGTTTAATCTCACTTGAGTTAGTTTTACGATTGATAGGATCAAGTCTCTTTTCGTCCTTTCAAAATAAAAGTGTCCGTTATCAAAACAGGCTTTTGCATTGTACTTAATATATATCTTTTGTTTTGCCCATGTATGCATGCAGCGATTAATCAATTAATTGATCGTTAACATTATAAATGCTGGAGTTGGCAGGTTTCTTTCAAAGGCCCATCCCTAATATTTATAATGTAATCAACTTTATTTTTGATTCTCTCTCTGTGTGCTCGCCTGTCTGACCATCTCTTGTTTCCTCTTTCAGATGGTACCGGTTCAGATTCATCTCAACACAGTTCAGTACCAGGATCTCTGAACAGCATCTGAAGCAGCTCCTCACCTGCCTGCCTGCCAGCCTCACCCTAATCTCAGACGCACGCACGCACACACACACACACACCCACACACACTACACGCAAACACACACACACGCACACTCTTACTGCTTTCCTCCATGCTGCTTGCTCTCCTCTTAGATGATCTGTTTTTGTACAGTAAATGCATTGAACAAACTAAACATTAGTTCTTTAGCTGCCAGGGTTGAAACTACGGCAGGTGATTGTTGAAACACACACACACACACACACGCACACACACACGCACACACACAGAGTCGTCTCGCTGCTGCTCGGGTGGTCAGTGAAGGTTCAATAGTGGGGGCTGGTCCTCTGTAATATAACTTTTTTTTTTTTTTTTTTTAAATCAACACTTTTTTTCTTTATATTTGTGTTTATTTATTTGACTAATTGAAAGCATCATGTGGTCATGAAAGTAGAGTTTTTTTTCTCCACTTCTTCAGATTATTTTTTTATATTCTTCAGTGTTTTTTGAACTGTACACTGCCTGACTGAGATCAGAACTGGCCCCAAATAGGTCCATCAGGGTAAAGATGTTTTATTCAACTCAGGGCGGGAGAGCGGACGCAGGGACTGACAAATTCCTAAATCCTCCAGCCTCATTATTTTACCAATCCAGCCTGATGTTTTGGTTCTAATAAAACCTCCACATCTTGTTAATTTACCCGCTTGGATGGCAGGTAGAGCAGAAAACCTCATCAGTAGCAGGTAGCAGTTATCAGTGTTCGGTTGGAGGTGTTGAGGCTCGATCGCCCTTCACCTGGATCATGTTTAGTGGACCGGAAATAACCAGAACGACTCTTCCAGTCGCCACGTCTTGCATTCGTCTGTTTGTTTCCTCTTCTAAAGAGTTTTGTCTTCTGCTGAAAGGGTGAAATATTCCTCTGAGCCTCTTTCACACACAGTTTACGATAAATTAGTGGGATAACAGATCGCCACACACTTCTAGTGGGTCGTAAGTGATACTTGAGGGGATGATTTTAATTAGTCTATACTTTTTTTTTTTTTTTTTTTAGGAAAATCCACCATAGTATACCCAGTGTTTGTTCCTTAAAAAGTAAATTAATCTAAAAATAAGGCATTAATTGGTGTTAAAATGTCATAAATCAACTTTCAAAACGAATAATTCTAAAACATGAGCAGTATTTTATGAATCTTTTTTTCTGAAGTTGCATTGTAAAATCCAAACATATTTGGCATCGTATAAAGCTAGAATTAACACTTTTTTAAAAAGGAAAATCCCGCACAGTATACTCAAGGTTGCTGCAGAATCCTTGAATTAATTAATCTAAAAATAAGGCCGTAATTCATATCAAGATGTCTTAATTTAATCTTTCAAAAATCCTGAAGTGGTCAAAAAAACACGGGCAGTAGGGTTTTATGAATGAATATTTCTGACGTTGCATTGTAAAATCTGGAAATAATTGACCTCTTACCAAAGCATTCAGGGTTTCTGAACGCCCATAAATAGTATTTAAAGGCATTGAATTCATTAATCTGGAAAAAAAAGGGGTTGGTTGGTATTAAAATGTCTTAAATCAATCTTTGAGAAATCAAAAAAAAATTCTAAAACATGGGCAGTAGGGTTTTATGTATCGCTTTTTTCTGACGTTGCATTGTAAAATCTCTCATTAAGCTGCAATTAACATATTTAAAAATGTAATTCATTAGAAATTGGCTTTTTTTATCAAAGATTTTGTGGCATGGTTGACAAACACTGTTCCACCCTGTATCTGCTACGAGACAAAAAAGTCATGTTTCAATAAACATTTGGGCAAAATTATCTCGAGCCCAAAGTAACTGATGTCGATTCACGTTTGTCTTCCATTTGGCTATTGAAAATTTGGTCTCAAATTTCACTCAGAATGGCATAAAAAAAGTCCACAACATCCACACAGGAATATTCCTCAACTCCCACTCTTGTTCATCACCTCAAAAATTAGTTCAGAGCTGTAAAATGAAGAAAAAAAAAAATATGATGTTCAGCAAAAGCAGTTGTGCATTACTGTTTATTCTCCGTCCTGCCAACTAGTTAATGGTTTCGTTTACTTGACTAAAACCAGCAGCTCTGGATAAAACTGTCTTAATAATTGCAGCAGTAGAAAACAAATTCTAAAGCTTAATTTTTTTTTATAAATTAGAGACTGTATCACAGATATAAATTGACTCCAGAAGTTATTTCTTGAAGAGAATAATCACATTTCTGCCCCTTTTAACACCCGGGGGGAAAAGAAACCTGACGGCCTTCACTGGGTTCACTAGAAAGTGTCTTTAAAGGCGTTTAAAGGTGTTTCCATTAATATTGGCTGGATTTTTTTTTTTTTTTTTACAATTAATTCACAAAAAAATCATTTTGTTCTTCATTTGGAGCTTTCAAAACATAAAAAAAGTAATTGTGGTCATCATGTGGTTAATGATAAGAAGTAAAAACATTTAGGCGACTTGCTGCTTTTAAGAAAAAAAAGTTAATTATAAATTTTAAAGCTTTGAAAACTATTTAAATGTGGTAAATATAGTTGCTTAATGGCTTCCCTTTACAATTCCCTCTAATAATGTATTAGTACAGAGAACAAAAAGATGTTTTTTTGATTATTTTTCCATTCCACAATATTAAAATGTCTCCCTAAAAAAACGAAACATAGTAAACACAAATGCTATCAAATCAAAAAGTCACTTTTGGTAAATTCCCCTTTAGCTCAAAGATAATTCGTGTTAGTTTAGAGGGAAAAAAAAGAAAGGCTTTTGTACTTTAAGAGCTGAGTGAATGTTGGTCCTCTTGATTAAATGCAGCAGAGAAAATAAAGAATGCCAGGATGGAGGATTTAATGTTTTATTAAACTCGATGAGGGAGGGATACTTCATGTAAATGTATTTATTTATTTGTTTTTTGTTTTTCGAGAGTTGGATGTCAGTTAATTTCAGCCGGCGCAGGTGGCAAACTGTATTTTTATCAGTGGAAAGTTCTCTGTCGAAACTAAAATAACTGTGGCGGATAAAAGGATGTTTACACAGGCGAAAAAGAAAAGATGAATGGAAAGCTTAATGTGAATAGTAGTTGAACTTAAATTTGAAGCAGGGGAGTTCCTGTTAGGTGACTGTGTGTTTGTGTGCTCCTTGTGCTTCTGTCTTTGTGAGGACCGATTCGAGTTACAAGAGTGAGAAAAGAGAGACGTTGAGGTTAGATTTGGATTTTGGGTTTTTTGAAGTGTGGTTGTATGAGGTAATTTTCCATAGTCCAGGAGTTGGCAACAAAATTATACAAAATGAAACAGTTATTTCTTCACATATTAATGTCAATTTGTCATTGGTGTTGGCCCAAAGTAATATGTACTCTTCAGTTGTAAAAATGTGTCACTTATATGTACAGTCATGGAAAAAAATTATTAGACCACCCTTGTTCTCTTTAGTTTCTTGTTCATTTTAAAGTCTGGTACAACTAAAGGTACATTTGTTTGGACAAATATAATGATAACAACAAAAATAGTTTTAAAAAGAGTTTAATTTAAGAGCTAATATCTAGACATTTACATGGTTTTCTTGATGATAGCCAAAATCATCATCAAGAAAACCATGGAAAATTGCTCATAAGAGTTTAATTTGTTATCATTACATTTGTCCAAACAAATACCTTTAGCTGCACCAGGCATTAAAATGAACATGAAAAAGAAGAAAAAGGGTGGTCTAATAATTTTTTCCATGACTGTAGATCACTTCCCAATCAGAAAGAGCAAAGTGAAGCAGTGAAAATATTCTCAGAGCTACACTTAAACTAATAGTCTGGTAGATTTGAAGGGAGCAAAGAGCTTCAGTTCCTCATTGGAAAAGGCTGTCCAAACACAAGGAAAAGTGGTGAAAAAATTCTAAATATAGTGCACACTAATGTTTTTTAAGTGGTTAAAAGACATTTTATCAGCAGTACATCATTTAGCTTGTGTCAGTACTCCTGCCTGCTTCTCCGGCCATCTACTGTAGATAAGAGCCTCATACAGCCACACTTTTAAACATCCAGACTGTCCCTTTAGGATCAGAAAACATGTCACCACAGTCGACCTCCTCTCAAGTATAGAAGAACAAACATGTGTCTGACCATAATCCAACCTGCAGTCTGAACAGCCAGTGTTTTAGGGATTAGAGCCGTCAACAATACAGATTTTTAGTAAAGCAGTGCAGACCACTTGAAAGTTTGTAGTATAGTATATTTGATACTATTGTCCCATGCCTCCACCTGCTGTTTTTAAACTGCAGCCATGTTTTGTTTTTTTTAAGTGAAGATGCTTTTTTTGAACCCCCCACATTTCGGCACATTGGTTTTATACGAGGAGAGTGGAGAGCATTTTTTCATTCTTTCTCACCGACAGTTTCCTCCTCCCTGCTTTCTTTGCTGTAAAGAGTCCAACCAGCCACTTCGATTAACTCGACGGGGCGCGTCACACTCAGAGCTGTCAGACTCTCTGCGGCTATGAAAAGGTGTGACCCAACCGAGAGGAATCGAACGCGGCTGATTCGTCTCTTCCTCCAATCTCAGAAGCCATTTTCCACCTCCTCCTTCTCCTCCTCCTCCTCTTCCTCTCCTTCTCTTATCGCACGTGTAAATATCACTAATTTTTATTTTCCTCTTTTTACTTTTTATTACAGAGTTGTTTATATCTTATCTCCCCTCATCCTGTTGATGAAGCAGTCTTAGTTTGTGCATTTTTGTAAATAAGTTTTTTTCACAATTCAAAATGTAAATACTGCAAAGGAAAAAAAAATCAGCCTACTCCTCATGTTTGTTGATGATCTTTCTCTCTCTTTCTCTGTCTTGTCGTCCAGTGAAAATTGTAACGTGGCTGTTAACAACATTGTTACTCAGCTGTTCGGTCCTCGGAGGGACCATCTGACTGTTGAATGAATATTTTAAGGGTTCTGTTCCAAAATTAACTCTTTCTTTTTGCTTTTTGTGGAAAACATCATTTGACTTCTTTAAAATATTCAGTACTGATAGATTTTCGCTGTCGCAGACAGATTTCTAATATCAGAAAAAATTATAGTTTTGCTGGAGTTGCAGCATGCTCCTATTATCCTTTATTATTTTTCTCATCCTCATGAAGCTGAAATAGAAAAGTGCCAAAAACTGCAGTTCCCCAAACGGCTACTAGAGGCTGCCTCTAAAAGAGAGTCCATCCTCATAGACAACCATAACTGGCCAACTTTACTTTAAAAATTAATCCCTTGGTACAAAAAAATAAAGTTTCTATAGCTAATTCCCCCATTCACGACAACTGTGGGTTGGTTATTTTTATATAACTTATCCTTTTTAGTTTATATTACAGGTTAAAGTTATGCATAATTAAGAGCATGGCCGCTTTGAGTGACAGGCAGCTGCCCCGAAATGACAAGAATACTGTCGACATATGACGTCTTTCATCTTATGTTTGCAGGCACATAAGGACTTTAAGGATGCCATATTTCTTCTTAAGTTTGGTGTAATATTTTCCATCTGGAGCAGGAAGGGAAATAATCTCAAAATTAAATCGTCGTCTGGCAAATTGTGACCCTGCAAGATCTCCAGTCAGTGCAAATTCTTTCTGAAAAGTCGCATTGTGATTATTTTCACTCCTGATAAAAATCTTGTCCTGTCCCAACTCCCATATGAGTAAAAAAAAAAAAAAGTTTCCATGCTGTCCCAATCCTGGAAAAAAAACATTCTTGTCCCATCCCATTCCTGAGTTTTGTTTTATTATTATATTGTTATCATAAAATCTGTCCTATTATTAAGATTCCCTTCCCTTGCTGCTCCTGTTGACTGTTTTTTTTATTATTATTATTTTGGACTATTTTCCACCTGTCCCATTCATGTGATGAATAGTTAAATTGACTCCCATCTCACAGGAATCCAAAAATAAATCCCAAAAAGTGCTAATCACATTTAAATGCCTCAGTTTGTCCACAAGAGGGAGCTGTTCAATCACTATAAGACTGCTTCTTTTCATACAAATTATAGTAGTATAAATATATATATATTTAAGATACATTTCTGATTTCTTATTATTTTCTCTTGGCCTTTTTTGGTTACCTCTTTCTTTTTTATTGTACAATTAAAATCCATCCCTCTGTCTCCAGGACATACTGGAATCATTATCAATCTTGTTAATGACAAACACTTTTACAGATTTGAAATTATACATTTATAGCTTAAAAAAGAAGCTGGAAGGAGATGAGGAGCAGCCTGCAGAACCTTTTTTTATTTTCAGACTTAAAGACGTCACAAAAACACAGTATTTCTCCTCCAAATGCCGTCAAACTTTGATTAGACTTTGATGCATAAAATTGCTCTTTCTTCCACATTGTTGAGTTTTTTTTCTCATTTTGGAACAGAACTTTGTTTGTTGTGACAGATTGCAATATAATATTACTGTGCAGTATTGAGAAAAAAACCTTTAGCTACAGCTCACAGGCATCTTCAGAGGAAGTGATGTCGTTCATGTCTGACTCAATTTAATAAAAGTGTTTCGTTGGACTAGAAATCAGAAGCTTGTGCTCCACTCATCACGTGCCGTACGGCATCCAGAACTGCTGCTAACAATGAATAATAATCAGAAGATTGCAGAAACAGACATTGTGTTATGACTGCAGACAGAGCCACCTCTCAGCTGTTTGTGTGTGTGTGTTTGAAATGTTGATCGACAGTTTCAACTACTTTTTTTGTGTTTTCAGATCCTCTTAAAGCTCAGTTGTGTGTTAACATCACCTCCATTATGTAACTGAAGGTTTACTGCATTTCTTCATAAGTTCTCAGTTTTAATGATTTTTAAAAAAAAATTTTTTAACTCCGTTACCGTTTGTTAACTCTGGTGGACTGATGTGTCGGAGGGACAGACGGAGAAAGAGAGAGAAAGAAACACAAACCTGTCCGTCTCTGTTGTGTCTATGTATGATATGGACTCATTTACTGTAATAAAGTGATGAAACTGTGTTCAGATTGTGTGCACTGTTTCTCTTTCCATTATATTTAAAGTAAGAAACCTTTATTTTGTGTTCAGTTTGGCGCCCCCTGTGGTTAAAGGTGGTACTGTTTCTGTAAGCAAGATCGAATGTGCATTTGTTTTGAAAGCAAGTTAAAAAAAAACTATTTTAAACAATATTTTCTTTATTTGAAGCTGTTTGCAGAATGCAGAAGAACGGGATAATATTTTTTTTTGTTTTGTTTGAGGCAGTCCAGTCGCCAGGAAAAAAAATGATCTGATACGTTTTTTTAGGGTCTGAGCCTCAACAAAGTCGGAAAGGAACCTATTGAAATTGAAGGATTTATTTATTATTATTCCTCAAAGTAAATTGGCTTTTTGAAGGCTTTATCACACTCAACAAGTTGTGACATTTTGAAGTCTGGTGTAAAAAAAAAAATGTTTTTTTCCAGTGACGAAGCAGTTTGCCGTTAAAAGCCACGCAGGTCAACTTTTTGGCAAGTTGGTGGTGAAATGGATGAAAGTTTTGTCTGGAAAAATAACTTTTTAAGCCTATATGATGAAGGCTCGCCTTGTTAGTGACCTGTCATTCAAAGGTAGCCACGCCCCAAATCATACCAATCTTTATCTTCTATTTTCTTCTAAATGAGGCCATTATTTACACTATTAACATCATATTGTCTTGAAGAAGGGGTTTTACTAGCGATTGAGACCATAGTATTTCCCGAAAAAAAATTATCAGGTAATAAATCAAGTGAAAGGTTTTTTCATTTTGCACTGAAATGAATGGACCTAAATGCTTCTCCAGCCGCCGTCAGCACCCCCCTGCTGGGGTTTTTGGTAAAATGCAGCTTAAGGCACTTCCTGGTTTGCCTCACTGCTCAGATCTGGAGGTTGCCGCCTAGTCTGAACCTGTTAGCCCAAACTCTTAACTACACACACTGACCGGGAGCAGACAGTACGAAGGCACCGGTCTCTCGTCAAAACTGTGGAACTTTACATCGTTCGGTAAGTAAAATAATAACTTCATATAATGTTTGGTCATGTTTTCATATTGATTTTTTCTTGTCTTTTTTCAGTGTTTCAGCCACTGTTACGCTATGTTGCCGCCTAGGGTTGTCAAAAGTATCAATACTCAAAAAAGTATTGATACTGAAATGTTATATCCGGATATGATACTCATTTTCAAAAGTATCAATATATAATAAGTTTACATAAATGTTGGAGACTGAAAAGTGTTATTTTCTCTCTTGAAGTCCCAGAATGAAGCAGAGAAAAGTCGACCTGCAACCAAACAGCAACACACACATTGACTCTACCTCTTTTTTTATCAAGCTTGCCTAATATTGTGCACAGCATACAACCTCAAAATATTGTTCTTATTGTTATTGTTTATTGTATTTATTTATTTATTGCACTACCTCAGACCTGAAGCTTGTTATCATAGTTGCAGTTTGTTTTTGCACAACTGTTTTTTACTATAAATATTTAACCTGTGGTTCTGTTAATTTTTACATGTTGCATTTTTCTTGTTAATAAAAATATTTCTGTTAAATTTTGGGGTCTTTGTTTTTATCCTTGTGGTATCGAAAATGGTATAGAGTATCGAATATTTTCCTGAGTATCGGTATCGAGTTGAAAATTTTAATATCGTGACAACCCTATTGCCGCCACACGTGCCGCGAGCATGTGGATGTTCCTTTTAGTTTTCTTTATTATCAGACATCAGAATACACTGCCTAGGTAGGGGGGAGGGGAACACTTTGTCCAATCTTAAGGGCTGCTGAAAAAAGGTGTCCCTCTCCAATAAAGCCCTTAGTTCTCTCTCCTTTCTGTCTGTGTCATGGCGTTTTTAAACAATTCTGTAAACCATCCCAGCGGACATCCGAAATAGGGTCCTAATGCCTCGCCATGAGGTCATAGAACCACATGGATTTCTCCAGCTAATCAGTGAAGATCAGGCTACGTCACAAATAGTGGTTAGCGGTACCTTCCATAGATATATATATAAACAAATAAAAATAAATAAATAAGCCTTTCTTATAGATATCTATGGTACCTTCGCCAATCAGTATAATAATGACAATATAATAATAATAATAATAATAATAATAATAATAATAATAATAATAATAATAATAATAACTCAATTGACCCTAATTTGCAACATGAAAATGAAACATTTTTTTAAAAAGTCACAAATGTAAAAGTCTTGAAATGTCCTTTATAACACTTTAGGGTTGGAATTTTCAAATTCTAAATATTTTTTTGAGTGCCCCATAAAGGGTTAAACATAATTCCACTTTATTTTTATTTTTATTTTTTTTATCCCCAGGGAGTACTGAGGAGTTGCAGCGCCTGATGCTGTGCTGTTGAACATGCAGTACCGCCCCGGACCTGCTGGGGGCGCTGCTCGCCTCCTTTTTTGATGGTTAAAAACCTTCCTCGCAGTTTCCTCTGGCATTCAAAAACAGAGACCGACAAAAGAGCGAAGGGAGAGTCAAATCTCGAAGGTAAATCCACCTCAAAATCAATACTTTTTCATTATTCAGCTATTCAAACTTATTTTGGTGTTGTGTAACAGTGTAGTGTATCCGAAGATGTTTGTCTCGTCTTCCTACAACATTGTTTTGCGTTGTAATTTGGAGTCACAGGAGATCTTAGCTTATGTTAGCAAGGCGGCGCCGGTTGACCAAAGGCCTGTCTATATACAGTCTATGGTCTGAACGATGCCGACAAGCTAAATCGCTTTCTTTTTAAAATAGCAAACCATAAAGAAAGTGACGCCCTATAAAAACAATCTGGTAAGGGAGAACAGACGTGCTATCTGTCGGTTGGTTTGATTACTTTAACGGAAACGCATCATCTATTGGCGTTAGCTTGGTCGTCAACATGGCTAACCGTTAGCCCGTTAAAGCGGTTGCTGTTGCTATGGCTATGAGTTCAAACGAAATTACCGTTAATTTCGGTTAATCGGTGTCTCACAAGCATAAAAAGCAGCCAGTCTGGACAACTGTTATTGTTTTGATAGCTTCTGTGATTGAGCTAACGCAACGTCAATCAGTTCAGTTAAAATAACGCCAATGTTGGTGTTATTTTTCTCTCTTTAGTTGTCATCTGACATAAACTCAATCTCCTATGACTTTATACTGTAATTTACGCATACAACGATATATTTTTGTGAAATAAAGCCTCCATTACGTTTCTAAAGGGTTAGAAGGCAGGTCTAATTGGTACATTTGTACACGAAGAATAAAACCACATACTGTTAAATGTGCACCACCTAACAACTGTCTGTAAACATAAAATGCTTGGCTGAGATAATAATATCAGACAAAAATATCTAAAACACCTCAGTATAATGCAGTAAAATCTAAAAACACTACAACTGAAGCTGTTAAATATTTACCAGCTAAAAAACTGAGGTTATAATGGAATAACCTGCAAACTGAGCTATGAGATGCACTTAGTTGCCAGTTAATTAGTTACAGCTGGCTAACTACTACAGTTAAATACAACAGTTCTGTTAAAAATCCTTCTTTTGTGAAGGTTATGATGTTCAATTTTTAATGTTAAACTTTTGTAGACATGTGTTGGTTCAGCGTATGGTCATTTATAGGATGTAGTTTTTGGTATAATTACCAGGAGGTGTTTGGTACCAATCGGTAGGGAAAAAATATCGATACCGCCTCTGCATAATGCATAATGCAATCAAATTCAACAGCACTAGAGCTGAAACAATTTGATGGATAATTTGTGAGGTCCGGTCCTGATGGTGGGATTTAAGGCCTGGCTTGAAGTTAGGGTTTTGATATGATAGAGATCAGCGCTCTATGCAGGTCAATCCAGGTCTCTCACCAAACTAGGAACTGTCAAACTTGTTTTAAAAAAAAAAAAAGCTTATCTCATCCTCTGCATACAAAGTTTAGATCCTGTTGTGTCAGCTAAAATGTGTGATCAACAATTTGGGCAGTAAAAGTTGCTGAGTCATCTGTGTTCTGATTTTGTTATTCCTTCAGGTGAAAGTTGAGGGCCATGGCTCGTGGGCAGCAGAAGATCCAGTCTCAGCAGAAGAACGCCAAGAAGGCAGCAGAGAAGAAGAAAGGTCAAGCCGCTGACCAGAAGACTGCAGCAAAAGTCGCACTGGTCCACACCTGTCCAGTCTGCCGGGTGAGTTACCTGCTGATTAGATTTTGTTGTAGCTCATAGGTTTTCCCACTGAAGACTTGTTTAAAAAAAAAAAAGTAATAGTCTCCTGACTAGAGACTGAAAACGGATTCCTTCTGTGTAGGGCTGCAACTAACGACTATTTTAATAGTCGACTATTGAAACGATTAGTCGACTAATCGGATAATTATTATTTTTTTCTTAAATTTAGCATCAAGTTGCTTTAAATATGTGGCAAATGATAATAAACACAAGAAAGATGGGTACTTAAATGAAAAAAAAACTTCTTTTATTCAACAATTCAGCTGCTGATTCATACAAAAAATAAATAAACCTCTGTCCATTTTTTCAGGACAGGAAAATGTGTTTTATAAAACTGTATTTCTGCTCCATCAAGTGGGTGGAACTGGTTCTGGGTTCTGGATGTAGTCTGGGTTGAACTGGGCTCACTTGTTGGAACCTCATATCACAGACCAGCACCAGTACTGACTCAGTAAGGAGCCTGTTGCTGCTGCACATCTGCTTCTTCTGCAGAAAGGCTCCATGCTGGCTCTCTTCTTCAGACTGCATGCATTTAATTTAAAATACGTTTGTCAGGCATAACGTTAAAGCTCTCTTTTAAAGCGAAAAAATGCGCGTATAAACAAAACGTATCGGCTTGAATGTTACTTGAATCTTACCGAGGCGAGTCAGACTCTGTTTCTTTTTTTTTTTTAACTTTATTTTTTCCAGTCAATAAAAACACATACAGAAACATACAAAAACACAAGGGGGGTAAACACTACTTTGTCACATAGAGATGCCATTTTGTCCATCTTACAACATATAGCTCTGTTTTGATTCTAAGACTGTGGGTCATTTGTTCCATTGATCGAATTTCTTCTACAATGTCCAGCCAGTGATTCAGTCCAGGAGGGTCAGTTCTCAGCCAACTTCTTGTAATGGCTTTCTTAGCTGCAAGTGATAGGATCTTGAACAGGTATATGTCTTCTTTACCTATTACATTATCTGGTATCAGTCCTAGATATATACATCGTGGATCATTAGGGATATTATACCCAAAAATTTCACCCATAGCTCTTAAAACCCCTTCCCAAAACAATTGTATTTTCTCACATGACCAAAATATATGAGAATGGTTGGCATTCAGTTGCCCACAATTTCTCCAACAGTATTGTTGTTGGCCTAATTGTTTATTTTTGATTTTGGGTGTGATAAAAAACCGTGTTAAATTTTTCCAACCAAACTCCCTCCATTTTTTAGAACTTGTTGAAGTATGTTGGGTCTGAAATATCTTCTGCCAATCGCTCCCAGACAACTCAATATCAAATTCTTTTTCCCATTTTACTTTTATGTACTCTGTATTTCTCCCCTGTTGTTTCAATAGGCCCTTGTACAGTTTAGAGACAATTCTTGAAGGAGTTTGCTTGAACGCACCTGTCAATACCTCTATCACAACATTCCCTTCCAATAAGATTTCCTTTTTAATTTCTGTCTCATAAAAGTGTCTTAATTGAAGGTATCTGAATAGATCTCCATTTTCCAGTCCAAACTCTTTTTTAAGTTGTCTAAATGATTTAAAATGTTGCTTGTCTACCAGAGTACATGCAGCTGTTAATCCTTTGTCTCTCCACTTTTCAAAAGTCTTATCTAACATTCCTGGTCTGAACCTGGAGGAATGAGAAGGCCATATCAACAGCTTACAGTCACCTGTTAACTTATACTTTTTAACCACATCATACCATATTTCAAACGTTTCTCTCATGATCGAGTTTTCACCTTCAAGATTTATATGCTCTTTTCCACTTAACCTTGAGTGTGGAGGGGCCTGACCCAGACTCATCTCAATGTCCTTCCACCTGGCTTGATAACCCAGAGAGCACCAATATACTATGTACCTTAACTGAGCGGCATAGTAATATTCTTTAAAGTTTGGCAAAGCCAGTCCTCCATTTTCTTTGTCTAGCTGAAGGGTCTTAAACCTTATCCTAGGCCTGGCTCCTGCCCAGATAAACCTGGATATTAGCTTGTCCCATGCTGAGAATTGTGAATCTGGTACTTTTGTTGGGAGCGATAGAAAAAGGTATAACAATCTAGGTAAGAGATTCATCTTGACTGCCTCAATTCTTGAGCTGAAATCCATTATTAATGTTGACCACTTTGCCACATCTTTTTGAATTCTATCGTTCATTAGTTTGTAATTTGTCTCAAATAATCTGTCGAATTCCTGAGTTATTATCACTCCTAGATATTTTATTGACTTAGCATTCCAATTTAATTTATATCTCTTCCTTATTTCTTTATTTGGCTTGTAGTTAAAGGTTAAAACCTGAGTTTTAGACATATTTAATTTGTAGCCCGACATCGATCCAAATTCTTCCATTATGTTTACTAATTTAATAAACGTTCTATTTGGGTCTTGAAGGAAGGTGATTATATCGTCAGCAAATAAACCTATCTTGTGTTCATCTCCTGTTATTGTGATTCCTGTCAGCCCGTCTTCTTGTCTAATTATTTGAGCGAGTGGCTCTATGAAAATGGCAAAGAGGGCAGGGCTGGCACAACAACCTTGTCGTGTCCCTCTGTTTAGTTTAAAAGTATCTGACAGGTGACCATTAATTTTAACTCTGGCTGATGGGTTAGTATACAGTGCCTTTATGCATTTAATGAATGTATCATTGAAACCCATCCTCTCTAGTACATTATATAAAAAGTCCCAACTAACCCTGTCAAACGCTTTTTCAGCGTCTAAGCTGATCAGGGCAGCGCTTGTATGGTGTTTATTAACATGGTCTATAATATGAAGGGTGCGCCTGATGTTATCCTGTGTTTGGCGTCCTTTTACAAAGCCTGTCTGGTCTTCGTGTATCAGGTCGGGTTGAAAATGTTCCAATCTTTTAGTGATAATGGATGTGAAAAGTTTATAATCTACATTAAGTATTGATATTGGGCGATATGACTCGCAGTATTCTTTATTTTTCCCCTCTTTGGGAATAACAGATATCACAGCATCCCTCCAAGATGGTGGGGCTATAGCCTTCTCGAGCGTCCAATTAAATGAATCCAATAGTACCGGGGCAAGGATTTCTTTGAATTTTTTGTACCATTTGCTTGGATAACCGTCACTCCCAGGACTCTTATTAGTCGCCAGTCTACCTATGGCTTTATCTAATTCATCTTTTGTAATAGGGGAGGTCAAATGTTTATTTTGCTCAGAGCCTATAGAAGGGAGGTCGAGTGAAATCAGAAATTGTTTTATTTTCTCTTCGTCAACCGTCTCAGCTTGTGAATATATAGCCTCATAGTAGTTTTTAAAGATTCTATGAATTTCTTCTGGATCATATTTTAATGAATTTGATAAAGGGTCCCTAATTTTATGGATTGAATTCTTTATTTGTTGCGTTCGAAGAGGCCTCGCTAATATTCGTGTTGCCCTTGGGCCTGACTCATAGAAGGTTTGCTTCATGAATCTTAACTTATTTTCAATTTCATCATTCATTAAATTTTCTATTTGTTTCCTTACATCTTTAATCTGGTTCCCTATTGTCTCTTTATTGTCATTTTTGGGTCGTTGTTTCTCTAGTTTTTCCAATTCCTTCTCTAATTGGTCGTATTTTAACCTCCGGATTTTCCTTAGGTGAGCTGTTCTTGATATTAGCTTCCCTCTCATTACTGCTTTCACTGTATCCCAGATAATAGTTGGATCGACCTGGTCATCCTTATTATCATTTATGCACTCACCAATTTCTTTTTTAATTTCTTCCACTGTGGATTTATTGTTTAGAATACCAGTATTCAGCCTCCATAGTGTGTTCCTTGGCTTGCTGTTTAGATGTATATTTAGATAAACAATGTTGTAATCGGATAGATCCGCTGTTCCGATTGTGCACTCATGTACCCTATGTCTATCTGTAATATTCATCAGAAAAAAATCCAACCTAGAGTGTACCTTGTATGTAGCTGAGTAGTGTGTGAATTCCCTCTCCCTTGTATGGGTACTTCTCCACACATCAAATAAGCCTGTTTCTCTTATCAAAATATTTAGGTCTTTTGATTTTGAGGATCCATGTCTGCTCCTGCTTGTTGTGTCTAATTGGTGGTTCAAAATTGTATTCCAATCTCCCAAGCAGACAAGGATTCCTTCACTCTCAGACATAATCAGGTCGAATAGGTTTTTGAAAAATGATCCGTCACTCTCCGGAGGAGCATAAACATTCTCAAATGTGATCAGGATATTATCCACCCTGCCCTTAACTATTATGTACCTACCTGCATCATCTCTTTTTTTCTTTAATCAGATCAAAATTCAATGAATTAGATATCATTATCGCAACCCCTCTTTTTCTACTATTTTTACATGAACTATAATAGGTGTTGGAGTATCCAAACTTTTTTAGTTTTTCATGTTCTGGTCTCGACATGTTTGTCTCTTGTAAAAATATTATTTGGGACTTATCTTTCCTCATTTTCATTAGCATCCTACTCCTCTTGACCGGGTTACTCAGGCCGTTAACATTCAAAGAGGCTATTTTCAGATTATGTGACATTATTACTCAAACACAGAAAAATGTAGATGGCTTCATAATACTGTTGCCCCCCAAATAACACAGTAAAACAAGAACAAAGACAGAACAAGGTCAACTGAACATAGTAAAGAACAGACCTCCAAACTGGGAGGAGATAACTCCTCACTGGGACCCCGTTGGTGGGTCTAAGGGAAATCCTATGTCTAAGATAGGGCCCTAAACATAGGGTGGCTAGGACTAGCCCTACCATCCTAAAGTCCAACGTAAGCTATAGGAAATGAAGTCGTCATTCCCAGACATTTGTTGATAATAAGCCAAAGCCAGTCCAGTTCAAATCTTGTATTCCAGTCTCGTAGTGGCAGTAACCTTACCAGTTTGTGATGTTTTCTTCATTTTACCTCTCTTGTGCTGGTGATCAACTCTGAGCAGTATGATCACTCTGGAAACTCTGAAGTTTAAGCCGCGCTCTCCGGGTGACGTCGTCCTCTGCCTCGCGATGTCCCGTTACCTTCTGCCACGATCCCAGCATCTCTCCCAGGTGTGCTCCCCAGTCGGTCTCCCCCTCGGCCGGCGTCGCGTCTTCCACCTTGATCCCACGTCTCCTCAGCTCCGCTCTCGCCTGCTCCGCGCTGTTATAAAGTCGGGCTCCCGTCTCCCAGTGGATGCGCATGTTTACATACGGTGTTTGGAACCGGACTCCCTTAACTTTCAGAGCCTTCTTAATCCCGTTGTATTCTTTGCGTTTCTTGACCACCTCTGCAGTGTAGTCATGATCAAAGTAGAGAGGCTTGTTGTTCAGCTGGATCCTTTCCGTCTTGGTTTTCCCCCACGCCTCCTTTAGAACCCGTTCTTTGGTTGCGAACTCCTGGAAGTTGACTATGATTGCTCTCGGGGGTTTGTCAGGTGCGGGTCTGTGCGCGCCGACTCTATGTGCCCGTAGTAAGTTTAGCTCCATGCCGCCCGGGATCGGTAGCTTGCTCCGGATGAGCGCCTCCACAAACTCCAGCACCGAGTCTTCTCCCTCCTCTCCTTCTGCTACTCCAAAGATACGGATGTTGTTGCGTCTGGAGCGTGACTCTAGGTCATTTAGTTTATATTGCAGGGCTTTTTGCTGTTTTAAGCAGGAGCTCAGAGCTTCGGTCACTTCAGCTGCCCATCTCTCGACCGTCTCCACCCTGGACTCAGCCTCCTCCACCCGGTCCGTTAGGTTACGTACATCGGCGCCGAGCTTATCCAGTTTACCTTTGATTTCTTGTCCAAGATGTGTGAATTCTTGTCGCAAAGAGTTGTTATCGCCTTTTAGATCCGTTTTGAGATCGTTAATCGCCTTAATTATGTCTGCGGGCGCCATCGCGGCTTGGTCCGCTTTGTCGACACTTTCTCTGGCTGTCGTCGTGTTTTTCGGTTTTGTAGATTCTTTTTCTTCGGCTTTTTGGCTTCTAAGTGATCTTCCCCAATCCATCTGTCCTTTTTCTCTACCAATACTGGATTTTGAGTTAGTTTGGGTGTAAATTGCGGTTTGTCTGGGAGAGCGATCTCACCGTGCGTCTGGTTACTCCATGTGCTAACCCGGACGAGTCAGACTCCGTTTGGTTCAACTGCCCGACGTGCTTTCTTTTTAAATGCTCGTGCATCACCGAGGTGCTGCCGTGATACGCAGGTCTGCTTTGCAAACCTTGCAAGTCATTTTTTTAATGGCCGTATCCAGGCTAAAATGCTCCCAAACTTTCTAAGTTTTGGTACGTGTAGCTGTGTTGGATGCCGCCATTTCTGTGTACGTTACCGCTCGCGCTCGGCAGAGATTGTAATGAAGTGAGATGCCTCACTCTGTTGGAAAAACACGTCTGGCGACAATAGTCGACAATGGAATTCATTGTCGACTATTTCTATTATCGATTTTTGTCGACGAATCGTTGCAGCCCTACTTCTGTGTGGTTGTTGTGTAAGCATGTCCTGCCACACCTTTATGTTAGTGCATTTGGGTAACCAGTTCTTTAAAAAAGTGATGCCAAGGGCATTCCTAAGTGTTTGTATGTGATTAATTAGGAATTAAAATGAGGCCTGTGTGGAGGCCTTTGCTGCTCAAACGATGAATCATAGATATGCCTAAATGTCGTGTACAGCACCATTTAAGGATGTGAACGCTTTAGTTTATCAGATGTATTATGTTTTTTTATACATCACTGTATGCCACAGATGGAGATCTGCTAAAATGAAATGTGAAAATATCTATATTTTTGTTGATGCTTACCTGATCTTGAGGTGGCTGACGATTGAAATCCAAAGTAACATCACTATAGCAAATACTAGTTAATAATTTGAAATTTCAGTCTTGCAGTACTAAGTGTGGCTTCTTCTGTTTTGTGTGACCAGCAGTCCAAAGCCATAAGCTATTCAGTTTTTGTTCAATCAATTCATGTATTAATAGATAAACAATTTCAGGTCTAATCTGTTAACACTGGATAAACCTCAATATTGAAACCTTCATTTGCTTTTGTTTTTCAGACACAGATGCCTGACCCCAAGACCTTCAAGCAGCACTTTGAGAGCAAACACCCCAAGTCCCCCATGCCTCCTGAGCTGGTGGACGTTCAGGCATAAAGATCTGCTGACAGCACCCAAACCCGGTTAGACAGTAGTTACGTTTTGTTACTTCGACTACTCCTAGAATATTTTGTACAATGACAAAACTAAGTATTTTGAAAAGAAAACTTGCTTGTTCGCTGTAAATATATTCCAACTATCACCATCAAGCTAAAAAACAAAAATTGTTTCTTACAGATACACAATGACCACGGACTAAACATTGAATCACTGCACCTGAAGGATGTTGGTGACGAACACTGGGGACCCATCAGTATTCATGGACAACATGTTGGGATGAAGGGGAGGGGTTGGCTGAGTGTATGTGCTGTGTACGTACAAGTGTGGTTGTGTAAGAGAAAACAATAATGAAGGGGCAGAAGTACACCAGCACCCCACTTTTATATTTATTATGTACAACTACCTTGCTATTCCATATGGGGGAGGGGACCTGAAAGATTGCCTGCTAACACTGAAAATAATCTTGTGACTAATTACTGGGAAATGTGACAAGTGTGAAAAGCCTCAACAGAAAGTAAAACAAATATTTTTGAATATGTGGCAAGATGGAGAAATAATGGCACATTTAAGACCACGATTATATCACTCATCTACAATGGATGTGGCACTGCTGTTGGGTTTAACCTTGTAATTGTTTCATTTTGAGTAGACGGGTTTTGCATGCTGTCACCATCAGTGCACACCCTCCATAGAAGATAACAGTAAGGAGTGACTAAATCTTGTTGCGTAAGCTCATAAGTTTATGGTTGGTGATTGTAAAATGAAGAATACTAATTCTTCAAACTATTTTCTGGAGATTTAACAGTTTTTTGCTCAACAAGACTCAACAGCTTTGCCTCCTCTGTGCTGCTGCTCCACAGGTGTCCTCACTCAGCAACACCTTACAACAGTACCTCACATGAAACCACACCGCAGATCTCATAGTATGTTCTATTTTTCTCCAAATTCTTCTTCCGCTCATTTTAAACAATGATCTCCTCGGGCATGTTCCCAACATAATCTTGGCAATAACACCATTTTTGTCCCACTTAAGTTAAACCAGGACAAGATTTGCTCTGTTCTCATTTGATGCTTTCAGCTGTTGGCAGTTTGGTTGTTCATTGTTTGGAGAAACTGTAATTGGCCCAAAGCAAATTCATTCACCAACTGCCAAAATGATTAATTCCTGTTCTTTTTGGTTCATTTTTTTCACTAGCAGGCAAAAACTTCATTAATTTACTTTCACTGTACTTTTTGTTTTTTAAAACCCTTTTCAATAAATTGAACAATGTATTTAAGGTGACTGGTGTTCCGAGTTGATTCTGTATACATGAGAAAATGTAAGACATTACAGTGTATGGCATCTGCTGTTGATCATAGTTTCTCAAACTGCAGCGTGCAGTGTAATGATGGCCCTAAGAAACATAACATTGTGGTCTATTACAAAATAACTACACCTCTGATAGCTTAGCTAGCTAGTGTTTTTGACATGTTATACAATACAGGGTTCGTTCGGGTGCTTGAAATCCTTGAAAATGCTTGAATTTAAATTGTGTATTTTCAAGGTTTAAAAAATGCTTGGATTTTGTATAAAGTGCTTGTAAATGCTTGAAATTCTTGCTGTATTTCTCTTGCAATCTCCATCAATGGCAGGGGTCTCAAACTCAAATTACCTGGGGGCCGCTGGAGGCAGTATGAAAATAACCAAGAACAGACACAAAACTAGGACTGCAAGCAGTACTGAACGTGCCCTCGCAGTACACGCGTGTCGGGGCATGCTGCCGTTGGGGTGTGTGCGTTACAGGGGCCAGTCTATACCACCCCTATGAATTTCATTGCCTTAAGTGTAATCGTGTGGCCACGGTACCAAATATGAAATTAGACTGCCACCACAGTGCCACCTAGGGGCCGATCAATAAAACCTTAAAGGGTTATCCTCAGGAGGGCATGGACAATAATTGTACCAAGTTTTGTATAATAATGCACAAACTATCCCTTTAATCCTCATACAGTGTCTGAAGGAGGACTCTTAACTGATATGTATAAGTTAGAAGAGGCAGGTAGCAAAGGTGGAAAGTTATTATGCACATTTACTCAAGTACTGGACTTAAAGTACAATTTTGAGGTACTTTTATGTACATTTTATCTAACTTTATACTTCTCCACTACATTTTGAGGGAAATATTGTACTTTTTACTCCTCTACATTTAGCTGACAGCTTTAGTTACTTTTCAGGTCAAGATTTAAAATGAAAAACGTGATACATTTAAAATTATTACCCATTTTTATGTAAGTACTCATCTGAAACATGCAATTTACAACAGGCGTAAGATACTGGAAAAAATTGACCTTGAAAGTCCTGGAAAAATGCTTGAATTTGACCACTGCTAAAATGTACGAACCCTGACAATAATATAGAATAACATTTTAAAAATATCACAAATACATATTTTTTGTATGGCGTACGTCCATTTATTTACATCAACATATGCTTGGCCTGGTCACAGGGAAAGCAGGCTAAGCAAAGTATTCCAGTCGTCCCTCTCCTAAGCAGTGTCTTCCATCTCCTCAGTTGGGGAAGTTGTTCCAGATGAGATGCATTATCCCTCCTGCTCGTTCTGGTCACCAGACTGAACATGTTGCTGCTCCTTGAGGGTCTGAGACAGGGACAGCCCTGGCGGAGGCCAACAGTTACTGAGAACCCCTTTTATTTTATTTTGTCTGAGATCTCACTTTGGCTCTTTTGTTAGTAAAGGTTGCCGACCCCTGTGCTATAGTATGACTTTTTTTTTTTTTTGACGGGGTCATATTTGGACATCCCATATGGTGTTTTTTCACTAATTTTTGGACAAACTATACTACTATAAGTATCATGTATATATTCCCATATGGTCTAGCGGTTAGGTATGGGAACTACTCTTTGCCTTATAGGTTAAAAATGGGGATCGTCGGTTGAAATCCCATGACTGGCAGGTGAAGGACTGAGGTGCCCTTGAGCAAGGCATGTAAACCCCAAGTCGCAGGAATGTGCAGATCACTGCTCCTTGCATGGTGTGTTACACTTATGTGTAAGAAAGAAGAATGGGTTAAAATGCAGAGGGTGAATTTCCCCATTGTTGTTTTTAATAAAGGATCAATCTTAATCTTATTAACAGACTATAATTGACCCATTTGAAGCATTTTCAGGCATTTAAAAATTTGACCATTTTTGACAAAAATCGACATTTTCTTGACAGGGTCATTTGTGGACATCTCTTAATATGGTGGGGTTTTTTTTGTTGTTGCTATTTTTGGACAAACTATACTACCACACATGTCAATTATAGTCTTATAATTGACTCATTTTAATCATTTTTAGGTATTTTAAAATTTGACAAAAATCGACATGCTATAGTATGACTTTTTTTCAACGGGATAATTTTTGTACATCCCATAATATGGTGTTTTGTTGCTATTTTTGGAAAACTATACGAACACACGTGTCAACAGACTATAATTGACCATTTTAATTATATATAGATATTTTAAAATATTCTAATGACTACTGCTACTTGTAATATAGTACTTTCACGTTGTGTAATTACCAGTTATACATATCTGAATGCTTCTTCCTTGTGTTTACAATCAGTGGATGGCTCCAGTAGCTCTATACAGCCAGCAGGTGTCAGTCTTCTACTGCTTTTAACAACATTATTAAAGTGTAACTGCACCCCCAATACTGGGCTGGACTCTACCTTCTGATAAAACCATAATGCACCATAAAATGATGATCTTTCTTTCATACATTTGGTTAAAAGAAAGTCATATTAACATCAGCATCAACGTGCTTCATGACAGATGTTTAAATAATTTGGTTTATAGCTCAAAAACAGTGTGCAGTACCACTTTAAACTTTTTGTCTGCTGTAATTTGTGCTAATTTCAAGACAGCACCGTTGTAGTGAAATAATGTAAAGGAACAATAAACAGTAACAAGTATGTAATGTCATAGGTGTTAATTAGCACACATTTCCATTAGTATGTTTATGAAAAAGTCATAGAAAAGTATAGTATTGACATTTTTTTAAAAATCACCTAAAATAATTCCAATATCAAGACAATTTTTAAAATCACATTTGAATGGCTTACTAGTAGTAGCATAGTAATCTGTTAAATTAATCTGCACTTATCTGATTAAAACTTAAAGATCAAGAACTATTTTTATCACATTTAATTTAAAAACAAATGATTACACTGAGCGAAAACATTTCATTTCCATGTTTATTTACATAGCGTAAGGTGTTACAATAAAATTCCTTGTCACCATTTTATTATAAATACACCCTTTTCAACAAGGCTTGACAACCCTCATTAAAATACATCCTTCAAACCTTTTGAAACGTAATAATAAAACAAATGCTTTATTGGATACAACTATTTTGCTTTTGCACCTTTTTTCTTTTTTTTAAATGTTAGTAAATCATGCAAAGCAGAAATATAGAGTACGAAAATAAAATGATATAGATCGTATGTGGTGCTTTACAAAGGAGAATTAAAATCAAAACAAGTATATGTGGTGGAAAATACAAATACTGGGTCTGGTGGCAAAGCTTAAAGATCTTTCTCAAAGAAATGTTAATTCATGGCTTTTATAGCAATAGTGCTCTACATAATCATCAATGTACAGTACATACATTACATTATTTGTCTGTGTAGGGAAAAAAATATTCAAATAATGCAACTTTTTAACATTCAAACCATACATTTTAGCCCTGTGTGACTAACACATTTATGACACTGACATGACAGTTATTATTTTAAAGTTAGATTATGTCGTTGGACTGTAAAAAGGCTTACCTGATAACACAGTAATCATACTAGTATGGGTCGCATTGCTCTTTCAGTCATGCATCAGTCAGTTACAGCTGTACCGTCTTTTATTACTCAACATCCCATTTAAGTGTTAGAGTATTCTGCAGGCACTTACAAAGCATGGTTTAGGCCTTTAAATGAACTCAAGATAAAAATAATAATAATAATGCAAGTATCAAAATGGTCCACAGTCAAAAGAATAAAAGAATAGGATGAAATGTTGAATGAGCAAGTGTGTTGCATAAAATCAATGATTACAGTGAAGGTCACAATCCAAATTATTGCCACGTGACGGCTGTCTGGAAGACATCGGAGCAAAGAGCCGGAGACGAAAAGAACCGTAGAGACAAAATCTGAAACAGAAGAATTCGACAGGGAACATCAACGTTAGATGTCAGGCACTACATTGGGATTGATGATTAAAGGAACATTTCACCCACAAAACTGAAAGAAATATGAAAATTACTCATCCCACGTTACCTTGAATTGATTGATGGATTGAGCTCCCTTTATTTGAACATATTCATAGTAATAATAAAAAACTATAAATAAATCAAATTGAATAAAAACAAACACGATTAACAATACCATTTTCTGCAGAAATTTAGCAAAATCACAATAAACATTTTTACGTCAGAAAAGGAGTTGGAGGAAGTGGCGACCACATGTCGAGTCCTCCACCTTTATGTTTTTTCTTTAACATTTTTTCCAATGATAAACAGATGAATGAAGAAAACTTTTTTGCTTGTACAACTTGTGTAGTGAAGTCCAGGTGTCATTTATCAAATCGTATGCTCACATCTTCCCAAACACAGGCAATTTTGCTAAAACCTGTTTTTGCTCAAAACGAGTATTTAACCCTTAATAGGTCACTCATTGAAATACTTGCAGATTCCAAATTTCAACCCTAGAGAATATTGGCGGATATTACATACAGCCAGAATGTGTAAAAAAAACCTACGGACCCGGGGGAGGGGGTTAATATTTGAGAAAAAAGTTTACGAGATTAAGGTGTCAAATCTACGAGAAAAAATGTGCAGATTTATGAGATTTAAAGTGGTGAATCTGCGAGAAAGAAAATGTTTTTTTCCTCACTTTTGTCTCGTGCTCTGCGAAAATCTGCGACTTTTTTCGAGCAGATTAGCCAGTTTAAATCTCTTCAATTTGCACTTTTTTTCTTGTAGATTTGGCACTTTAATCTAGTTATTAATCTAGTTATTAAATTAATAGGTAATCTACTTATTATTCACACTTGGCCTTAATATGCTGTCATAGTCAAGTTCTCCTCGTACGAGTCCATGTGGTTCTACGACCAAACAGAGAGACATGGGGACCCTATTTTGATATTCACTGAAGTTACCAAATATAGTTCTTCGCCCGACATTTCAGCATAAACCGCATGCTTCTTATACTCATGCAGGACAGAGTGGAGGATTTTACCAAAAATGCTTTTGATGTTTTGGAAGAAGTAAGCATACACAGTACTGTGCAAAAGTTTTAGGCAGGTCTGAAAAAATGCAGAGAAGAATTGATGCTGGTTTAAAGACAAAGGTTGTTCACACCAAATATTGATTTGATTAGGATTTTTCTTCTCTTCACTCACTTTGCATTTTGTTAATGAATAAAAATAAACTATTAACATTGCTATTTTTGAAGAAACTCTTATTTTACAGATTTTTTTCACACCTGCCTTTTTTTTTTTTTTTGAAGAGTTTGTAAAATGAATAGTTCTTCTGTTAGATGCAGACCCCATTTACTTAAATTTATCGGGATTTTTTTCTGTTTTTTGATTCTTAAATCCACCTGGAGAAATGCTAGAAAAACAGTGTTGTCTTCAAGAATTCAACGTATCACAGGATGAGTAATTGACATACAAATGATCATGTTGCAGGTGAAGTGTTCCTTTAAATGTAAGTGTTCTCTTAACGTACCTTTTTGAAGTTTTCAGAAAGGCAGGTTCTTGCATGTGTTGGTCTTGAGGTTGGATGTGTGAACTGTCAGATGGTGTTTATGGTCATCAGAGGATGTGTAATCTTTCCACTGATGGGAACTTGCTCTTTGAGGTTCATTTCGTAAGGTTAGCGTGTTGCGTGACTCCAGGTTATATGAAGGACAGCTGGGAATGGAGTAGATATTGGGAGAGTATATGTGGCAGTGTGGCCCAGGAGAGAAAAGATCTTGAAGCTTGGCATTCTTAAAGCAGACACTTTTAGTGTTAATTCATCTTCGGGAGAGACTTCTTATTCTGCTCTGCAGAGTGGCATCTATCTATCTTTTTTTTTTTCTCTCGATATTCAGAAATATACACATGTACATCCAATTTGGTTCTCCTTAACAATCAGGCTAATGGTAATGAACAGTTTCGGTTATAGTGTAACACGCACAGTATTGTAAATAGAGTCTTGTTTGTGGAACAGTAAATGCGTATAATATTCAACTTTAAAACCAAAACAAAATATCACGTACACTTGAAACTTTGTGATATATATTGGAAATGATAAACAGCTCTTGCGTTTGCTGCTTACAATACGGTAATCAGAGAGTCTGATAGCATAAACATAACTAAAAGTAAATGTGACACATACGTAAACGAAATTATTCAACTTGTATAAAATTAAATACGAAAAAGTCCTGTAACAACCACATGCAGAGCAGAATGAAGGTAGTCCTTATTCCACTAAGAAGTAGGCATCTGGTGAGCACTGTGGCTTTAGAGTGTATCCTTCCCTTAGAAAATCATTCCTGAACTTTCAAACTGGTCAGTATCGGCGGCCGTAGCTCGGGGAACTGTAAGTGGTGGAAGAGGTTGATGAGAAGGTGCTGGTTAAACTTGATCCCATGGCATCAAAGCTGCCTCTTCTGGAGCCAGACCTGGAGCCAGACCTGGAGCCAGACCGTGACCCAGTAGCAGAGCCTGACCCGCTGATGCTGTAGGGACTGTAGAGGCCTTTGCTTGATTGGGATGATGCTTCAAGTAGTCTCAGCCCGGTCCCCTCCTCTACCATGCTTCTCTCCATCGCGTCCTTGTAAGAGATCTTGAGCTTGGTTTTGGGGCATGTGAGGTATTTGGAGTATGCACTAACGTCCCGTAACTTCTGTGCAGTGCGTGCATCTAAGGTGCCCTTCTTCACTGCCTCGTCTATGGAGACTCTGCTGGTGGAATCTGGTTCAATTAATCCACCAGTGAGATACTGGACCTCCAAGAACCGTTGGCCTGCTTCGTAGTACAGCCAGCCTTTCTTTAGAGCTTGGGCGGCTGACATTTTGGTTTTGGTTCTGGGATCCTCAAATCCATTGCACGCCTTCTGGGCGAGAGTGATGCGGTCCACCATGATTTTATCCACAAGCCCTTTGTTCATCGCATCCGCAACAGCGAATTTCTCTCCAGTATTTGGGTCGATAATGCCTCCTGTGCAGGCCTGAGCTTCCAGCAGCCTTTGACCTGTGATATTGTCCACAAGGTTTCTGTGTATGGCCTCTGTGATGGACACCTTCTCCAGTGTTTCTGTGTCTAAGATTCCAGCCACGGGGCCGGTTTCCTCAGTCGGGTCGTTCCAGGTGGTTGCTGGTGCTTTTATGGAAGGTACCGGGCTCATGGGGTAAGAAGAACTGGAGCCAAAGGAGGATGAACGTGATCTGGAGCCGCTCATGTTTCCTGACAGCATGTCTGCAAACTCTGTGATGGACAGAGTTCCTGCACGGTACTGATCCAGAGCCGACTTGTCAATCAGGCCCTTTGAGATTGCATCGTCGATGTCATACTGCCGACCGGACCTTCTGTCGATAATCATGGATTTCACAACTCCATCAGATGAGGTGATGGTAATTTCCTCCCACTCACACTCCTGCTCAGCGAGCTCCAGGTAGGTCTGGTGGTCAATGAGGCCCTTCTGGTACGCCTCGTACACGGACATCTCTTTGCCCGTCTCCGGGTCGACGATGACGACCCTGCGTTTGCGAACGGAGGACTTGGATGACGTCTTCCTCTCGCGCTTCTTCTCTTTGAGCAGCAGCAGAGCGAGGCCAGTCTCTGGGTCGATCATGCACCTCTCCATCAGTTGCAGGTAGGTGAGATTTTCCTCAGTGTTGGGGTCAAAGAAGCCCTTTGTATCATCAGATGGGTCAGTGAGGATTTCATTCATCTCCTCATCGAAGAGGCCACGCTCATATGCTGTTTCTACTGGCAGGCGAAGGCTCTCCTGTGGATCAATGATCCCACCGGTGGCGATCTGAGCCTCCAGCAGACGAATGCCGTGGTCTTTCAGAATGAGACCCTTTTTCATTGCCTGGAATAGTGAGATGATCTTGCCAGAATACGGGTCCTTGTAGCCTGTGACGGCTCGTTCGGCTGAGTGGAGTTTATCTTTAAACTCTGGGCCAACAACGGCCATCTTTACAGCTTCAGTGACGTTAAGTTTCAGGTTCTTAATGGGGTCAATTACATATCCTGTGGCGGCTTGAGCCTCGAGCAGCTCAAAGGCAGTTCCTGGTCTGATCATGTTCTTCTTCATGGCTTGATAAATAGACAGACGGTCTTTGCTAGATTCTACATACACACCAGCGATGCAGCTGGTTCCCTCCAGGTATTTCTTCACGTCTCTGCTGACCTCCTCCACTGAAATGGTTCCCTCAGTGAGCTGGCTGTATGTCTTTTGGCTGATAATCTGTGAACGCAGGAGCTCGTCCACAGTGATTTGCTTTCTGAGACCCTTGAAGAGAAGTCTTCGATCTGCCAGTGAGAGTAAGCGATGACCACTTTCTTTATCAACCCTGCATCTCTTCAGCAGCTGGGCGTAGGACTGTTTTTCATCTGACGCCGGATCAGTGAAACCTCGCACATCGTCAGTAGGTTCAGATATTCTGTCAAGTGTCTCCTTGTTAATGTATCCACGCTGCATGGCAACATCTGTAGGGAGACGGAAGTAGTAATCAGGGTCGATCAATCCGCCTGTGGCATTCTGGGCCTCCAAGAGCTTCAAGGCATAATCCTCAGGAACAAGGTCTTTTTTCATTGCCTGGAAGAGAGAAATGACTTTCCCGCTGTACGGATCTTTGTAGCCTGTAACGGCTCTTTCAGCAGAGAGAAGTTTGTCGTGAAGTTCAGGCCCGACGAGCCCTTTACGTACCGCTTCGTCAACTGTTAGAAGTTCATCTTTCACTGGATCGATCATGAATCCTGTTGCTGCTTGGGCCTCGAGGAGATTCAAAGCAACTTCGGGTTTAATCTGTCCGCCCTTCATTGCCTGGTAAATGCTGATCTTTGGAGGACTGTCTGACAAGATTCCAGCGATGCAACCGGTGCCAAAGAGGTACTGTTTGACTGAGGGCATTTCCATCACCTCGCGAATCGTCATCTTTTCTTGCTTCAGGAGGTTGTATGTGTGTAGGTCGATAATGCGAGCGCTGTATAGCTCCTCAATAGTAATCCTTCTCCTGATTACATCGCATGACATGCTCTGCTCGGTCTTCAGGGTTTCTCTTTGTTCAACGATTTCAATGATGATGATTAGCATTCTTTCCTTTGTGATTTGCCCCGAGCGATACTGCTCCATGAGGCGCCGTCTCTCCTCCTCTGGAAGCATGTTTGAGTTCATGACTTCCCAAATAGTCATGGTCTTTCCTGCAAAACTCTTATGAGGGATCTCAATCTGAGTGTTGGCCAGATCTGCTTGGGCTTGCTCCTCTGTGTACTGATACGACTTCTCTTCGGGAGCAGGAGCTTCGGCCTTTGACAGAGTCAGGTAGCAGAGACCCGAGTTAGGATCTCTTTCGCATTTCTCCACCAGCTGCTTGTAAGTAACATTCTCATTGGTGTTTGGATTGGTGAAGCCTTTAACATCGCCTGATGGTTCATTGAAGGACTTGGAAAATTGTTTGCTGCAGAAGCCTCGCTTAATGGCCACATCATTGGGAACACGATGGCTGCTGACTGGATCGACGATGCCTCCTGTGCTAAACTGAGCCTCCAGGAGAGGAATAGCATGCTCCCTCAGGACGAGCTCTTTCTTCATGGCTTGGAATAGAGAAATCTTATTGCCTGTATACGGATCTTTGTATCCAGTCACTGCTTTTTCAGCTGCGAGAAGTTTCTCGTGAAGCTCTGGGCCGACGACTCCCTCCTTCACAGCATCATCCACAGTGTATTTCTGATTTTTGACCGGATCAGTTATGAAACCAGTTCCAGCTTGAGCCTCAAGAAGCGCGAGCCCCGTGTTATGCTGCAAAACATTCTTCTTCATTGCTTGATAGATGCTTAACTTCTCATTTGAATCTTTCATAGCGACACCATCAATGCGGTCTGTGCCCTGCAGGTACTTCCGGACCTTGTCAGTTTCACTAACCTCTTTCGGTGTCTTTTTACCCTGTTGGATTTGGTCAAATGTAGCCTTATCGATGATGTTGGAATCAAGCAAAGAGCTGGCGGTGACTGGTGCTCTGAGACCTTCGAAACAGGCCTTTTCCTTTGTCTGGTCCTCTTTTTCCTCAACCATTGTTATCACGATCGTTATCAGCTTTTCAATGGTCACCTGTCCCATTCTGTACTGGCGAATCAGCTGTATCCTTTGCTCCTCAGTGATATACTCGGAGTGTATGATCTCCCAAATTGTGACCTTTCTTCCCTTGAAAGGCCCATAGTCCAGCTCCATGGTTGAATGGTTCAAAGCTTCCTTTGTCTTAGCCTCTGTAATCTGTTTGTCTTCTTTTGGCTTTGCAGCCTTCTTTGAAAGAGGAAGCAATGGGAGTCCAGTTTCTTTGTCTGTAATACATTTATTCATGAGCTGATCGTAGGTTGAATCCTCCTGTGAGTTGGGATCAGAAAACACCTTTGTGTCATCAGTGTTTTCCTTCAAGGTCTTGCTGATTTCATCATCAAAATAGCCACGCTTGCAGGCAACCTCATGTGGGATGCGGTAGCTTTTAACAGGGTCAATGATGCCACCTGTTGAGAGCTGTGCCTCGAGCAGACGGATGCCGTGATCTTTCTTTATAAGGCCTTTGTTCATGGCTTCAAACAGAGACACCTTCTTCCCTGTGTATGGGTCTTTGTAGCCGCTGACAGCTCTCTCTGCTGACAGGAGTCGGTCATGGAGTTCTGGACCCACAAGCCCAGACTTTACAGCTTCATCAACAGGGACTCGCTCGTTTTTGACCGGATCGATTACAAACCCTGTCGCTGCTTGGGCCTCAAGAAGGTGCATCGCCGTTTCTGGTGACAGTAATTCTTTCTTCATAGCTTGATAGAAAGGCATTTTCTCCTTGGTTGGTTCGTTCAACAGTCCAGCGATGCTCGGTGTTCCCTGCAGGGCCTTTTTCACGGGCTCCGTCTCAGCAACCTCTTTCACTGTAATCTTGCCATTACTCAACTTGTTGAACAAGTCCTTGTTTATAATCTTCGACTCTAGCAGCTCACTGGCAGAAACTGGAGCCCTCAAACCATTGAATGTATTTTCATTATCCTTCTCCTTGTCTTGCACACAGGTGATGACAATTTTAATAATCTTCTCTACTGTGATCTTGCCGGTCTTGTACTGGCGAATCAGTTCTCTCCTTTGCTCTTCAGTGAAATATTCTGAATTTATGACCTCCCAAATGGTGACGGTTTTGCCTTTGAACCTTCCAAAAGGCATGACAACGTTTGATGTACTGAACACGTCTTTAGTCTCCTGATCGGTGTACGTTTTCTCACTCTGAGCAGCTTTCTCTGTGACTGGTAAGATCAGCAGTCCTGTCTCTGCGTCCTTGGTGCATTTGTCCAGCAACTGTTTGTAGGTGAGCTGTTCCTGAGTGCTGGGGTCGATGAAAAACTTGGAATCATCGCTGGGGTCAGTGAGTTCCTTGTTCATGTCTGCATCAAACTGACCCTGCTTGTAGGCCGTCTGAAGAGGCACTCGATGGCTGTTGATGGGATCAACGATGCCACCCGTTGCAAGCTGTACATCCAACAACTTGGTGGCCTGCTCTTTTTCAATCAGACCCTTCTTCATGGCCTCAAAGAGAGAGATTTTGTCTCCAGTGTAGGGGTCTTTGAAGCCAGTGGCTGCTCGCTCTGCAGAGAGCATCCTGTCATGGAGCTCAGGGCCGATCAACTCCTCTTTAACAGCCTCGTCGACGGAGAGGAGTTTATTTTTCACCGGATCTACGATGTAGCCAGAAGCTGCCTGAGCTTCCAGGAGCATCGTGGCAGTGTTAGGATTGATCTTCTTCTCTTTCATAGCCTGATAGACACTCATTTTCTCTTTGGATGGAGTCAAGACACCTCCGACACAGCTCTGGCCCTGAAGACATGACTTGACTTTATCAGTCTTTCCGAGGTCTTGCACGGAGACTTTGCCCTTTTTCAGTTTGTCCAGTTCTTTTTTAGTCAGGACGCCGATTTCATGAAGCCTATCGGCTGGAACTTTCTCTCTAATTCCTTCGAAGGCAAACGGTGATTCAGCATCTTTCTTCGCTCCGTCCACGTCAACAGAGCCGTTGAACACTTTCTTTGTTGTTGTCACCGTTGTCATGGTAACTAACTGCTCAGACTGGAGGTCAGTCTCCTTCGTTTTGGAGGCAACCTCGAGACTCTGAAGTTTCTCTCTGAGCTTTTTGTTTTCCTCTTCCAGGAGCTTTTCTTGTTCTAGCCTTTTCTTTTCAAGCACTTCCATTTCTTTCTGTTTGTTTTTCATGTCGTCCTCAGCCCCCTTTTGTTTCTTTACAGCTTCATCCATAACGGCCTGAAGCTTCTTCTTCTCCTCTTCCATTAGCTTCCACTGTCGTTCTTGTTCTGCTTTCAGAGCTTTGGCCTTGTTCACTTCATCCTCAAACTGTTTCTCAAGCTTCTTCTTCTCATCTTCCACCGCCTTTTCCCTTTTCAACAACAGCTCCTTCTCTGTGAGGAAGGACTGCTGAAGAATTGCCTTCTGTTGCTCAATTTGTTCTTGTTGGGCATTTGCCATCTATTTTGAAAAAGAAGAAACAAGTCAGTCAAAGAAGGAACACTCAATCATTGCATGAAATGTAAAGCACAGAGAGAATTCTCATGTCTGTACGCTGCACATTGTATGACAGGAGAAACAGCGAGCCTGGGTTGGTCTAAATGTGACAAAATCTGCCTACAAGCAGCTCTAAACCTCATTTAGGCTACTTCCACAGTAATACATTTTAAAAAGTTGTTTTAATAAAAAGATAATCTCCATCTGAAGGAGCATTCTAGCCCTGTATCAGAAATAATCTGTCCATATTAAACCTCTGAAGTCCAGGAGTTTTGGTTCAAATTTGTCAACTTCCTAGCATTAATTTCTGTCTCTGTTTATCATCTTTCAGCCTGTCCTTACATCACATGCATGGCTCCTTTTTCTCCACACAAACTTGGCTATCAGTCAGATTTTTCATTTTATTTTAATTAACAAGTAATTTAATTAAAGTATAAAGCTGCCAGGAACCCAAAATACAAACAAAAGACACAGGTGTCTGTGGAAATGTAAAAATTTTTTTACCATTTATACACACAAAAAAAGCAGAAAAAAAGAAGATAAAACTACAGTCTATTTGCATGTAAATTAAAAATTGTAATAGTTTCATTGTAGAAATAAAATTCACATTTTAAAAATGGACTACAAACATAAATGTCACTCTGTGTGAAAGCTCCTATGATTGAACTTTAACTGGCTTTCTCAGCTTGTCTACATATCATATATAAAGAAAGTTATAACTGTAAATAAAACGTGTATTTTCAATAAATAGAAGGACTCCAGAGCGCTAACATGCCTGATGACCATTTTAAAAAATGGGTCGGTGTAAACAGGAAGCAGATTGCTACTCTGCGGTTGAAAATACAGAAAATAAGACGAGAGATTTCTTTGGTTGGAACGACAATGAGGTGTCTAACACGAGCGTAAGGTGGTAAAGGTGACGGAAAACATATATAAAGAGTTGTTGAAAAGCAAATACGACAACATCTTCGGATAGTACTGTTACCAGGAACATTACTCATTGCAGGAGGAAGCCATGGCAATGGAAAAGGAAAAAATCACATAAGGTATGTAGGCCGAACTTACTGGAAGCATTGTAATTTTCAAAGGTCTCGTCCGTCCGTACAGACTAAAATTAAATCTTGGAGTTTTCAAACTAAAATAGGGTCATCATCGTTTTCAGATGTCCTGGTTTTAGGGGCTTGTAGCGTGATATGAGGTGTAAATGCAGCAAAAGTTATACATTTTAAAACAAAATTCCAATCTTTGTGGTAAGCTAGCAACTCAGAAGCTTTATCTTTTTATTTAACTCTTGGGAAGAAAAGTTAATTAGAACATTTCCCAAAAAGTCCTTGAATGTTTTGCTTGTGACCATCTGAACTCTGCAGCATTGTGATTTAAATAACATTCATGTAAATTGCTGGATGTTACTTTAAGTCTCTGCAATTTACATGCAATGTTTCCACAAATACTGAAGTTAGTGTTTGACTATGTTAATTAGAAGGGTTGTATAGATTAACTAACATGTTAATAAATGTAAAAAATACCTCTTTGGATTTTTTCTGAAGTTCCTCTGCCTCCTTTTTCAGTTTCTCCTTCTCTTTCTCGAGGTCAGCGATGGCTTTCTTTAAGTCATCAGCCTCCTTGGTGCTCTGCAGCCTCTGTGTCTCCAGCTTCTGCACCACGGTGCTCGTAGGTTGTTTCTCTGTCTCCTCAAAACGCACCTTCGCTTCATCTGCTTGTTTCTTGAATTTCTTAGCCTCGTTTTCAGCTTTGGCCTGAGCGTCACTGAGCTCTTTCACCCTCAATTTCAGCTTCTCTGCTTCGGCTGAAACCTCGAGTTGCCTCTTTCGCTCTGCCTCTAAAGATTTCTGGAAGTCCACGGTCTCCTTATCAAGGCGCTGCTGGATCTGCTGTTTGTCCTCTAGCAGCTTTTTCGCCTTTTCTTGTGCCTGGTCCTTCTGTTTCTGGAGCTCCGCTGCCTCAGCTTTCAGTTTTGTAGCTTCCTGGATGGCCTGCATTTTCTCCTTTAGCATTTTCTCTGCGAGCGCCCTCTGATCAGTCAAGTCAGACTCTGCGATCTGTCTCTGTCTGGCCGCTTCTTCGGCTTCGACGCTCAGTCTGGCAGCGTCCTCCGCCAGGATCTTCATTTTCCCTGCTTCCTCCGCGAGCAACTTCTGTGTATTATCTTTGTCTTTCTTCATGAGGCGCTTGTTCTCTTCCTCAATTTTAAGCTTAAGCTTCAGGAGCTCATCCATCTGGATCTTAACTTTAGACAGTTCGTCCTCCACCTGTTTCTTTTGCTTGGCGGCGTCGTTTACTTCACCTTTAACTCGCTGAAGCTCCTCATCCAACACAGCTTTCTGCTTATCGGTCTCATCCAGCCGCAGTTTAACCATCGTGAGCTCCTTCTCAACCTGAGTCTTCTGCTTAAGTGCTTGTTCTGCTTCTTTTTTGTGCTTGGCCATCTCTGCGTCCGCCTGCTTTTTCTGCTTCAGAGCCGCCGCCTCAGCTGCCGCTCTCTTTGCAGCTTCCTCTTCTGCTTCTTTCTTCAGTCTCTCTGCGTCTTTTTGAGCTTTGGCTTGTTTCGCAGCTTCATCCTCTGCAGCTTTTTTCTGCTTTTCAGCCTCTGCGGCTTTCTGTCGGAGCAGAGCTGCCTCTTTCTCCGCTTTGTCTTTGGCTTTCTCGGCTGCTTGTGCGAGTTTCTTAGCATTGTCGAACTCCTCTTTGAGCTTTGTCTGAGCGAGGCTGTCTTCTTTATTCTTGCTGAGAACATCCTGGGCCTTCTGCTCTGCCGAAGTGCACTTCTGCGCCGCCTCTTTGGCCATGACGGCCTGCTTCTCTGCCTCTTTCTCCGCCTTGTCTTTCTGCTTATTTGCTTCAGCAGCTTTCTTTTTGAGGCGTTCGACTTCCTCCTGAGCGGCTTTGCACTGTCGAGCTGCTTCTTCTTCTGCTGCAGTAATCCTCTTCACCTTCTCCTCCGATTCTTTCCTCTTCTTCTCCTCCTCTGCGGCGAGCTTTTTCAGTTTCTCTGCCTCCGCCTCGGCTTTGACTTTGCTCTTCTGTGTCTCCTCTGCGATTCCCTTCAGCTTCTTTAACTCCACCTCCAAATCCGACTTTCCTTTAGATGCTTTCTCAAAGTTGATCTTAATGATGTGAATTTCTTCTTCCACCACCTTCTTCTGCCTCAGAGTTTCCTCCACGATAGTTTTCTGTCTCTCTAACTCGGAGTCAGATGAGCTCTTCAGGTGTGTGATTTTCTCTTGGATGTCTTGTTTGTGCTGAGCAGCTTGATCCTCCAGCAGCTTCCTCTGATAAGCTTCGTCCTCCGCTTTTCTTTTCAGCCTTTCGTTCTCTGCTTCTTTAGCTTTCAGAGCGATCTCCGCTTCGGTCTTCAGGCGCGTCGCTTCGTTGATGGCGGCCAGTTTCTCTTTCAGTATTTTCTCAGCCTCGGCTCTCTGCCGTGCCGCCTCGTCCTCTGCCGTCTGCCTCTGCTTCTTCGCCTCTTCGGCCACAGACCTCAGTCGAGTTGCTTCATCTGCAAGCTGTTTCATTTTCAGCGCCTCAGACTCCAGAAGCTGCTTGCTCTTCTCGGTGTTGGACAGCGTCTGCTTCTCAGCTTGAACCTTCATCTGCAGGAGAGCGTCCATTTCACTCCTGACTTTAGCCAGCTCGTCTTCCAGTTGTTTCCTCTGTTTTTCGGCGGCGTTCACCTCGTTTTTAAGGCGCTGGAGCTCATTATCTAACAGTCCTCTCTGTTGTTGAGCGTGGTCAAAGTCGGCCTTTAGTCGTATGCACTCCTGCTCTGCAGACAGCTTCTGGTGGGCTACTTGTTCCGCAAATTTCCTTTGTTTTTCCAGCTCTTTCTCCGCATTGTCTTTCTGTTTAAGAGCAGCGTCTTCAGCTTTAGCCTTTTTCTTGGCGTCCCGCTCGGCCTCGGCCTTCTGCCTCTCTGCTTCCTCCTGAGCCTGGCTCTTCTTCTGAGCTTCCTCTTCAGCTTGAAGCCTCAAGCGGAGAGCCTCGTTGGCTTTCTGTCTCCATGTTTCCAGCTCTTTCTCCGCTTGCTCCCTGGCTCTGTTGGCCTCCTCTTGCTGCTTCCTGAGTTTCTCGGCTTCCTCCTGAAGCTGAAGGACGGTGCCCTGCTCTTTCTTCAGGGATTCCTCCAGCTTCGTCGCCTTCTCGTTGAATGACATGGAATGAGTCTGCAGCTGGGTGGCGGCGCTCTTCTGTGCCACCTCCTCTACAACTTTGATCTGCCTCAGTTTCTCCTCCTCGGCCTGCTTCATGCGTCTCTCCGCCTCCTCCGCTTGCATTTTAAATTTCTGCAGGTCATCCATCGCTTTCTGCTTCTGCTTGGCCGCCTCTTTTTCCGCCTCAGATTTACGTTTCAGCTCATCTTCTGCGTTCTTCTTTTTCTGCGTCTCTTCCGTCACCTGCTTGCGAAGCCTTTCTGCGTCATCCTGAGCAGCTTTCCGAAGCTTCTCGGCCTCGGCAGCCTTTTCTCTGAGCTGCTGTAACTCAGATTCAGCTGAACCTTTCTGCTTTATCGTCGTCTCTAACTGGAGTCTAATAATGTGGATCTCCTCCTCGATCTTGGTCCGACTCAGGAGCGCCTCCTCCAGCTGCTGCCCCTTGGACTTGATCTCCTGCTCGGACAGACTCTTCAGCTGATGCAGCTCGTGTTGGATGTTTTGCTTCTGTTTCTCAGCGTCCACCGCAACATCTTGCCTCTTGCTCGCTTCCTCTTTCATCTTCAGCTTCAGCTCCTGGGCTTCTTGTTCTGCTTTGGCCACAGATTTAGCGTGAGCTTCGGCCAACTGTTTCTGTTTATCTAACTCGGCTTGTATCTCTGCCATCCTCCTCCTCTCCTCTTCTTTTAGTTTTTCAGAAGCTTTCTGTATTAGTAGAAGCAAAGAGGGAGTAAAGGGAATGTTAAAGGGGTTAAGACTACAAAATAAAACTTCAATATCAAGGTAGTTCTAAAACATGTAGGTACATGAAAATGTAAATACATGATAATATGTTAAAGTAAATTATCTACAATGACAGGGAAAATACTGTATTGGGAAATGCTTGTCATGTTAATTTAATGTGTGGCACACAGAATGACACTTTACTTCACAACAGCACATCACGACACTACACTTTGCTTTCATGCAGCTGAGGTATTCTCGTTTTATATAAGCTGTAATAAAGTCACATTTTACATAGTAAGTGTTGTATATTATGGGCTTATTAGAAACAAGAGACAATTAGATATTGATAATGTATTGGGGTTTCTAAAGGAACACTGTTGTATAAATCAGTCACCATCTGATATTTAGAGATGCACATATACAGTCATGGAAAAAATTATTAGACCATTGTTTTCTTCAATTTCTCTCTTATAGTTCAACTAAAGGTGCATTTGTTTGGCCAAATATAGCGATGACAACAAAAATGTCTAGATATCAGCTCTTAAATTAAACTCTTATGAGCTATTTTTGTTGTTATCATTATATTTGTCCAAACAAATGTACCTTTAGTTGTACCAGGCATTAAAATGAACAAGACATGAGAGAAAACAAGGGTGGTCTAATGATGTTTTCCATGACTGCAGTTGTATCTTCACACTTTCAAAATAAAAGCAGCTTTTTATAAAATGTGTAGAGTCATTAAAGCGATCGTTTAGATTTACTGAAGTGTGGTTGTATGAGGTACTTATCCATAGTCAGTGTGTTACCTACAAACAGTAGATGGCGCTAGTTTAAGTGTACTCTCTATATAGAATATTTTCACCGCTTTCCCTTGCTGTCAGACAGCCTTGTTTATGTTTACATGGAGGGGAACTGAAACTGTTATCTGTGCTCTTTACAAAGCCACCAGACTCCATTGAGTAAACAGGAACTTTACCTCACAGAATTGACTAATTTCACCACTTCACTTTGTCCTTTCCAACAAGGAACTGAAGATGTTTTTATGCTCTCTTCAAAGCCACCAGACTCCTTTGAGGAAACAGTAATTTCACGTTGCAGGGGGTCGCTGGTTAACCGCTTCCTCAATTGGTTAGTTTGTTTGTGTTATTGTGTGAATTTGGTGAATCCAAACTAACCCTTTAAAACATCAAAGTCACACAGGAACACAAACAAACTAACCAATTGAGGCAGCGGTAAACCAGCAACTCCCTGCGACTTAAAATTACTGTTTTATTCTCAAAGGAGTCTGGTGGCTTTGAAGAGAGCACAGAGGGAGGATTTATTTCCCTATTTAAAAGGACTGATTTTGATTTATTAGGTGGTTTAAATATGTTTTGTTGCCCCCTTCTCCACACTGACATCTACTGTAGAAAACACTCTGACTATGGAGAAGTACCTCATACAACCACACTTCAATTAATTCAAACTCTCTTTAAGAAGAAGTAGGCAGGGAATAAATAATTAGCAGCATGCAAAAAGTATGAAGCGCAGTGGGAAAGATATCAAAGACAGAACTGACCCAGAATACCCCTCACTATGAAGAAGAAGAAGAAGAGCAAAGTGATGCAGCAAACACAACATGAGTTGATGTAACACAAAACCAAGTAAGCTTGGATTAAAATATAAGTGACAAGACGAACTGTAAATCCAAGACCAAGGTGTAATCGCACAGGTGACTGACACTTAAAGGAAGGGCCAACACTTTAGAAAGCTGTCATATTGGGCTCTGATTCAACTGGTTTAGGACACGGTTATTTCTGGTATATCTGCATCAGAATCCTGTATTCATTTGCTAGTGCAAATCAGTTAAGAGGGGGGAAAAACAGTTTTAGAGCTGAAAGTGATTTATTAGACAACTGACAGAAATTACTGATAATATAAGAATTATTTGTCATTTTTAAAGCAGAAATAGTGAAATATCAAGTTGAGCTTTGTTTTCTATTTGTTGATTTTCTTTGTTATATATCACTGTAAACTGTATATTTTAAGGTTATTGACTTATTTAAAGATGTTTCAGCTCAGCAAAGTTCATACAGAACACATCAGAAATCCCAAAAGTTCTTTACAAAAATAAGAGCTGTTATGTCCATTATATAAAGACAATAAAGTGCATATAATAGCTTACAAATTTGATTGATAGTTGACATTTACACTAGCAAAGAACAAACATATTTACAGAAATCTGATGCCATTTGATCAAAAACACAAGACTTGTACAAACAGAGCTCAATGATGAAAGGTCTCCAAAAAGTCCTGAACCTTCCCTTCACTGCAGACGAGGGTCTGATGTCGAGACAGATGACATGAACTGAGAGCGTTTTTTTGTTGTTGTTGTTGTTGTTGTTGTTAAATACCTGGTGCTTTGGGGTTAATTCATCTCTTAAGCGCGTGATTAATATTCATCACGACAAAGCGGTGGCGAGCAGGTCGAAAAGGATCAAACAGAATAGAAAGTTAGAAAAGAAGGAAAAGGGGGAGAAAAGTAAAATAATATATCTGAGAAGGCAGGGAGCCAAACAGAAGCCTTCAAATCACAAGTGTGGGTGATTTCAAGAGAAGCAGCTGAGTGACTGAGGTCAGAGTCGTATGTACAGACTATGTGACATGTTTTGACTTCATACACAGTGTCGGGGAATGAGAGACACACAGGTTACTGCAGTGGGGATGTGATGTGCTCACACACTCGGATGAAACTGTTTGCTTCACCACAACGCTATCCTGCCACAGATTTAAACCTAAGAATCTGAAGTTTGAGTGCCAACATTTCTGTGATAATTGATGACAAATTATTTCCCATACATCAATCAGTTAAGAGGTGCTGGTGTTAGTGGGACTTGGGTTTTTTACTGCTGCACGTCTTCAGGGTTTGTGTGTAATTACCTCCTCGTCCTCCAGGCGGCGCTGCGTCTCCATGATGAACTTAATGTACTGGCTGTTGAGAGTCATCAGCTCGCTGTAGCGGGTTCTCAGAGTTACATACTGAAAGAAATGCATTGTGTGTTTACGTGACTTTACAAACAGGAATTTCTCACTCTGTCCACACTGTTACTTCCAAGTGATCAGATTGGATTTGCGTGTTCAGACATTAGTAACATACAGTCATGGAAAAAATGATTAGACCATTGTTTTCTTCAATTTCTTGTTCATTGTTCACCAACTAAAGGTACATTTGTTTAAACAAATATAATTATAACAACAAAAATAGCTCAGAGCTGATATCTATAGCCATTTTCCATAGTTTTCATGATAATAACCAAAATTATTATCAAGAAAACCATGGAAAATGTCTAGATATCAGCTCTTAAATTAATCTCTTATCAGCTTCTTTTGTTGTTATCGTTATATTCGTCCAAACAAATTTACCTTTTGTTGTACCAGACATTAAAATGAACAAGAAATTGAAGAAAACGTGGGTTGTCTAATAATTTTTTCCATGACTGTATGTTATTAACACAGTTTTCGATCAATCATTTCACCATCCAAACAATCTGTCTTTTATCCTGGTGGAGAACTGATTCATTGCACCAGACAAAAGCATTGATAGAGGAGGCCGGTATACGCATTATTTATGTATTGTAATTTTATTATGTTAATCTGTTTTGTCCGAACATCTACTGCACTCCTTTGTTGACCGACCTGAAGTTTTCTTCCAGTTCTCTTATGTTGTACAGACTGTAAAGCCCTTTGAGGCAATTTGAGGATTTTGGGCTATGCATTTTTTTTAAATTTAATTCACTATACATTGCAATGTTCCAAGCTGCAGTCATGGTGGGCTTCACTGTAATGCCATCTGCAAAGTACTGACCAGTGGAAACACGTAGCCTTTGGAACCTTAGATGATGAGAGGTGGCATGCCAATTTTAACATTTTGGCAGAATTTGAAATATGATTTGAGCGTCTGAACCAAGGCGTGTAGAACCTGATAATGTAATAAATTCCTGACAATGTAATAACCCAGATAATGTAATAAAAATCGGCATTTGAGTCCATTGAAAATGTAATAAAACCTGATAATGTAATAACTTCCCGATAATGTAATAAAGTGCATTTCCCAATAATGTAATACACACTAGCAATAATGTGATAAAGTATAACATTAATGGGAGGTTATTACATTATCAGGTTAGCCTTCATTTCGCAAGTCCTGATAATGTAATAATTCCCCAATATTGTAATAATTTAACAGCAGACCACCCATTACTTGAGTTCAAGTGGTGATACTGTGTAGGCAACTCTAGCTCAAGAGAATGCCACCAACAGGTCAAAGTTGAATGTTTATTAACTTTTGACCCGTTCATCCGTTTTTCACAAACGAGGTATCCATGACACACGAATGCATCCAACAGCTTCTTGAAATCTAAAGGTGCTTGGTGTTATACTTTATTACATTATTGGCAAAAAAGTGTATTACATTATTGGGAAATGCACTTTATTACATTATCGGGAAGTTATTACATTATCAGGTTTTATTACATTTTCAATGGACTCAAGTGCAGATTTTTATTACATTATCGGGGTTATTACATTATCGGGAATTTATTCCCAGGTTCTACAAGACGCATCTGCGGAAATCCATTTCAAACCACGTTCAAATGTGGCTTGGATTTGACTGCAAAATGTGAAATCAATTTGGATGCACTATGGATATGCCAAAAGCTGATTTGGCAGTCTCAAGAAAGCTTTAATTCCCTGGATTATGTAACAGTTAAAGGCATTTCTATCAGGTAGCAGACAGTCATACTGAACCATCAGGTGTTGTGTGATAAACTTACCTCTTGGATGATGTCATCAGACGCACACTCCATCTTGGGTTTCTTTAAAGGAGATGCTATGGGATCCTGGAGGGCTTTGTAAGTCAAGATCTGGAGCTCGTAATCCTGAAAAAAGGAGGGAAATCGTCTTAATCAAGCCAGGATGGAATCAATATGTTGTAAAGCTGAAAGTATCAAAACATACTTTGACTGAATCGATGTAATCCTTTGCATTTTTCTGGCAGTTTTCAATCTTGTCCTTGTTTTTCTCGATCTCTTCCAGGAGTTTCTGGAATAAATGAGAGCATTAAAACAGACGATATTACACTTCAAAATGTCTTTCCATAGAATATATCATTTACTTTTTCTTTTTATTAACCCATAAGAACCCATGATGACATCCGTGTAACAAACACTTTAAATCTTCTAGAATCTCCCATGTTCAGCTTTATGCTTCACCTTAACTTATTAAACCTCTAAACGACACATACTCAACACCCTGGTGTGGTGGTCATGTGACTGTGACAGGAAGTGACTTCTCCAACATATGGCTGTGACTGGAAACATAAATGTGAAAAAGAAGCTAATTTCAGAAAGCTTATTTTTTTGTTACTAGGCTAAGTTTAAACCCATTTAACAATATTAATCTGTTAATATGGTCCTATATTGCATTTAACTTGTTCTGACCATATTTTCTGAACAAATTAAAGTCACAATTTTGATATATGATGCAAACAAAAAGGCAAATGGTTATTTGTTTTTGTTTATTATTGATTATTTTATTATTATTTTGTGACTTAAAGACAAATATGAAAAAAAAAATTGATAAATGTTTTGGAGATGCAAAGAAAAAGGCAAATTTGTGTCTCTGTAAGCAGAAAATGTGTCTAGTTTTTTTATTTTAAAATAAGAAATATCATAAACATAAATTCCATAAACGCCCATTGTAACATATATGTCACATCTCAGATCTTTGACATTTAGGGCGAGTATTTTTGAAAAAACATCATAAATGTGTTCTATGTGGTCCACTTGGTCTGTTGTATGTCCCCATAATTTTCCTTTAAGGATTACTGGGTCTGGGTTCTTATGGGTTAAAAGCCACAAATCACTAGAAGTTAAAATCGGTAGAGAGAACATTTTCACAAGAATTCAGTGCAGTCTATCTAAACCTCTGGAGTCCATCTATTTATTGAAAATACATGTTTTATTTACAGTAATAACTTTATTCATAAATGATAAGTAGACAAGCTGAGAAAGGCAGTTAAAAGTGCAATCATAGGAGCTTTCACAGTGTGTCATTTCTGTTTCTAGACCATTTTTAAAATGTGATTTTCTTTCTACAATGAAAACTATTACTATTTTTAATTTACATGCAAATAGACTGTTTTGTAGTTTTATTATTTATTATTTTTTTCAGCTGTTTTTGTGTGCATAAATGGTTAAAAAAATGGTACATTTCCATAGACAACAGTGTATTGTCTAGTGTATTTTATTATTTAAAATAAAATGAAAAATCTGACTGGTAGCCAAGTTTGTGTGGAGAAAAAGGAGCCATGCATGTGATGTAAGGACAGACTGAAAGATGCTAAACAGACAGAAATTAATGCATAGGAAGTTGACAAATTTGAACCAAAATCTCCTGGACTTCAGAGGTCTTAAATCTAAACACCACCGTTGTGACCAGCAGAGGGCATAATGCCTTCACTTCTCTTCACCCCACACAGTTTCTCTACCTTCTCCTCTGCCAGCTGCTCCTTGAGAGCCTTGCTGTCCCCGATGGGCACAGCCTGGATCTTCTCCTGCCTCTGCCTCGCTTCTCCCAGCCAGCGGATGAGCCACTCGTAGCTTCCTCTGTAGGAGTTCATGTGGCGGTTGAGGAGGTCGAGCTCGCGCTGCCTCAGCTCCAGCTGAGCGAACACGGCCTGCCAGCGCTCCAGGAGGCTGTTGACCAGCAGACGGTAATGCTCCAGCTCGCTGTCGCGCTCACTGTGGATCCTCGTCATCTTGTCGTTGATGGCCGTCGCCTTCCTGAGCTCGTCCTGCAGCCGGTCGAACACGGCCTGGTCGCTGTCTGCTTCAGCACGCATCGACTGGCGGACGGAAAAATCACATTAATATGAAAGCAAAGCAGAGCAGTTAAGGCTTGTGCTGACTGGTGATCTGATCGTACATCGACGACTGAAGGGATGATCAACAATTGTTGTTTTAAGGTTTTAACCCACTTGCTATGTACAGTCATGGAAAAAATTATTAGACCACCCTTGTTTTCTTCAATTCTTTGTTAATTTTAATGCCTGGTACAACTAAAGGTACATTTGTTTGGACAAATATAATAATAACAACAAAAAAAGCTAATAAGAGTTTAATTAAAGAGCTGATATCTAGACATTTTCTATGGTTTTCTTGATAATGATTTTGGTTATTATCAAGAAAACCATAGAAAATGGGTAGATATTTTTTAACGGCCGTCGTGGCCGTCGTGGAATTCCCACCCTGCACCCAACCCTAGTCCAGTTTAGGAACAAGAATGGCACTGGTGAAGAAATTAATAATAGCAAACAAATAAAACTAAATATGCACAGTGACTAAAAGGGAAATACCTTGAGCTGACCCCGCTGCTCCTCCACCTCCTTCTCGTCAGCCGGCACTTTGCTAACATCCCGCAGGCGAGTCTCATAACTCTTCAGCGTGTCTTCTGCGTCTTTAGTGTTTCTGATCACGACATCAATGGTCTTCAGTCTGAAAATCAAAAGTATGAATCAATAAAAAGCACAATATCAGCTGGAAATTCTTCAGCTGAGCACTCAGAGAGTGAGGACAGGCTCACTTGTCCAGGTAGACGTTGGAGAGGCCGTAGACGTGGTCCATCTTCCTCAGCGTGACGTCCAGCTCGGAGCGCAGCATCGGGGCGGAGCTGGACTGCTGAGGAGACGCCAGGACCTCCTCCGTCTTCTCCGTGATGGAGTTCAGGTCTTTCTTTAAGCCCTCCAGCTCAGACTGAACTTTCTGTTGTTAAAAAATAAGGGAGATGGTTGAGTGAACTAATATTAGAGCCAGAAAAGTGCATATATTGACATTTCTTTGGAAGCAAATAGTGGGATACTTGACAAGATACCTACTGATTTTAAAACTGAGTTTATAAAGCACTGATAAGCTAACAAACACATTAGAAGGAACCTGTTTATTTTAGGTAATTCCCTTCACTTCCTGACTGTGTTTATGTTCCAAATCTCAGTTATTTGTTCTCATGCTGTCACCATTTGCTCGGCAGTCTTCAGGGCGCAGGCTTTGAGTGGCTCCTTGTCCACAGGCTGGCGGAGGCGTGTCACCGTTCGATTCTCACAACCCTCCAGCCTCAGGCGGAGGTCTTTGATCTGCGTCATGTAAGTCTTGCACATCGACTCGTCCTGCTCTCCTGGTTGGAAAACAATAATGATATATATTATGGGTCTGCGGACAACACCAACTCTGGATGAATAAGTCAGATTTAGCTTTGAATGGAAGATTTGAATATCAAACACAGCATATTCCTAAAGGTAGTGAATTAGTTATTTAACTGTGACTGTTTGTAGTTTGTTGCAGTGTTTTGTCTGTTAAAATCCAACACTTTTAATATTCTGGAGTGTATTAGTATAATAAACTACAAGATTTTAGTACAATCACTCTATTTTTATGTCACACTATACACATTAAATTCACTTCTTCATGCTTGATTGGTTCCATGTTGATTATCTGCCGCAGTGGTTCAAATATTAGTTAACTGATTTAATCATTCAGTGATAAAGATCGGTAATCAGCTGCCATTAAACCCATGCACAGAGACAATCAGTGAAGTTAGGAGGGAGACCAGAATCGGTGAGGATGACGAAGCTGATTGAGTTAAAGAATGGGATGAAACATGACGACACAACAGCCCTCAGTACACACACAAACACACACAAACACACACTTGATTTCAGCCAATCAAAAGCTCCTACTGCACATTTGCGCTGTAACTGAAGCCCCTTACCTGCTCTGGGTGGCACATAGCCTGTAACGTGAATCCAACAGTCAACTTACATACAAATGACCATGAGTGGATTTCAACAAAAATGTCTGAGGAATGAAAACTAAAAACAAAACAAATGTGTCCTGTGATCCATATGCAACCCTTTCTGAGTGTGAAGTCTGATAATGAGGAAGTGCCCACCTTGCTCTGCAGTGCTGACCATTGTGTTGTAGTGCTGGTTGGCTTTGTTGTAGTTGGACTCCACGTCCATACGGTCCTCAGCCCCGAACATCTGGGAGTCCTGGCTGTCTCTCAAGAAGTCCTGGTAGTGAAGCTCCAGGTTCCTCAGAGCCAGACGGTACTCCTCCACCCTCAGGGTCTTAAACTAGATGGGAAGAAAACAAAACATTATGAAACACTGGTTCAATGCAAAGCTGTGCCTTTATTAACATACATTATTTACAGCATGGGTCTCAAACTCGAGGCCTGCGGGCCAATTGCGGCCCTCGTGATGATATTTTGTGGTCCCCACCCCGATATGAAAGTTTAATGTGAGTTTTATATGAATGGCACTTTACTGTGTTGTGTGTGGAAGGTCCTTTTATTCCTTTTTTCCCTTTTGCTTTTTTGTGTCTTTTTTAAATAATTGTGTGTCTTTTCTTAATAATTTTGTGTCTTTTTTGGAAATTCCATGTCATTTTTTTTGTAATTTTGTGTCTTTTTAAAAACATTTTTTTGTCTTTTTAAGTAATTTTGTGTCTTTTTAGGTCATTTTGTTTCTTTTTTAAGTAATTTAGTTTTTTTCTGTCATTTTGTGTCTTTTTTAATAATTCTGTGAATTTTTTTTGTTATGTTGTGTCTTTTTTTGTAATTTTGTGTCTTTTTTCTGTCATTGTGGCTTTTTTTAGTACTTTTATGTCTTTTTTGGTCATTTTGATACTGCCCCCAGGTAATTTGAGTTTGAGACCCCTGATTTACAGCATACTAACTAGTATAAAAAAGTGCAAAGACTGTGTTTCCCTTTGTAGGAAACGATCAGCCAAAGATGATTTTAACATTTTGAAAATTCATTATTGGTTGACTTATTCAACAGTAAGAAGAGAGGATGAACCACATGATGAAAAATAAAGTTAAACATAAGAACTTGCAAGCTGAGCTGATGCTTACATTTTCATAGATTGTTTCTCTAATAACTTAAGACACAGATATCCAATGACTAAAATCTTCACCCGGTTAAATATGTAGTTAAAGATGACTAATATCTAAAAAGTGTAAAAATTTGAGAAAAAAGTACATTTATGACAGCTTCTGGCAGAAAACCACAACATTGACGCATCAAAAATTTACCTTGATTAAAATTAGTTTCTGGTTGGAAAATTGTCGCAAACATTTGGAATAATGTAAATACAACAAGTCATCAAACAATATAACATAGGTTTAGTCGTTTTCAGGCATTTTAATTTGGAAAAGTTACATATTACTTGAGAGTAACTGAAGTAAACTAATCTTTTACCACATAAAAGGTTGAATGCTGCAGATATTAATACAGCAAATACAAATTAGCAGGTTTACTGGCACAAATAATATCATGATTCGCAGACAATGTTAAACTACACTTCTTCAATAGTCTTTCTTTTTCTTTGGTAACAAGTTACATTTATGGTTCATGATTAATCTTTCACTGTAGTACAGTGTGTCCTGTGTCCTCACCATGGAGATGTTCCAGGTCTTGATGATGGTGATGTCTCTCATCAGGTACTGCCAGGACAGCAGGCTCTTCATGTCCACAAACATCGTCTGCCACATCGTCTGCAGCCGCTGGAGGTTTCCATCCAGTCTGAGGAACAACAAGTGCAGATTAATGACAAACTGTGTGGAGGCACGAGTTTAGATTTTAAGATCATCACTGCGGGGCGACTCTGAGCTCACCCGGCAACACTGTTGACAGCTTCCTTATTGGTGGGTAGGACCAGGAAGCAGATAGACGGGACGGCTGCCTCGCTGCCTTTATCGTTCAGCACCTTCCACTTGTAAGGCTGCGAGTTGTTCAGGAGAGCGCACTCGTCTCCTCTGTGGACTGTGATCTGCAGGGAGAGAAACAGAGGTGTCTCATACACTGAAGCTAACCCTGGATAGTCCTGTAATTTGCTGGTTTGTACTTAGAAACTTGTGCGTGGTATTTGCAATTTTCTCAAAAACTGCACATCTAAACAACTTCAGACTAGACACTGAGCTTCCTTTGGTCCTGAGCAAAACACCTACCAGAACATAGACTATATGGACAAAAGTATTTGGCCACACCTGTTAATTATTGAATTGAGATGTTTCAATCAGACCCCTTGCTACAGGTGTATAAAGTCAAGCACCTAGCCATGCAGTCTCCATTTTCATCCATGCTGGATATTTCCTGACCTCAACCCCATTGAGCACCTTTGGGATGAACTAGAACGAAGATTGCGAGCCAGTCTTTCTCGTCCAACATCTGTGCCCCACCTTATAAATGCTCTACAGAATGAATGGGCACACATTCCCGCAGAAACACTCCGAAATCTTGTGGAAAGCCTTCCAAGAAGAGTGGAAGCTGTTATATGTGCAAAAGGGGGACCAACTCAATATAAACGTTTATGTATTTGAATATAATCTCATTACAGTCCCTGTTGGTATAATGGTCAAGTTTCCAAATACTTTTGTCCCTAAAGTGTAGTTGCGTCTCTTAACTACAGTCAGCTGATATTTTCTTGATAATGATTTTGGTTATTATCAAGAAAACCATGGAAAATGTCTAGATATCAGCTCTTAAATTAAACTCTTATTAGCTATTTTTGTTGTTATCATTGTATTTGTCCAAACAAAGGAACCCTTAGTTGTACCAGGCAATAAAATGAACAAGAAATAGAAGAAAACAAGTGTGCTCTAATAATTTTTTCCACGACTGTATTCTAGTGTACAAGTCATTTGCTAGCAGCTGCAGCTGCCGATTTGGGACCAGGCTATTTCCAGGGAACAAAAGCATTTATTCCTTAAGTCACATCACTGATGATTAAGATGTTTGAGTTTGTATGGAACATCCCTGGTCTCTCTTTCTGCTTTTGGTCTTGAATTTACCATAGCAAGTGATGAAAAGCGAACTATAACCAGAATACCGAGACTTCTTCTGTTTCTAGTTTGAATATTTTAGCTTTTTAAACGTGAACTGAAATTTGGACTCAGCTTTTGAAATCAGTGAGTTTAAAAGCTGTGGTCAGCTTTCAGTTCACTTTTGAGAAAGTGAAACAATGTACCAGACAGTGAACTGAAAGCTGGACGCAGCTTTTGAACATGAACTTTGATATTCCATTAAGACTTTGGCAATGATAACTATATTTAGCATGATTTGTATGCATGTAGCAATCCTTGTAGCATTGATGAGTTAAGAGTAATAATGTAATGCTATGCAGTTAAGACTCTCACCTCCATCTGCTTGAAGTCGCAGACGGCCTGAATGGGCTGTTTGCCCTTTATGGGGGTAGCAGGGTTACGTGGTTTCAGCTGGATGATGGTCTTGGCTCTTCGCTTCAGACCTTCCACGTGAGTCTTGAACTCATTCAGTTGCTCTTTCTCATCCTGTGAATATAAAAATCATGTTTTATAGTATTACTTGCACAATTCTTATCACAAAGAAAGCATTTAGCCAGAGTATAAGCTGTTATCCGCCTGACCACAGTGTTAAATCAACAGGTATTGTATCATTTTCCAGCACATGAAACAAGTTGTGTTCTTCCATTACACAATAATATTGTCTAGACGTGTGTGAGTGAACCCACAGCTGCGTCCTGCAGGAGATCTTCCAGCCGTGTGACGGTGATGGAGCGGTCGCAGGTGTACTTCCTCTTCATTGTGTCGTGCATCTTTTTGAGCTTCTCCTCCGAATCCTTCACATCAGAGAAAAACTAGAAGAGGAAGAAAGAGTGGAAGAAGTTAAGTTGCAGTGTTGAGAATTTACCCCACAAACACAGGAAGCAACAACAGGAAACAGGAAAAACAAAAAAAGCCAATACAATGATGATATTGTGAGAATACATGGTTCTAATGCTTGTCCACCACTTTAAGGTCAAAGCTGAAAATCTGGTCAAAGAGGATCAAACTCTGAATCAGCATAGCCCAATTACATAAAACAGCATTGTCTTTGACAGTAAATATAAACTGTTATCATCAAATCAGTCAATTGTAGAATTTAATAGGGAGCTAAATCTCAGGTCAAATGTATAAAGGGTTGCGAGCACATTGTCTCTAGTGATTGAAATGTTATGTAAAATGTAAGTATCCCTATGTCTTGTCATAAATGTTTGCCTTCGTTGATAGAGGAAATTGTACATTGGGCTTGGATTAGGTTCTCTCTCTTTGGATAAACTGATATCAATAACTGGACAGAGACAGTTTTTTCAGTACTGAAGTGCAGTGTAAGTTAGTAAACACACCTGGTAGTACGCAGTGTTTTCTTTCAGGTGGTTTTCGATGCAGCAGCACAGCTGGAGGATCCAACTCCACTGAGTCTGCAGAGCTGCAGTGAAGGCCTGAGCAGGCAGGGAGAGGAAAAGGTGTTTAAGCACAAATTTAAAAACAAAAAAATTTAAATAAGAGAAGATTTTTTTTCCCATCTTCAATAATCTTACCTCTACAGTCTTCCTGGCTGGGTGTCCGTCCCGCAGCAGTTTGTCTCCTGTGGCCTGGACAGTGTTCATCTTCTTCTCCCTGAGCTCCAGATCTCTCATCAAACCCTGATCACAAATAATGCAACAATCAGAATCACATCTCTATCCTCATCACTGTGGGTAAAGCTTGTTTCATCACAACACTGTTAGTCTACCGAGTAGTTGTCTTTCTTGGCGGTCATGTTGGTGTTTCTGTCGCTCCAGTCGTAGTTGACCTCCTCTTCCTCTTTCTCATTGAGCCACATCAGCTCTTTGGTGGCTGCGATGACGAAGGCGTGCAGCTGGTCCAGGTAGTGCAGACGAGCCTTAGAGGCGTTCTGCAAGAGAGCATGTGACAAACAGGTGACATCATGGTACATTCTCATGCTTTTTTGACTGATTTTACTGAACCTCCACGAGGTTCCACCAAGTTGCAACAACTCAGTCTCTACTTGGTGCTTGAGTTGAAAGATAAATGCGTTTATCCAGGATTTAAAAAAAAACATTTTTTTTTGTGTATTCGTGGTAACTTACCAGCAGTTTGCCGTACTGCAGCTCCAGTTTTGATAGATAATCTCGGTAGGCGGCTTTACTGGCAGGTGAGATCTGACTCTGGAGCAGGAAGATGAAACAAGAAACATTAGAAACACTCCAGTCAGCAGCTATACATTTTAACCCAATCATTTTATTAATTAATTTATTTTTTCGACTAAATTTCCCTTCTGCGGGATAAATAAAGTCTTAACACAGTTTTAACACAATTTTTTTTTAATTTAATTAAATTTATTTAGTTATTTATTTCATATTTTTTTCTTTGAGGTGTGGCTTTTATATGCATAAAAAATGGCAAAAAAGAAGGGTAAATCAGTAAAAAAGCTTTATATGGTTGCTCTTGCCTGTTACAGTCGTTAAAATATTCAATCAAATATCTTTGGTAAATGAATTAAATAATTTTAAATTAATTTCACATCATCCATGCTATATTCAGTTTCTAATACAATTTTGTTTCCGTTTACTCATCAGTCTATACAAACTGCTGAACAGATCTCAGACATTAGCTGTGACTGAGACCACTCTGCACCCAATAACCAACTACTCCTCCCTATTTGAAATATTTCCTCATGTTTCATCATCAGTTTGTACCTCATCGGCCTTCGCCCTCTCGATCTTGGAGCGGAACTCCTCCACAGACTGGTGCAGGCCCCGGTGGCTGCCCAGCTGGGACTCCACGGTGGGCAGGTCGGAGCCCCACTCCCCGTCATCCACCCGCCGCTGGTTCTCCTCCACCCAGCCCAGCAGGTCATGCATGTAGCGCATGGTGACCTCATCCAGCTCGGGCCGCACCCTCATGGGGGCCTGCTGCAGGACCTGGGCGGTGTGGATCTGCGTCATGGGGATCTGCGTCATGGGGATCTGCGTGGCGGTCACTCCGGACTTGAGGCGCAGGTTGTACTCGCTGCGCAGGTTCACCAGCCTCTCGTGGAGACGGTACACTCTGGAAGACAGAATATCAGTTAGTGATGACAGAAAAATGTGCAGTTTGTAATTTCTACCACTAGGGGTCAGTCAAAACAACAACAAAAGATGGATTTGGATGATGATAATGTAGCATGGGATCCTGGGAGTTATCTTCACTCAAAAAATACCAAATATATTACCCCAAATTGAAGGATTTTCTATGTTTAAAATAATAATAAATACTTATCTTATCTTTATTTTAGACTACTGACAAGAAAAAAATAACAAATGTAATAACTTTAAATTAATATAAATGTAATAATTCAGATTAGCAGATCAGTAAATAATTAAAATAATTATAGCTTGCAGCCGTAACCGTCACTTTAAATGTTGCAGAGTTTGACTTTTGCACCTGCGGTACATCTGCTCAGCTTGAAGGTGGCGTCCATCTTTGAGCAGTTGCACGTCATTGAACAGGAAGCGGATCATTCCTTCTGCTTTTTCCAGATCGGCCTCCATCTCTGCCGTGTGCTGGGCAGGTTTCCCCGAGCTCAGCATCATCATGTCCTGCAGCACAGAGACAGACAGGTTACAGCAGCTCATGTGATTGAAACACTATTGATTGAATCTGTCGCATGTTTGTGTCTCACCGTCTGCAGCAGAGTCTCCACCTGGTTGAGCTGCTCCTCACACACCCCCGACTCCATCTGGACCTTACTGACGACCCTTTGAAGTCGCTCCAGCCTGCAGAGGGAGAGAGGGGGGAGGTCAAAGGTCAGAGAGCACTTAAAATAAGGGAGAGTACCTGACAGTTAAATTAGCACCCAGGGCACTTTTAAAGCTTAATCTGATGATTTTATCTGACTAAAGTAAAAACAATCTTTGTAGTGAAAGATAAAACTAAAGCACTCACTCCATCTTCGGGCGGAATAAATACTTAAAGTCGTATCCCTGATGCATGAAAGCCATGTTGGAGGTCTGTCCGTCCGCCAAAGCAGAGATGATGATTTTTCAACAAAACTTTCTAAAGTTTTGTGGAGAGGATTAAAAACCAAACAGCTACGCCCAGACTGCCTTGTGATCAAACACACAAGTTTATTCGTTACTATCCAATGAGTGTATTATTGCCACTCTGTTGCTGTGGCCATGGAACAGTTGTCATGTGTTTGCCCTAATACAATTTTTTTTTATTGCCGACGTGGACTGTATCATTAGGAAATGAGTCATCTTTGTGGTCAAACAGTAGCCAGCTTGTGTGATGATTCACTTCGGAGCTTTATTTCTTAATATCTTGTTTCTGGAGTTTGTTTTGGCAGAGGAGCATGTCATGAGGTTTAGCCTGTGGTCTTCTCACCTCTCAAACTCTGTCCTGAGGAGACGCTCTCGCTCCAGAATGGCGATGTGCAGACGACCCCATTCCTTCTCCACATCAAAGGGATGGTAACCTGGCGGCACTTTGACGTGACCGGCCTGAACTGCACCCTGCAGAACATGACCCACATTAGAGCTGCAACCAACCACCAGTTGTATTAACAATTCCACTCTCATTTTCTCGATTAAACGTCAGGAAAAAGTTCAAATTTCTTCGGGAGTTGTCGCTCTTTTCTTTGTTTATACAGACATAGTGACTGTTTACTTGCAACACTAGTAGAGGCCGGAAAAAAGTGTACGCTGCTTCACACACAAGTGGGTTAAAAAACAAGTCTGTTGCCACCAAACACTGCTGAGTGATGGAAAAACTTTCTCTAACCGCTTGTGATTTTTCTCTGGAATGTCTCCCCCGACACCCACAGATTATTACTTTAACATATTCAAATGTTTTTGTTTTACTCCACCTTACAACACACTGATATATAAAACAAAACAAAAAACAAGCATCAAACAGTCCCATTTTAGTAGCTGTAACGAATGAAAAGTTGCCCTTTTTTGCTTGAAAAATGATTTTAACGATTGATCAATTATCAAAAAGTTGATGATTAATTTTCTGTCAGTGGACTAATCGAGTAATAGATCGACTGTTTCAGCTCTAAAACTAAAGTTAAACATATCACTTCACTGCTTTTGGGCACTCTTCAAATAAGAAAAAGCACTATTTTAAATGATCTTGATAAAGTTTTGGGGAATTTCATATTATTGGAAAGGCAGAAAGTTCTGGAGGTACTGTAGGAAGACTACAGATATCTTCAAGGTTTCAGTTGTATATCCACCACTATTTCCATTAAAAGCTATGATTTATTGATAAATATTACACATGTTCCTGTCATATGATTTTTCATAGTGCTAACAGTGTGTAAGTGTTGGTGTTGTGCAGGCAGAACAGTGGGTGGTAAAAGGTTAACTTTCAAATATAAAACTTATATCTTATTTAGTTATATTGACACAAAGACACATTGATTACTTAAACGTTGAGCATTTTGAGGAAAGCAGATGTGTAGGAGCTGCAGAGGAAACTCACCTCAAAAGACTTGAAGATGTGTTTGGAGCGGTTCTTGTCAGCCTCTTTCGCAGGAAGCTCTGTTTCCTTAAACTTCAGAAACTGACGCCAAAGAACCTGCAGAGCAGAAAATGGGTTAATAAATACATCATCAACTTCATCATCGCTGTTTTTCTGCTGTTATGTTAGTGAATTGACTTTAATGAAGACTCGAGGCTCAGATGTAGGGCTGCACAATTAATCGAATTTTAATCGTGATCACGATTTTGGCTGCCACGATTAAATTAACCTGATCGTAGGCAATATTTCCATTTTAAAATGTGGCTCTGCATATCTAATCAAGCACTTTCTACACCAGTAGTCCACCAACCACCAGGGGGCGAACGCATAGTTAAGATTTCATGTAGCTGCATAAATAAATAACGAGTGAGCGCTAAGCAGGATGTGACGTAGTTCTTAACGCCACAACAACACGCTCCATTTGTAAAAGCCGGCAAAGCAGTGTTGTCAACTTAGCGACTTTGTTGCTATATTTAGCGACTTTTCACACATCCTTAGCAACAATTTTTCATAAAAAAGCGACTGGCAACAAATCCAGCGACTTTTTTTGCTGTTATTGGAGACTTTTGGAGACTCCTTCTTACTTAAGTAAGAACGAGTCGAAGCGGCCCACTCCTCCTGCAGCAGTCTCTCCCAGCTGCAGAGCCGGAGGGGATGTTAACCCCTTGCGTCCAGGCTGCAAATTGGTAATAGGCTAACAGTTAGCTCTGTAGCAGTACAGTGTGTATGTACTGCTGCTGCAGGAGATGTTCACTTAGCGATCTCTGTTTGTTTACAACAAGCACCGGACACTCTGTGCACACAATAAAAACTGTTTCTATTGTTTGTTTAAAAGTAGTGCAATACAAATACGGATGTTTTCCCTAACATGATGAATAATCGTGATTAATAATCGTGATTACAATATTGATCAAAATAATCGTGCTTATCATTTTGGCCATAATCATGCAGCCATACTCAGATGCACTCACCTCGATCTCCTCGTAGCTGGTGGGGAACTTCCTCTCCTCGAAGACCAGGATGTGGTGTCTGATCCACTGCAGCAGCATGGTGACCAGCTCATAATACTCCTGCCAACGCAGCTCCAGCTCCTGAAGCACAGAGACACGCGTCAAGATAACTCAACAGTGAACATTATTATATCATACAGAATCTCTAAAGAAGCTGATGCTGTGAAACTCAGTTACCAGCCTCCTTTCTACATATTGGGGATCAAAATTTGAATGCTATCATTTCTGACTAAGACATATAGGCTCTTTTTCATTTTCTTCTTTCTCTAATCCTGTTTTATGGTTTAATGGTGATAATGAATGCTAATACACTTTAGCAGTGGTCAAATTCAAGCATTTTTCAAGGACTTTCAAGGTAAATTTTCAAACTTTTCCAGTATCTTACACCTGTTGTAAATGGCATGTTTTAGATGAGTACTTACATACTAAAAGGGGGAGATTTCACTTAACCATACCAACAGCGATGGTATTACATTTTTAGGAGGAACAGTCTTCATTTCAGAAAGGCTACTCATTATTTTTACATTGAACATGTGATTATCCATAGTCTATAGATAGATATAGTCAGATTGAAAGAGAAATACAGTAAGAATTTCAAGCATTTACAAGCACTTTATCCAAAATGCAAGCACTTTTTAAACCTTGAAAATACAACATTTAAATTCAAGCATTTTCAAGGATTTCAAGCACTCGTACGAACCCTCAATATAGTATAATAACTCATTAATTTGTACTCATTATTTCCATTGTTTTGAAGATCTTGGACCTGTATATTACAGTTGCAGTGTTCTGAATATTTCAAGTTCTTTATTTATTATTGGCACAACAATAAGGGGGAGAAGCAGTAATTGGCACATCATTTCAAGCCTAGGGATCCCTACAACAATGCTAATTAAATATGTATAAAACAAGAACATCAGGCGAGTAAAAACAAAATAGGAACATAAACATAAAAAAAACTACATTTTGCAGTAACTTGCCAGTAGTTCAACTACATTCATATTTGCATTTTGATTCAAGTCGTTAGATTTCTCTTTTTTTGTTGTTGCCATTTTGTGTAGTAAGCTGCTGAACCTACAAACTATTTGGGGCCATAAAAGGAAAGGAATTTTTTTTTTATTATTATTTATTATATTTTATCACCTCTGTGTGGTGCGTGTGTGTGTAAAACATGCTCAGCACAGAGCTCACAGTCACGTCATAAATAAATCTGCTTTCCAGGAACTCTGCCCGATTCAATCCTGGCTTTTTCTGCAGAGTGTATAAATCAGAGGGTGGGGCTTTCTGCTTCAGGACAAGTATGCTCCAGTGCCAGTGATCAATTATTGAATACTTAAGGCATTACAGTAATTATCTAAATGCTAGGGATCCATTATATTATCATTTTGCGTCTTTCACACACGAATAAGGCCTAGTAGTGCTATTTCACCCAGATCAAACCAGGGCAAAGTAAAGAAAACCTATCCAAAACACTATATTAATATTACATATTATACATTTTAAGTAGTTTGAACAACCTTTTCTTCACTTCAAACTACGTTCCTCACTAAGGTAGCTTTGCTGTATTTCAGCTACTTGCAACTTGCTGAGTTATGCTCCCAAAGTACATTCCTCAACACAGAATATAACATAAAAATGGGTTGATAAATAATAAATATTATCTTCTACGCTAAAACTACAACCCAGAATCCAAGAAAGTGTGTAAAAACTGGTGAAAAACATTAATAAAAACAGAATGTTTCAAATTCAAAAGAGTGAATATTTACAAACATAAAAGCTTATCATTTTAAACATTAACCTTGTATAACAGAAGAACTGTAAGCCCAAGGCATGTACGAGACATCATTTGAAAGATAACATCTTCTAGTTTCTGCACTTGTGTTTGGACAAACGGAAACTACATCACTTCAAAGAATGAGAAAGGTTTTTGTTCTAACCCTTCTTCTTCCCACTGGTAGGTGGCAGGTTTTAAGAGGTTTAGTTATTTGTCTTTCTACAGATTTTAATTGAATATCTGTCACAAAGGATTGGCAAATAATTGCATTATGTTTTATTTAAGTATTAGGCAACATCTGAACTGTTTTGGAATTTGTAGTAATTTGTGTGTTGCTGCTGCAGGTTTTTGTTCCAACCAAGAAGGAGAACACATGATACAACAAATCAACTGAGTGAAGACAGTTCAAGTGATTTAAATGAGTTGATTCAGGTGTGTTGGAACCTGCAGCCACACAGGCCCGTTAATGGATCAGTGTGATGAAGATGAAGAGGAGGAGGAGGACTCACATTGGCTTTGACTCCATCCTGAACATCTGGTACCCTGGGCATGGCATCGTACAGAGAGGAGACGTACGTGATGAGGGATTTCTCATCTGGGTGAGGCACATCCACATCTGCAGGGAGAAAATTATGCATTTATCCATCAGAAGCTGCACCCAAAGAGACTGAAGCTTCCTGACCGTGGAAGTAATCAGTGGTTTTTCTGAATCACTCTTTATACACAAGCTCAAAGTGCTCAGGGTGAAACTGAATATGTGCATTTTCTCTCACCCTCTGGGTCCAGCAGTCTGGTGACGCCCAGGTCTCTCTCTGCCACGCTGAAGGCCTGCTCCAGGTTCTCCTGGTTGGACTGTCGGTACACTTTACCCATGTCGATCAGAGTGGGCCTGAGGAGAGAGAACAGTGAGTGGAAGTGGATCATCACACAGTTATTACTGCCAGTAAAGACTTCTCTTAAATCATGTATGACAGGTGAAAATGTCAGATATAATAGGTCATCCCCTTCACTTCTTCACTTCTACGTTTTTGCAATTTCTTTATTATTATTTTTACCTGACAGCCATATTCCATATTGACAGCTTGCAGGTTAAAAAATGTTATTTTACATATTTCATATTTTATGTTGCTGGAGGCAGCTCGATCATGAGTGGTGTGTCTTTCCTGATACCAGAAAGGGCAAGAAAAAACAAGAGCCCTCACTGCCAGAGAAGCTTAAAATTCCTCAATCATTTTATCCACAAAGAAGACAGACACATTGCCTCTGAGTGCACTTTGCCAGGAAGATAACTGCGGTCTAATAACATGTAGATACAAGCTCTGAGCATGAAGGACAAAAGTGCAACTCACGCTTTCAAATACCAAAAAGAGATAGAACTTTGAGGAGCAAATTCTGCACATTTAAACTTTCACAAAACCACAATTTTTTTAAGCATTCATACACTTGCACGACTTTCTGGATGTAGTATTCTCTGTGCCCCCGGGGCGGTTCTTCCTCCACAAAGCACGCCTGCCTGTAGGACAGCCTGTCCCTGCTTAGGTGGAAGACGTGAGGCTCTGATTCGTGGTCCTCGCTCTGGGACCCTCTGCTTGAGCGGCCCCCGGGGCTGGTGGAGCCTCGGCCCGAGTCGAAGGAGGTCTCGGTGGGGATGTCCTCGCAGAGCATGACCACCCGGTCCTCCAGGTCGCTGACGGAGCCCGCCGTGCTGCTGGAGGCGCTGTTCAGACGCCTCTTTGAGCGAAACTTCCTCTTTATGTTCAACATGGTAGCGACGGTAAAGGTTTCCAAGTGAGAGAGGTGAAAATTTAAGCGATTATTTAGCAAAAAATAAAAGATGTTTTGAATAAAAGATCAAATCTACAGTAGCTTTAAGAATGATTTCATCTTGACTGAAGTCCACTGGTCATTCCGGATTAAATCCAACTCTCTTCTTGTCGTGAGTTCTGTTAGTCTGTCTGATCTTCGCTCCTGCAGCACGTCTTGTTCCTTCTCCATCAAGAAAGAATCTAACCCAGAACAGTTAGCGTACCTGTGTTTTGCTATGACCTGCCAAGCCTCCAGTGAGCACAGCTCCAGGGCAACCTTTCCTCAAATGAGTGTGATACACCCACACTGTCAAAGGAAACGCTCTCTCCTTTCACGCAGAACGATGCCAGCTTGGATGCTTCGTGTTATTTTTGTGTCATGTGAGGTAGCCACCCTGCAGGGCTTGTTTGTCTGTGCAAATACTTAATAGTAGTGGAGGAGCTCCACCCAAAATATATGGTTTAAGCATCAAAGGCTCGTCTCCTGCAGGCTTGAAAAGTGGCTGTTTGTAGTTTCTTTACTGAGGAGGAGAGCAGCTTTGGTCGGCTAGAATTCATGCAAGTTACTCATCTTTTCTTTCTTTTACATATTTTATTACCATTGTTGGGGAGACTTCTCTGTACTGATGTGCATATGATAAATATAGAACTTGAAAATATGTTTTCACGGCAGAAAGAGGTACCAAATCGTCAGTAAAAACTTTTCGCAAAAACATTCCTGCTGCAAAATCAGTCATATTTTGACCAATTATGGTTGGATAAACTAATTCTGTCAGAGCTGCAGTGCAAGAGTTGCCAAAGAGATTTCTAGTTTAAATGAATGAATAAAACTTAATGAATGAACGAGTCTGAGTCTGAGTTGATAATTGATGTTGATGTTTGATTTATAGTAACCGATCGACAGCATTTTGTCCTGACAAGCCAGGTGTTCTGCTGTAAAAATGTCAGAAATACATTTTGGCATTCCGGCCTCTGAACAGCAATAAATTAAAAAAGACATAGCAACATTGAATATGAAAAAAGGTCATCCAGGAGACCTTTAACTGTGTGTAAAATTCATGTCCTACGGTGTTATAAGATCCCAAGTCCGGGCAAGCTTCTCCAACCAGAAAAATGTTTCTGCATGATTTGAAAAATGCTTCTCTTTTCTTAGATAATCCTGTTATTACAGTTTTTATTCACAATCAGAACACCTAAACCTGGCGCTCTAACCTCCACTTACTGAGGATCTGTGTCTCACCTGTGTTTGTGTATGATGGCGTTGAAGAGCTTGCCGTCCCTCCAGCTGGTGGTGAAGTTGTCGCAGCGCAGGCCCTGGTATCCCTCCACCATCCTCTGAGACCACAGCAGCAGCTTCTCTTTGGCCGTCATGTCGTCCGACTGGCCGTTCACCTGAATGTCTGAGATCTGAAGGAAAACAAGGAGCAGCTAGTTAGCAAAAGTAAACTTCATTTTGTTTCTTAGAAAGAAAAACAACCTTAGCACCGTAGCTCTTTTTAGCTGCCTTTTGCAGAGGGTGAATATTTCTGATGACTTCTAGCTTGATCCTTTAGAGTTTGATTCCACTTATTTAAACAAAAGCATCTTGAGACTGCATCGTTGCTTAAAGTGACAGCCTACAGAAACAATTTTGCAGCTCCTAGACGTGACATGAAATGCAGACCTTATATTTCAATATTCCACTTTCAAATGACATCTACTGCACGTCTGTCTGTGGGGGAACCCTTCTCTGTTGCTATCCCTGAGATTTCTTCTTTTTTTTATCCGCTGTGAGGGTCAAAAGTACAAATGGTGTCGTACCCTATACAGACTTCAACTGAATTCAGTTGTACTGAATACCTTACAATTAATTAGGGCTGGGTGGTATATCGGTATTACAAGTTATACCGATATATTTTAGAAAGAGATATGTGGTTGGAACAATACCGCCATACCGATACATAATTTCTTTGGAAGTTGCCTTAACTTATGACCGCTATTTGTTACTACCGTTTGCTCCTATCTGTGCTCCCATCTGTGCCGGTTGATAAAGAGCAAGAGCTAGTTTCTAAGAAAATAAAAACAATTGCTCTGGAGGTATTTCATATTGAAGATGAAGAGCAACACATGCTGCAAGAAAATAGCTTGTTTTGAATTTGATAAAGTCTCTAAATAAAACGGGTTGATGATGATTACTTGTGACATTGAGTTAAATTGAACACTTTGCATGTTTTGTTTAAAATACCTATATATATATATATATCAACATTCGGCCTAAAAATACCAGGGGTTTTGTTCCATATCGCCCAGCCCTACTTTTAATACACTACTGGGCTACTGCATCAAACTGTGCCCCCTTTACATGCATCTGCAAAGTTTGGACTGACTACTTAGTGTAGAAAGCTACTGGTTGCAGGGCGACTCTGTCATCAATGCTAGCACTGGTAGAACATTTTGTGATTTTAGTGAACTCGCACTGCATTTTTTTGTGCAGCCCATCAATCATAGGCCGGCTCTCTGAACACCGCTGGTGCAATTTAATTTTAAGAGATATTTCCTTATCCATAAGGTTTTCAGGTTAAAATTACTTTTTTGATGTTGGCACATCTTTGATATTCCTGCATTGAAAGTGAAATGTTGGTTGAAGGGCATGAAAGCTGCTGATTTCTTCCAGACTTGCGATGAGTCACATTTCAAGCCTCAAATAACAACCATCACATTTACTTGGAGGCCAAATGAAACATTAAACTCACTGTTTTGGAGAGAAACACAAAAAGGGCCTTGTGATTTAATGTCAGCAAAACAAAAATCATAAGAGCATCCCTGAGTCACTGATCTCATGAAGTTATACTGCATTCTCAATAAATCCTCTGACTGCAGTAAGTGAATGTTGGACTGCGTAGCAGGACCGCCGCAGGCAAATTCCTCTTTTTCTAGGAGCCGCAGGCTCAGCTATGAGTCACAAGAACACACTACTGAAAAAAACCCTCAGTAATAAATCATCTTTTTACATTAAAGAAGACAGTCTACAGAACGAACCACAAGTTTAATAAATCCAGATGTACTTTAAGGTGAGTAGCAGCGCTGTGATGACGCTCAGGGACTTGATGTGAATTTACTATTTCATTTTGCAGCCAGTTGACTCGTTGTGACTATTTTGCATTAATTCATCACCCAGTAGTTGCTGCCTGTACCATATCTATAATCAAATGTATAAACGGTACTTGTGAGAAGTCCCCTGTGTTTGTTTTGGTCTGCTTGATGCTCCAGATGGGTGGGGCTCCCAAAAAAATTAGGCACACATTGTAAAAAGTTGCAACAATCCAAGGAAACCCTTTGAAAGTCAACTCTGTGGGTTTTTTTTTACTACTGTATTACAGTTCTTGACTATTTCACTTGTCTTGTTGCATAAAACTCCACTGACTAAATGCTCCAGTCAGTTCAAAATACATCTATAGCTTGTATCCGAGTATTTGGTGTCTGTATATCACTACTTTCTGATCTTTAGGCACATGCAAGACCAGAAAAGCATAAAAAAAATTGTTAAATTTGCTGCACAGTAGCTGCACATTATGCATGAAGTGAAAGTTGCACTTCCAGTCGTGATAACTGTCTTACTGGAACTGGAACATGTGCGGTTTTATTACCACAACATACTATTTTCAGTGTTTTTAGGTATGCTGATGAGTCACAGCAGAACTTACCATTTCACTAACAGGCTCTTTTTTATTTCAGGAAAGGGTGGAGGAGGGAAAAAAGAAGGCATCTCTTCCTTCTGCTATTTTCCCTTCAGAAGGGAAACCCCGGTGCTGCAGTGAGGACGTGGGCATTGAGTGACTCAGGCGCTGAATGGAAACAGGACCTCCGCCCTGCAGCTTCTCTTTAAAAGTGTCCGGAGAATATCAACTCCCTCTCTGTCACGCAGCATGGCCATTATTGAAACTGGTCACCTGTGTATCAGTAAACTGTAACCAGCACCAGGGGATCACGGAGGAAATTCACTATTGTTTGTAATGACTAGCATATGCCAAAACAAAGATGTTATGGGTTTGTTTTGCAGAAATAATTACTGCCTTATGACTCAGTGCATCTACACGGACATTTTTTATCACTTCAAAGGGTTTTATGTTCCCGTTAGATATCAGAGAACAGTTAACTTTTATAACAAATGTCGGGAGATCATTTCAGTTTTCTGAGTCCTGAGCTGTCACGCCTACGCCTCCTTCCAGCTTTCTCATGGGAATCACTGAGTCACACGAGACGGGAAAAAAGGATCCCACATAACCATCATACTCATTATAGCATCAAAGAATCTCCATGTACTCCCACTGTTTTTTCCTAAATTTACCAAAACCATCTGCTAAATGAATATCCAAACACGCCTCTTCCCCATCAGGGACACATCTGCCCATTGACGAAAGCTTTCCGCCATAGCTGGTTTTTAGCAATTTCATACAGTCTATGTTCAAGATTTGGTTTGAATGAAACTCCTACATTTAGATTTAAGGGTAAACTACAGAGCTACATTCAATAAAAAGAGAAAGAAGTCTCTAAAATTGAACATTTTTCTTTAAAAATGAATGAATAGCTTTTTTCAGTGTTTAGTCTTTGTGCACTCAAGGACAGGAGGCCCGGTAGTAGTTGTATATAAGAGCCTGAGTGCTGCCAAATGTCCAATAAAGCCCATTTGGAAATGATTGGCGGTTGGCCTCCACTGTACTGTAACTGCTGTGTCAACATCAGGATAAATCGAGGCTGATGATTGAAGCCCAAAGAGGGAATGGCACTCAGATTTTCCTTACAGTGCAGCGGGAACAAACTAATCACAATGTAATGAAAGTAAACTGCATGAAACGCATGTTGTCCGTATAATGGAAGAATTTGATTTTTTGCAATTACGTGCCAATGTGCAGTTTGAAAAATAAACACCACATGTAGTTCAGGAAATGTGAGTCAGCTCTTCCCAACAGAGTTTGAGTCAATTCACTCTGAATGCATGCAAAATGGAAGTAAATGCAATTCAAATACTGACTAAATGAGCTGTTTTGTCAAAAAAAAAAACTTGTTCTAGTTTAAAGTCACTATGTGTGTGGTTTGAAACAACTTAGACAGTTTCTCACCTGCTTTTTTGATTTTCATTTTACTTATTAGTTTTAAACAAACCGTCACCTCGGTGCTCGCCAGATGCTGAAGGCCACCTCAGATTCACTCAAGTTCTGGAAAATGCTTTGTCCGCTTGGCGTTTCGCCTTGCTAAATTTGCTTTTTTTGGCACTTTGTCCACCATTTTTATAGCTTCCTCTTGCATGTGTGCTTACATCCTGACACCTAGTTTTCTATTTTTTTGTGTCCAGTCTCTGGCTGGGAACCCAAAGGCTGATGTCCAGAAATGTCTCAAACACAGCAAAAGGACAAGAAAAGAGAAAACACAGGCAGAGGACAGAGTCTCTGTAGAAACAGACACTGTCACAAACTTCTAGTGGTTCATAAGTGAACGATTACTTTTGTATCAGTTAGGGCTGGACGATATATCGATATAAAAAATATAATGATGAATTTTTAAATGTGATATGGAATTAGACCATATCGCATATATCGATATAGTTCAATTTTATTTCTTTATATATATCATTAGGGTTTGTCATATTTAGTTCTTTTGTAATGTTCGTTATTCTTTTTTCATTTTAATGTTTATTTCTGAAAAAGATGGTCTGGCCTATTTTATTTCATAGGCTATTTTTATTCAAGATATTTTTTTATTCAAATGTGTACTTTGATTTTATAAAAAGGTACTCCTGTTGTTATAGAGTATTTATGTTCACTTAAATAAACGGTCTCAATAAAACTACTTGTGACATGTCATATTTGGCTTCGACTTTGACTGAACATTTGTTCTCATTAAATGATAAAAATATTGTGATATATATCAATATTCAGCCTAAATATATCGGGATATGACTTTTGGTCCATATCGCCCAGCCCTAGTATGAGTCGGCATATTTTTAGGAAAATCCTACTCATCATACCCTTAACTTCGCTGCTGTACTCACCGCAATTTATAAACATTACCTGGAAGTGAAGGATGATAGTCCATATCAGCCCCAGGGTCAGCTTGGGATTTCCATCTGCAATGTCATCATTCCTGATGTTGACCAGTTTGACCTGAAAAGATGCATCGACACCAAAAAAAACGTAATACATTTTATGAAGAGCCGAAAAAAGAGAAAAAATAAACAACGAGTAAACCAGAAAGATCTGAATGCTCCTTTGATATAAACGTGTCTTTAAAGACGTCCTGATTTACTGACCTGTCTGTGTTTGAGAAAGTCCAGGGCGATCTGAACATTCTGCAGCTTGTGGAAGCGCATGCGGCCTTTCTCCCGCGGCTGCAAGAGACGAGAGGACACGCAACATCAGGAGGAGAGAACACACGAGGAGCAAATGATCAACAGACAGCAAGGCCCCATGACTGAGGAACAGGTGTTTCAGTGTCCAGCAACACCTTTAGTGTTTCAAAAAAAGATCTATTGTACGGCTGTAAAAATCATCACAGTCATGGCCTTAAATAAAAATTCAAACTTTAGCAAATTTGAAGTGCGATTCAAATTCTGCGTGATAGTGATCAAAGCGTTTGGTCAGACCTTTGACCAGATCTGACCCTAAATGACCCTGAAATGCATCAACAAACCAGCCAGGATGTCTGCAGGTGACAGCATGATAATGAATGATAGACGTCTCAGTGATTCCCCCGTTCATCAGTCGCAATCCTCATTTCACCTATAATCAACTTTTATCTTCTGAAACACTGTCTTAGATTTTAACTGTAGCGCAGTCTAATGGGTCAGAATCCATCTTTGATTTCTTTAAACCTGCACGGACACAGTAACCCCAGGAGTGATGGCCATGACATGCATTGGTGCTCCACATTTTAAGCTTTAAGCCAGTTAAAAGCTTTGTTGCAGAATTAGTCAACATATCAGCTTGCAAGTGATGAAACTTTTACCTTTGCTTTCACTGCAGTGACGGAATCCAATACTTGACTTCTGACAATTAGGAAGAACCATGCCGGTGGTTTGCATGTGTAAGCCACTAAACTTTGCCTATTTTCAACCGGCTATGTGTCACTGAAACACAGGCAGTACATGGTAATAAATGGCGCCTAGCTACCCAGCAGACTTTGAGCACGAAGGGAAGCCAAGAGCTGTTCATCTGCATGAGCTGCCCGCACTACAGTGACATAGAGCCGGTTGAAATAAGGCAAAGTGACCATTTATCTACCAGGGATGCACGATATTATCGGCATGTTATCGGTATCGGCCGATATTGGCTTAAAAATGAACTATCGGACATCGGCCAACATGCCGACATAATGAACTGATTAATCAATGTAGTGCTGCTTACTTGATTAAATGCACAACCTCGGCGCCTATGTCTCTCATATGTTCGGAATTCTTTATTGTTTGCACATCACCTCTCTGTTGCACCTTAAGCACATGTTTACTTATTATGTCAATTGTAAAATTGGCCAAATTTGCCCTGATTGTGGGTATTGTTATTAATTATCTCAGGGAGAGCATCATCCAAGTTTTAAGTAGGATGTATCTTTTTGTATTTTATTTGAAAGCAATTCTCAAAAATAAGTATACAGTTTTAAGCATCAAGTATTTTTCTTATTTTGCACAAGGAATTAATATTGCATAACAAATGTGATAAGAGTACGCTCCACAATACTGTATGCTAAATCCACTACAGAAGAGAGATGAGGATCTCTGCAATTATTTGTGTGGGAAAAATATCAGTATCGGTACTCGGCTAAATGAGTTTAAAAAAAATCGGCATATCGGATATCGGCAAAAAATCCAATATTGTGCATCCTTATTATCTACAGTTTATGGAGGATTTTAAGAACATAAAATAACCAAAGATTGTTTTCATAGTCTCCACACACCTGTTTGTGTCTATCCATTAAAGTTCAGTTTGATATTTAACTTGCAAAGATAAGAAATGTCAATGAATGATCTTTTCATAACACTAATCAGTGATTCATCATTTCCTGGTCATGCAGTAGCACACAGAAACTATTTTGTTTATATTTCCTTGTGTATTCAGGCATAACTTATTGCTTCTAATCTTTGGATAAATAAACCCTGCAATCAGTAATGTAAATCCTGAAGACAGATCATTAAAAGGATAGTGTGAATATCAAAATATAGGGTTATGGTTATCCTGTAATTTCAGATGTACGGTTAGGTCACGCTCTTTACTTCTTACTGAAATTTGACTGTTAACTTTAAATTGAAAGACGTGTTCACTTGACTTTACCTTTAAGAAATCACTGCCTTTTATTGTCTTAAAATAAACAATAACTGTTCCACTAACACCTTTTCTTATGTCCTCACATGACACCTGTCCCGGCTATCTCACTGACGAAATGGAAGAGGACGATGTAGACACAGAAAGGGGACAATGCAGGGAATGTGACTGTCTTCATGCACAACCCAGTAGCCACCTGGGGAGGTGACACATGCCACGCCCGACGCCCACAGTCCAGGCGCCACTCACCAACCGCACGTTCCTCACAACGTCGCGTTCCCTCGGCTACCATGGCAAGAGCATCGCAAGAGAGGAAGGCAGAGGTCAGGGCAAAGGTCAGCAGGAATTAGATAAAGGAAACAAAGGGGTCAGGGGTCAAACAAGTCAGTGCAGAAAGGTTACGAGATGGAAGCAAAGAATGAAAATTAGTGTTTTAAGGCTACATCACCAAGGTGTGTTACCGAAAAACCAGTGCTAAGGTAAGTAAAGTAAAAGTGTGCGCATAACCGCAGCATGTTCTGAAATGTCCAAACACCTCGAAAGAATCAAAGTCAACATACATGCACGAGTGGAGACAAGAGGCCCGGCAGCATCATATCTGACTCAGGTAAACATTTAGAGCACTTCATGTTACAACCAGTGGACTGGACAAGTATGACAGCAAATTAAGTCAGTAGGACAGCAGGGACAGTACGACAGGTCTGGACAGGACAGGGGATTACAGCAGAAGCGGATGTTTTAACATCAGAAGGTCAAAGGTCACCAAAGCTCACCAGTGTCTCTCCGGAGAGCACCTCCAGCAGGGAGATGAGGTTGTGTCCATCTCTGAGGTCCTCGTACAGGTCAGTGATGTGTCTCTGGGCCTGCGGAGAGAAGAGAGGAGACAGATGTTTAGGTTTTACAGTTTTATTGTTTTATTTAATATAGAATCCATACATTAGATAACCCGTCGTGTCAGCATCAGTGGTGAACCACTGATTTTGCTTTTACACACAGAACAGACAGCACTGGAACTGCAGACCACCGCAACATGAAAAGCACAAAGGGATTTCACAGATGTATTTGATTGCATCTCGTATTCTCACCTAAAATAAATAAAACTTAAAGGGAAGGATTTACACACAACAAACCACATTTAAGGCTGTAAAGATTTTTTCTTTTCTTGATTTTCATTACAGGCTAATAATGTGGAGGAACAGCAGCTAAACAAACACCCAGTGTAACCAGATTAACTATTTTAAACCACTTACAGTACTTAAACTTGACTGGATGTTGGTTATAATTCCTGTCTGAACAAAAAAAGCAGGTGCACATAACTCTACTTAGTGTGATAGCTGCTAGTTTGAACCATAAAATTGGCTTTCAAAATCACATGGATGTTTGCAAAGGGTTTTTGAGTAATAATAATTCAAATTTTTTGATAAATTCTGGGGTTTGTTTGAAGCCTGTCTGTCATCCTCTTGAGCATGATGTGGTTTCTGTGTCCCCTCACCACAGCAGTTAATACAAATGAATGATAAAAATAAATAATTTAGTGGCAAAACATCGGTATCAGTCGATATTCGCCTTGTTGACCGCCTTGTTCGTGTTTGTATGTTGTTTTGCATCAATTTGGTTATTTGCAGCAGCTTTTATTTGTTGCTACTGCAGCTGCTGATTTGGAGAAGAAGCCACTTATTTGGCATGACGGAAGAGAGGAACTGTGTGGTTTGTTTACATATGAAAGTGAAAGAAAATGTATTCACTGAAAACCACAAGAGGTGAAAGACAACCCTAGCTCTTACATGTAACTTATATTTCACCAAAAGAATGTTTCTGTTTGGCTATGCAAGCGCTGAAAGATTCTTCTCTTTGGGTAGGTAGTTGTACAGCTTTTAAAGCAGATATTGTCATTTGAAAAAGTATCACTAAAGGTTGTTTCACAAATGTGTGTGATTGAATTTTTGCTCATTCACAGATTATGTCTAATGAAATGGTGAATGACTTTAAAACAGATTTTTTTTTGATGATTTAGTTGTTTCCCTCGCACAAATGGGGGAATTAAAAAAACAACAACAACAAAAAAGCTATCGGCCAAATTTTATCAACACGAAATTATGATGCTTCCCTAAAAATATTACCAAAAGGTGAGAACTATGACAATATAGATAAACTTAACAAAATATACTGACCACACTGAGATGTGAGACATGTTGCACTGCAGAAAAAGCAGTTAAAAAAAGAGTCAAAGTGTTAAAATGAGGTGAAAGAAGGATCAGAGGTTAGCAGCTAAGGAGCTCAGGGAAGGTTTGGGAGGAGAGAGGGTAAAACTGTTAACACAGACATGCAGGTTTGTCCACTCAGCACTCTGCTCACTGACAGCACCTACCTCCGGCTTCCAGTGCTGGTGGAAAGGATGGGAGGACAGGATGAAGGATGGAAAGAAGAAACAGTTTGATGAGAGGAGATTTTAAACTGCAGCGACTTGTGAGGGAGAAGAAGACAAACAGGCAGACACTGGTTTGATTTAACAGACAAAAACAGGTGGTCATTTTATGTTTTGTAATTATTTGAGTGATCTCAGAAGTGGGTTTTTTTAAATTAAAGTAAGCCTGTTTCTGATCTGGTTGAAGTGGATTTTTATAAGTAAAACAGAATAACGTCTGGTTTTCATCTCCATAAAGGCTGGAGATACGACAGTAGATGGCACTTTTGAGACAGCTGAATATGAAATCGGAGCATTCCCAGCCCCAGAGTTTAATCTCATGACTCTGTTGTGACCACGAGTCCAAAAAGCCTCGAGGCCAGCCAGATCGCCGACCCGCTAAAGTTCATCTGGACCCAAATCTGAGGGATTTTTTAGACAAAGAAACAACGACTGATGACAAAAGCCTGGGAGCCGTCTCGGGGCTGGACAGGACGCACATGGAGGACGGCAGACATTCCTCTCAGTTTGACACACTTCAGTTCCCGTGTGAAAACAAGGACTCGTCAACCTGAACGTGTCGACTGAGCAGCTGGAAGAGAGCTGCAGGTGGAGCCAAGCTGAGTTTTAGTTTAACATTCCCTGGAAATATAATTTACAATATATAAATGCAGTTCAGGGAACAAACAACTGCAATTTTCATGTCTTGAATACTTTAACAAGTCTGTTATTACTTGAAACCAGAGAGATCCTTATTATACACAAAAATACACCGATGTCGAGTACAAAATAAGCATTATTTTCTTCTCATCTTGTTGTCATAAGAAAACTTTACATGTTGGTGTCTGCAGGGTAGTTTTAGTTTAATTTTGTCTGCTCCTCTTGTATGTGCCGAATGATAAATTCATAGATTTTCACTAAGTATAAAAGTGCAGTAGGTGATTTTATTCCAACACATGTTGTTAAATTCTTCTCCCAGTCTGCTAGATTTCCCTTTTTTGTGTGCACTGAAAACACAATCCGGTGGCTGACAGGACGGGTGATTTTGTTTGGGTGTTTAGTAAAAATATCCACAATTTCTCAGGAATTTCAGGCTCCATCTTTAATTAATTGACTAATAATGCACCTGCAAGGATTTACTTTTCAGGGAAATAAAACTTTTGTGACAAAAATTCTGATTCCAGATTCTCAAATGTGAGGATTTGCTGTCAAATAGGAAATATCTTAAATCTTAAATCTTATAATCTTAAATATCTACATGTTTTGGGCTGTTGGTCAGACAAAACTGAAGGCAGCACATTGGGTTCTAAGAAACTGTGAATGGCATGTTGTGACTTTTTATTTTATTTAACATTTCATAGATTCCTTGATTAATCAAGAAAATAATCAGTATATTTTTTAATTTTAAAAACAACTAGTTGCAGTCCTAATTAAGACTGGAAAACAAAATTCCTCTCACTGAAGGACAGAATGAATCATCCGTCTAAGCACTGATTTAAAAAAAATCAAATTATTAATCAAAATCACCAAGCTTCAAAAATGGCCAAAAGAGATTTCTTTTCTTCATTTTTTTTAAACATTTGTTATTATTTGTGACTAAATGATAAATTAATGTGACTGAAAAAAACAATTAGATTAATTGTGTGGTTTAAATGTTGACAATCTTTGTTGCTGATTAGTTTCTTGATTATTTACCGGAATCATTCATTAATCATTTAGTCTATAAAAAAAAAGCCCATTATGAGTTCCCAGAGCTCAGGGTGACATTTTCAAAAATGCTTGCTTTGTCTAACCAACATCAACACAAAATATTTAATTAATTATGACCTAAAATAAAAAAAATCCTTACATTTAAGAAGGTCGGAGCAGTCAATGTTTTGCTTTTTCTGTATGATTAATCACTTAATCGTCTGTTTGTTTCTGTAGCTCTTTATTCTGCACCTAACTTTTTAAATTAGATAACATAAGAAGTGCTTCTTTTTAAGGGTCATGGGCCGGAACGCTTTACCAGTATTGCCTCACAGGATCGGGGCTGCACACATATTTAGCTCTGCCGACATTCAGAGTGGGAGTTCAGAGCTTCCTGTTCCCCTGCAGAGCCCTGAGAAGCCGCCCTGATGTCAGTCTGGAGCCCAGATGTGAAACCTGAGCGAGGCCGGCCCGTGATGCGGCTGCTCCTAAAGTGAGGCCAGGTGTCCGTGACTCACCGCCTCACACGCACGCTCGCAGCTAACACAAATAGCATGTGTGGATTTTACTGCGAGGGGGAGAGGTTTGTTTAAAGGTTTTCACCTTTTTCCAGAGAGCTTCACTTATTTTAAAGAGAGATGTGGGGGATTAAAATCTGATTTTGTTTTCCATTCTGTTTCCAGTTTATCTGTTGTTGCTTTACCATCAGTGAGAATCAGATAGATTAGATCACACACAGTTGAGGAAATGAGTGTAATTTAACCTTTTGTAACCAGGTGGGAGTTGAAAGCAACTGCTGGAATTTGGCTAAAACCAAAATAACTTTAGGGTCATTTAAGGGTAATTGACCTCCTTCTCATTGAGTTATATGCTCAAAATGAGCTGAACTCAACTTTTTGATTAACTTTTATTTTTATTTTCTTAATCTACATTATCAGGTATATATATATATATCAGAGTGTGTGTCAGAGTGGGATCTTACCTTCATCAAGTGTTTGTTGACCCATTTTGTGAAAGTCTTCTTTTGAACTCTGTCTCGTTCATCTGTGGAGAGACAAACAGATCTCAGATTAATAGCCTGTCAGTGAAAGAGTTGCATGTTTTACCCTCCTAACCTCTGAAACCCACCTGCCTGAGGGATAGTTAGCCAGAGTGTAACAGAAGAACTCTGAGGCTAAAATGCACGTTGTGTATGAGGCTTTATTTGAGAGGTAACATCTTGTAGTTTGGGGAAAATTTCCTGTAAAGCATAGAGCTAAAGTAAATACTAAACTACATCAGTTTAAACAAACAAAAAGGAGGGCAGGTGATTTAGGAGGTTAACTACAAATCAGAAGCATTACTGATGAACATTTATCCAAAACAAACTGGTTTAACAATGTCTTCCAGCAAACACATGTCTTCCATTTATAAAAACCCAGCTTACAGAGACATAAAACTTGAATGTGAATATTTTGTGATCTTATTTTTGGTTAAATTAAATTAAATTGCATAATCATTTAACCCACATTTATTGGCTGCCTGATCCATTCAATAATGCTTCTTGAAAAAGAGACTATTAATAACACATCATGTGAATTTAATCGACTGATACTTTGCCACACAAGTTAAAAGTCTCTGCAAATTGACTTTGTTCACACAGTGAAATAATGGAATCAGTGGCTGTCTGGAAGAATTCAAACTATAAAGTTGATGCAATTTACAACAAAGATTCCCAAACTTTTTGGTCTATGAAATATTTAAAGTCTGCTTGTTTCCTTGATCACAGGTTGTTGGAAACAGCCAAAGGGGAACTTTTACTTTTTAGAGGCCGAAGGGAGTCAAATTACACAGATATTGGAGCAAAATCCTTTAAAAACAAGTAACTTTCCCCTCGTCAGTCATCCCACAACCCCTAAGCTTGACTTTGTGACCCGTCAGAGAAGTCCTGACCAATGGGTTGGAGCCACTGCTTTTTGGTCGGCAGTAAACATATTTGTATTTATGGTCCCACATTTGATGAGACCCTTCAGGGAAACATTGCTATTAAAAAAAAATGTTTTAATGTTTTCCCAGAACTACAGATGATAAATATTTGTGTTCCCCACAGCCACAGACCAGCACATCGAACATGTGACGTCAGCAGAAGATGCATCAAGTGACACAGAAAGCAACGGCGCTCCCTCTTACGGTGGTTTAAAATCAGTCCATCAAAACTAAGAAAACAAGTTGTTGTACACGATTAAATTACGCCTGACATCCCTCAGATTAGCACCTGTACATGTTCCACCTTGCAGGACTGGTGCTGTTTTGGTTTTGATGCCACAGTCTGATTATCACTCTCACATACCAGCAGGTATTGTATACGTTGTGCAAGCCTACATTCTTTCAAACATGCAGCACTTTCACCTCTTCACTGTGTGATGTAACAAAACAAGTCCGCCCTTGAACGAAGGTGATTACGATTCGATTCAGGACAATTAATCTGAAGAGACAGTGGGACTTTTCTTTTTTCTTATCAGATATCAAAGCCTCAGAGGAAGAGATCCGACAAAGAGGGAACAGAGAAACCAAAGACGGCGACATCCCGTGGCGCCGACGCCCATTTCAGGGTGGCATCGTGTCGGTGACTCACAAACATGCTTGTGACTGTTTCTGAACAGAGAAGTGAAATAAAACCACAAGAGCAGAGAAATTCTTCTATTTTAATTCCATCACAGATGCATGACTTTGCATCCAGATTGAACAGAAAGAGGACTAATAGGATAGGAGGATAGATGGAGATTTCAGTGTTTTTCCAGAAAGGATAGAAACTTAGGTGATGATTTAAAAAACCTGTTTATGAATGAAACATTTTTCATATAAAAATGAAATTAATCAGATACTCTAAATACTAACAAACAATAACTTAAAAGTTAAGTGAGTGCCTGGCAACGCTTTAGTTTTTTTATGAATTAGAAAAAAGAGATATGATACTCAAGTGTATCAATATTCTGAAAAAGTTGTTACTGTCTCTGTTGTGTCCTAATAACACAATAACAACACCCCATTTGATTTTTGGGTGTTGATATAATTAAGACCAGAATTAACTAAATGTCAGCTACAGTTGAGCTGAATCATGGAGAAAGTGATCTTTGAACAGAAAGTTACTCTTAGAATAGTTATTCTTACGGACATTGAGCTCACTAATATACCTTCACTTAAATAATGAAAATAAACTATTGACAATTTTTCTAAGGACCCCTGGAACTCCTCAAGGACCCCTGGTTGAGAATCTCTAAGCTAGTAAACAACATGACCATACAGCAGAAAATAAATCTGTTAACTGTTTTCCAGCTGCTCAGGACCATGTTGTTGCTACATGCATCACGGTCAGACAGACACTTAACATTCCTTAACTCAAACCAGTGAAATACATGAAACAGAAAGCAAACTTTACTGATCCCTTCAACAAATAAGGTGTTTGCCTGGCTGACGTTTGCAGCCTGGAGCAGCACACAGAGCCGTGGATGTTTCCTTTCATCCACTCGGTCGAAGACGCTTTTAAGATGAGGTGAGAGATATCAGGTCTCATGAAAGAGCATCTTTGTTTGCGCTGTGATATCAGCGAAACAGCATGTCACTCTGTTACTGAATAATTCAGCTGTAATGTGCACTGCTGCCTTCAGCTCATGTCCCGGGTTGAACCCTATGGTTGAACCACACGGTGGTAACTGCTGAGCTGAGCTCTGTCGCTCTCTGTTCGGCAAAAACCGAACGGCTCGCCAGAAGAGTTCTGCTGTAACAACATGGGACACATGCAGGCAGCTCCTGCTGTCATCAGAAACATCACATCGAGCAGCGCTCACGCCTTCAAGAAGAGACTGAATAAACACTTTCTCAGCTTGAGACTGCAATCCCAAAACTCAGGACTCCAGAAAAACACAAATCAGCTTCATGTGCTGTATGTTCCTGAGTAGCTGCAGATAAATGATAAGCCTGTATCTGCAAAAGCAAAATAAAATAAAAATGTGGAGTCTCACACAAAAGGAAGCAACTTGTTGTTCTAAGCACTCGAATATTGATATTATCTGGTTAGAGCTGGGTGTTTTGACTTTATAGTAATACAACTATGATTATGTAAAACCTTTAAAAACAACGTTTTACAAAGTGCTTTTCTAGAAAAAGCAGAGAAAAAGCATGATGACTGGTAACAATCTAACAACAGGAATCCAAACAGTGCCACCAAACAACAACAGGATGAAATCAGGGTTAAAATTAAAACAAAAAGACAAAAGATGCTAAAGCACTGCAGGGAAGATGAAAAAATGCAAAAAGTTGCCAATAAAAATATACTCAAATAAAAAGAATGAGAGCAACAGAGGCAATAAAAACAATCTCTCTTATTGATTGCAAATCATTTTTCAGTTTTTTCATTTGCAAAGATGCAGAACTAAACTAATAATATGAAAGCAAGCTTGTTTGAAAACTTTACTGATTAGTGCTGCTTTGTCTCAAAATGGGTGTCTGCACAGCTGACCAATAAAAAAAATGGGAAAAGCCGTGACACATGAAGGGGCGTGGCTCGTCTGATAAAAGCGAGGCAGAAGACCACCAGAGACAAAAATTGATTCTAGGCTTTACAAATTTTAGCATTTAAAAAAAAAAACTTGTCTGATGGATTCTGCGATAAGACAACTTGAGATTGATCTATTTCCAAATCAAAGAATTAAAGACACAGAAGCCCTGAAACAGAGTAAGGATGCCAGACTCTACCTTTCCTGTGGTCCATGGATTTGAGCACTCCCTGATAGTAAGAGTCCTCTATGAAGACCCCGTCACTCCCCACACTGTCAGAGGAGTAGTTTCTGAATCTCCGCTCCATTGCCTTATCTCAGTGATCACAAACAAAATAAAAGCATCTGCAGGTTGAGAGCTGATGTTGTCTACTTTATGAGACTTCTTCTTATTGCCTGAAACTCTGCTTCAGTGTGGGATCCTGTAGTTAAGTGGGAGTGTTCAAGCCACTGATTCAGTTCCTGAACACAAGTCTTACTCCTTTTTTTCCTCCCTTTGCTCTCTTTGACATTCTAGGCTTCAATTTTTTTTTTCACTAGCTCTTGCAAAATGCCTGCCTGCGGGCTACAATGTCAGAAGCTGTCATTCAGAACACACAGAGATGTGTGGAAAGAGAAGAGGGAAGATTCTGCCCCCTGGCCCGGCCCTGTTATGTACACACCCAGACCCCACCCACCAAACCACACCTCACCAAAGACCCTCACTGACGACAGAAACAACCAAGACCTCTGCATTAATTACATCCAAACACATAGTTATGTAGACTTAAATCAACAGCTGCATGCAGACTGGATGTGACCAGCAGCTATGAGACCAAAAGGTTTTTTTTTTGCATGTTGCATATATCTTCCATGACTCATCGCAACATTTTTGATACCTTGCAATTTGCAACTTCCTTGCAAGCTTCTTATGTTCAACAACAGTCTAATTTGTGATTTCAGCATTCAATGAAGAACATTTTCATGCAATAAAAAACCCAAAATCAAGATCAATCCTTCTCACTTTTTTATTCTAGCAACAGAGCTCGTTGTAAGTGCAGTACTTTTTTTCGGCTGCCCACAAATGTGGTCCTTAAAAAATATATTTTTTCAAATTATTCCTGCTCGCAGCTGCTGTGCCATCCCATAATCATATATTTTTAACAAAATAAAAGATACTAAATGTTCACATTGGTAAATTACTGCTTTCCAAGTCTCTGAAAACTGATTTTCATAAAATCCTAAAAATTAAATGCATGCAAATAAAGGGCTGTGAGGAAGAAGTTAAATGTAAAATATGAGCAAAATGCAGTTAATGTAAAAACCTTCCCGTCACTTTTAACAGGAGTATCAGCAAAACTCCTAACAACGATGGTGCCAAGATTTATGGGAGATTGTGTTCAGAGAAAGAGCAGACATCAGGTCGATGTGGTGAAGCACGCTGACAGAGAGCGTTCAAAAATAAAAGGTCATCTTAGGAAAAGACACAAAAACCTTGCAGTTCAAAAACACTGTGTCTTCACTATCTATTGCACAGAACTTATTTTTCACTAATGAAGAAGAGCGAGCCGTCCCTCATTTAGACCGAGCTGTACGGAGACGGTCCACTGGAGCCTGGTAACCCCAGCTGAACTGTGCGTGCGCGGGCCGTCACCAGCATGTGGTCGGCCACTACACATGCCACACAGCACCACAGAGCCTCAAAGAAAAGCCTGTTTCTGAACACAGAGCAGTGGAAACAAGGTCCTCTGCCATTTCTCGACATGGTAGAATCACAGGAAAAGCTCGAGCATGTCCTCCATCAGGACACAATTACGGGGGGAAACTGGCACCGAGGGGTTTGTTTCCGTCCATGAGGAGACAGCAGACGTTTGTTTTGGAGGAGGTGGTGTCTGCAGGAGAGAATCCAGCAGCAGGAAGAATAGAAGCATTTACAGGTCGCAAATGAGAACAACGTGCGAGAGAAACATTTTATATGGAGCACTTATGTTTTGAGCGATTTTTCTTTGATGCATTTCCACTCCAGAAGAAAAGCTTTTGTGGAGCCAGGAACCCGTGGCTTTCAAAAACTCTTAATAGTGCAACCACACTGCTGCAGAAAATTATCCCAGACACAAAGCAGCTATTGTGGCTCTGTGTGGATTGACTGGACAGTGTGCGTCTATGTGCATGAGTGGTAAAAGAAAAGGAGAATTGTTACATCTGCTTCTTTTTCATCCAATAAAACTTCAGTTCTTCACAAATAAACTCTGATAAACACATGTTTCTTTTTGCACATCAGGCATTCATGGGTTCCGAACCCACACCTACACATTATCACATCAATGTCCCATATGGCACCTAAATACCTGTCACACCTTTCACCTTCGAGAGCATCAATTTTCCGTGCAGATACAGTAAGAGTGCAAAGGAGAAAGATTTTTCGGATGCCTGCATGGGGAGGTGGCTTGTCAGGACTTGAGACATGGAAGCTGCTGATATTAAACCTCTGGCTGACTGCAACTCTATAGGCTGTGTGTGCATTAGATGAAATCAGAGAATATTTGCAGTCACAGAATCTTTGGTGGCCACCGATTCAGCATTATAACGTGTGGGGGAAAAAAGGGATGTAATAGAGAGTTTGTCAAAATGCTTATAAGCTGCAAATTTCAAATATTTACTTGCAATTTGTTTCCTTTGTAGATGTAAATCTAAATGTTACTGTAATGTTGTGCAGCTTAAGATACATTGTCTGCACAATCCTTGGTTTGTTAGTTAGTTTTGATTTATAGACTTAAAACCCAATTTGTGTGATGTTAAAAATTTTATTTAAAAAGAAAGTGCTCCTATCAGCCTCTATCAGCAACACTGTGGCTTCATACACACAGTGCAGCACTGTGAGGTTATTTCCCCCTTTCCCTGTTACTGATAGCATGCGGTGATAAACCCGGGCAGTGAGAGCTGATAGCAGTTTTACGATGACAGTTCTGCCGTGAGAAGCATTCAAGTCAATGCATTCCTGAGGGCGCGCCCGCCCTCCTTGCAGACAGGGGGAGCCGCCTTCTTCAGCGATAACACTGAGCCTGAAAAAAAAACTTTCGCTTGCCTGCTCATCTGTGCAAGTGACAGCATGTGGTGTCAGCCCCATTGGGGCAGGAATGTTAACTGACACTGTGTATCATCTGGAAAGCAGGTTCTGATGGAGTTTATGATGGAGGGATGCTGGTATGAACGTTGGACGGTTCAGGTGAGGGAAGAAAGCCTCTGGGCATTATGGGGCAGATCCAACCTGGAGCTGGCAATGAAAAGGGAATAACAGAATGCACTTCTGAATAAGACGGTGCACTGTCTGTTATTGTTACTGAGGAATTTATGCCTTTGAAAAAACAAACTCAGGTGCTGATAGGGCGGAGGGGAAGAAAATAAAACCTTTGGGAGATGGACAATGAACTCCATGAACCCAAATAGCAAAACTGACTATTTAGTTGCCCACATGATGTTTTCTCTGCATAATTGTGAAGGGCTAAAGATGATGATGACTATGTTTTGCAATAGGAGCATCATTTTTAAGCAGAATGCATTCATTAGCACATATAATTAGCAACAGGTGTTTACAATCTTGCGGTTATGAAAATATGGGGTCTGGATAATTGCTGGATTTATGACATTCAGATGTGACAGATAATTAAAGAGAAGACAAGCTCATTGCTCAGCACTGTTTGTCTCCCTCTTCTGTTGGAAAGCTGCATGACAGAAAATGTCAGAATATATAAAACTCTCCTATAATAATTTAAAGTCTAACTAGTAGCTGACAACCCTCTTCGCTCTAATCAGAGTTCAGACTTCTGTTAAGAAAGTCCAAGGTCACTTGGGGCCCTGAGGTGTTGACTTATGCTCGTGGACAGTCACTTTCAAATGTGGAAAGAGTGATTTGTGAGAGTGGTTGCCATGACAACGCAACATAAAACACACTCACAAGCTGCGAGTCCATCAGCGGACTGTTTACAGAGGAGCGGTTTTGGCCCCAAACCTCAGAGGAGAGGGAAAAAACATTTCTCACAGCACTTAAATGTCAAAGTCCACAGAAATACAAACATCTTGAAGATCTGATGAATCACAAATCATCTTTCTGACACATTCAGCGGCTGAAATAAGTATAAATTTCCAGGGTTGCGCCTCTTAGCCCACAAAGTGAATGTTTACACAGCAATCGACGGTTAATGTATTCAAATGTCCCCAGGCAGCTGTGAGACGTTATCTCCTCCAACCAAAACTCATCAAACAAGTTTTAGTTTTCAACAAAAAAAGAACATCACGTACCTAAGAACTGGAATTCATTTTTTTTTCTCATTATTAATAATTCTGATGATTATTTCTTTGGTAAATCCATCAATCATTTGGTTTATTTAATGTCAGAAAAAAGTAAACAATCAAACAAAATAAGTTCTCAGAGCCAATGTTGACATATTAAAATGGCTTGTTTTGTTTAAAAACAGTCAAGATTTTGAGTTAATCTTAATTGCCAGAAAATATTTGCATTTGAGAAGCTGGAATCAGGACAAATCTGGCATTTTTGCTCAGAAATGAATTAAATGAATGAATAATTTAGCTTTCAGTACAATCTACTCCAGGAAAGAGGGGGTAATTAAAATGATAGTTGTCACTGATAATGCTAAATGAAATTGAAATCTTTAAAAAAAAAAAAAATTAATTCAATATTTTTGTCAACCTCTACAAAAGTATAATAAATACATTTAAAAAATGTTAAAAATAATTATAATTAATCATCATAATAATGGTTATAATAAAGGTTAATGACAATAACAACTGTATCATAAAAAATAACAACAACAAAAAACAATCTTGGCTCTGAGTCCTCCTGGACATGCCTCGGGTCCTCACATTGTGGGTGGAGGCAGTGAAAAGGTTAACCCCACCACCACCAGCAGCCCCTCCCCACCAGAGCCTCCTCCTATTACACAGCGCTGAGAGATGCAGACACGGAGCGGCTTGCCGCTCGGACCTACCTGCGCAACACATTCTGCTGTACAGATGCGGCCCCACTTCTCCGCAGCTCATCTCATGGATGTAATTAGTCCGCCGATACATCATTCCCATCCCCAGCCCGCCGCACCAGGACGGCACCGCGGCGCGCATCGCCTCGTCCACTTCGGCCATCCTGGTGTGTGTCTGTGCCGCGCGTGAAACAAAAAGCGCGCTGGACTCTCCAGAAAACGCCCCCTGACTCACGCGTATTCCTCCGGGGTGGTACCAGCCCTCAAAACTTTTCTCTCCCCTCTAGCCGAGCCACATGGAGGAGAAAAAAAACACACACACAGGGTCGTGTCAGATTGCAGACACTTTGTCACAAGCCCGGCCCACTCGTGTTGTGTTTAGTGAGATGAGCTGCAGCTCCATCCTCCTCTGTTGTCGCCGTCGTGCGCAGCGCGTAAAAGAAAGAACGATTTGTGCCATTGAGGCGCGTCTGGGAGGGACATCCCAGAAATAAACAGAGCAGAGGACTGCTGAGGACTACACTACGTCTATTTTAGCATGTGTGATGTCTGAGCCTCACCCAGATTACATAACCCTCCAGGCCCCTTAATGCAAAGCAGAAACTAACAGTCACTTCTGGGAAGTCACTCTTTGATATTAATACTACGAGCAGCGAGGGACGCTCCTTTCTATTGTCCTACAGTCAGCGGTGGCTGCTCACAAAGGGCAGAGTGCAGCTTTAACAGTTTGCCCACTATAATAAATCACCCCTCGCTCCCCCACATGTACAACAGCTGTGGATCATAAATAACTCAGCAGAGGAGTATTCTTCTTTTCTTTTTTTTTTTTGCAAAACATGAAGAAATGCTTCACATTCTCAAGCTTATTATCTTGGCTTACTGTCAAGTCAAGGCAGCACCTTGTAAACATGTTTTATGTCATGCAACCTGCCATTGGGCTGTAATTAAAACTATAAAAAATAACACCAGGAGAGCTTTCTAAACAACATAACTTCGCTTAATTTAAAGGAGCAGACACCTCTACAATCCTAGAGTCAGAACTAAAATATAAAAGTCCATAAAATATTGCAAATCTGTCTTTCTTCCTCTCTCAGCCTTGAGTTAAAAAAGCACAAAATAAGCTTTTCATAACTATTTAGCAAAAGTAAAGATCTCTGTTGCTGTATAATTGCATAATAGTGTGCACACATTTAATGACATCCAATTAACTGCATCCCAGACAACAAAACTGCATTACCAATTGAGTTTCGAGAGAATCAGATTTACTCCCAGATTACATTTGTTTTGACTTATAAAAAATATGTTTATAATAAAGGTCCAAAAGGTAAGGACAAATACTGGACTTTGATCCTGGAGGTTGCTGTTCCGGTCCAGTGTGAAGTTACCAAAAGCTAACATCGACTAATTTACATGACAAACCTAACCAGGTAGTTGTATTGCCAGAACTTAACCAAACTAACCAGTTAATGTAAACCTCAAGTTTAAAACTGAGACTGTAATACAGCAGAAAAAATGCATTTCTCTCAAAAAGTAATTGAGAATAAAGTTCGGTTGTTAGGAACAACATTTTTTTGGGATCAGGATTTACATAAACACATGATTTTTTCTTTTAACAATTGTTTTTTTTTGTTCACATTTTGTTTGCACAAAACATTTGAAAGTTTGGTTAAAAGAAATCAACAAAATTCTGTGAATGTGATGCAGTTTTTTTGCCTGTTGCATCTATGATAACTAATACATCTGCTTAATTCTCCGGATCACAACCGTGCTATTGTAAAGCACTTATGTACTGCAGCAAATGTGCATGTGTTTAAGAGTAAGAACTGACTTCAGTATCACCAATAAATAAGTTAATAAATTAACTGAATTAAAGCTATCTGACACAAACATTTTACTACACTTGTGTCTTTAATCTCAAAATGATTAAAACTTGGACTGAAAGAGGATGCACGTGTTCTACTGTTGACAGTACTTGTGCCAATTTTCCTAAAAGGAGTTCATACTTTATCACAAAGCGTGTCGAGGAGACGCGGTTTCTGGTCCGTCACCCTTTGAAACATAAACACAGCTCAGAGCCGAGCTCCTGCCTCAGCATGGACACACGGGGATCTGAGTCCTACGGTTTACCACAATGTGTTTTATGTTACGTTGCCTATTGTGAAGGGCATGCAGGGACATGGTGGGCGTGCATTGTTTCTCCAAAGTTGGCGTCCTTCAATAACGACATGTTTTTTCACTTTTCAGTTAAAGTACAGTGGGGCCAGCCTCCCTCCTCGCGTGTGTTATTACTGCCGCAGAGAAAGGAGACAGGAAAGTGAGTCACAGCTGCAAACCACCAACCAAAAAACCTAAACCCAATCCTACAATGTACTGCATGTGGTGTGTGGTTTAGCAGACACAGCTGGCGCTCTAGTGGGTCCTCCATGAACACTGGTGCAGACTTGGGTGTGGCTTCCTAAATGGATTAGACGTATTCAGTGTTGAGAAGTGAATTGAGCTATTTCTAATCTTTTGAATCTTCAAAGAGTCTCGTATGAAATCTGTAAAGGAAATCTCAAGTCGGACGGCATCACAGAGGGCTGAAGAAGACGTCAAAATCAACAGAAGCCTCTGGCAGAACTCATAACGGTTTATGGCCTATAGAAACACATAATCACTTGGTGCAAATGACTCTAATTATCTAAGCATAAACAGAGCCCTCAGATTCTTTTAAAGGTCCCAGGGATCAGCGTGAGGCCTCGTGAAGGAAAACCAGAGACCTCCTCCTCCGGTTTGTTATGCCTGTATCCAGGATACACAGTCCACTGTCCCCAGTGTCAAGTTTACTACCATTAGCCGGCCGCCATGTGTGGGACTCTGAGCTTTTTTTAAACCTGGCTCTGGGTAAGATCCCTTTTACCTACTTTCACCTTCCCACTGTGTCAAAGGCACCTTGGTGCTGCTGCGTCCTTACGTTCAACACGTGCGCCTGCAGATGTTTGGGAGTGTGGTCACTGTTTACATTACAGGTCCGGTACAAAAGCTAGACAGCCAGAAATCAATCGTGACACCTTCCCTCCCCCTTGTTGAAAATACATCATTAAAGTATAGACAAGTGCTGGGAAGAGGGAATATGACCGTTGCTGATGTACGGGTGTAGACTTATTGTCTGCACTGCGGCAGATACGCAGCTGAAAGCAGATCTCTTCAAATGCAAATCGGTTGGATATTGACAGAAGGTCGAGATAACACGCAACCTAGTTTTGCAATGCAATGTTTGCCTGCAATTTACCAGTCAAACCACTCTGCCGGGAAGCCTTCATTTGATCGTTACTTCAGCTGTGCAGTTTACACAATATATTCTCATGCTGCACAGATAGGGCAAGCTTCATAAAACTGTTTTTAATGGGCTTTTTTAAATTTTGGAGTTTTTTCTGCTGTTTTGTCACTTCTATTAAAGTTACTCATCCCGTCATAACAAACTGTGGCAAGTCACTGTTGTGAAGACTCCTTATCTACTCAAGGTGTGTCCTCTTTGACTTCCTTTGAACAGTACTGTGCAGTTTATTATCTGACCTCGACCACTGGGAGAGATAAAGGAAAAGAACTGTACCTGGCTTCAGTTTAGCAAAACAACCAACCAGCCTGATACAAACAGCTTGAATCATTTAAAGTGCAGGCTCCATGCAGGTAGATGTGGCTTGGGGCTACTTCATAGTTAAAGGTTGTTATATTGTCCTAATAGAATCGCTGTGTTGTTTCTGAGTGTCTGTTGGACAAACTGGTTTTCTCTAATCCTTTCAGAGGTGGGGAAAAACAATCACTCTTTATCTACACCTGCAGACTGTCAGTCAGACATCCTTTAATTTGCCTGAGGGTGTGTCGCCTGCAGAGGTGTGTTTGACAGCCGCCATTGTGCCAAGCTGTGTCAACAGTAAAGTAGGCCTGCGTGAGGTGTGTCTGCTGACATTAAAAGTCACCGATGCCTGCAGGTAACCTTCAGGCTAGTCGCTGGGTGCAATAGAGATAAATTCTTTTTCTCCTGGCAGACGGTTTGGTATGTGAAGAGGATATGCTTTTCCAAAACTTAAGCCATTCCAAGAAGAAACTGGCTGAACAAGTTTATAAACAAAACAACACAGGAGTAACCACAAGATAACTCTAGCATGACTAGTCAAGGGCTTAAACAATTAAGTCACCGTAAGGGAGACACACAACTCAAGCCAAAGACAGAACTTGGATGAAATGATGGAGCACTTAAAGGACACTATTGAATAAAAAAGCCCAGCAGAGGAGCAAAGCTGATGCTGAGGTGTGCAGATGAGAGCTCTGACGAAGCCAAAAACCCCCAATCGACCAGAATACTCCGCCTCCGACGTCATCACATTACAGCCGGCATTTACAGGGTTAACTGCAACATCTCCATACCACAGGAAACCGAGACGTGTGAGGGAAAAAAAAGGGGGGAGTGAGGAAGAGAGAGAGGAGTGTGTGTCACAAAAACACACAGGAGAGGAGAGAGGGGAGACGACGGACGAGAACAGCCGGCAAGAAACTATTTGCACAGAAAAACTTCCTTCTTAAGGCACCGCCGTCTCTCCCGAAGATTTGTAGCGTTGAGCTTTTCTTACCTTGCTTCTTCCGCACCCTCCACTGCCAGGCTAAGATTAAGGTAACAATGTGTCCCACAACCACCAGGGCTGGGAACACAGTTCCAGGGGGGCTTGCCGGCATCGGGCCTGGTTCAAAGTGGAGAGTCCCGGGCTCTGAAGACGGACAGGAGGGCTGGGGAGGGGGGGTGAAAGGTGAGGGGGAGTGGAGGGGGGTGTGCGCCTAGGGGTGTTGTGCCATCCCGGACTTTAAAACAAGCGCTGCAGCCAAGTTGTCCGTGACTTTACGAGAGAGAGAAGAACGAAAGAGCACCCCTCCCTCTCCTCTCTTCCCTGTGACTCAGTCTGCTGGCAGAAGTGGCCGATCTCCCTCCCTCCCTCCCTCCCTCCCTCCCCCTTTTCCCCTGTACTTTTCTATAACAATTCCTTTCTTTCTCTACTATACAATCTTCTTTGTTAGTCCGAGTTGCACTCATCTCAAAATTAGCTTTAATTCTCTCAGCACAAGCAACTTTGCAGTCCTAAAGAAGTTAAAAAGAAGTTGTGTCCTCCTCCACAGCTCAAGTGACTCTCCTGGTTTTTGCCCTACAGGAACTGGCTCGCTGCTTTCCTCGCTCGCTGCAGCCTATCTGCAGGAGTTAATAATATATGAGGCTGTTTTGTGTAACACACACACACACAACACACTCACTCACTCCGCTCAGCCTTGATAAGAAGCAAAACTCAGCGCGAGTGAGATCCACCTTGAGCCAGTGTCAAAGTTTCCAACTCATTCATTCCATAGAATAAAATGACCCACTGAAGCCCCTGCAGTTATTTTCCATCATGGTTTACGAGCCATAGATCATCCAAGGCCAGCCCCTTCCTTCTGTTCCAAATGTTTATACTGAAGCCATGTCTCCCCAGTTGATTTTTCCACTCACAGAGTAACCCACTCACTATCAATTCATTCTCATTATGCAACTTCACTGTGTTTCCCTAGATGTTAATGACTTTCTTATGTTTGGACAGAGCAGCCAGAGCCTATAAGCTTCCCAGAAACCAATTTAACTACATACTGTTTTACCACCGACTGTTTCAAAATCTCTACTGGTATTTTTAACCCTAAAATCAGGCCCTCTTATTCAAATACTGAAGCGTTGAGAAGGAAATCACTGCCGAAACTAAATTGAACTAAAACTAATAGAACCTACAGAAGCATTTTCAAAATGAGCGCCCCCAAACGGGTTGCAGGACATCAACACGTCCTCATCTCTAAACCTCACCGTGGCTCTTTTTAACACGTTGTAAAAACGTTTAGTTCGGATTCAGCAACGGAACTATTTGCTTAAGGTTAGAGAAAAAAGGTACATGGTTAGGCGTAGCAAAGATAGTTGAAAAAAAAGTTAAATAAATATACGTAACTCGTGGAAGTGAGGTAGGAGCCACAATAGCTTCCTTTTGTTTGATTGTAGATAGATTGTAGCCAAGCGGCAATAAAAATGTTATGTCACTGATTTAATGATTATATAATAGCATAATAAAAACTTTTTTTATTATCCTAAAAAAAACAAAAAAAAAAACATACAACTAAAAGAAAAAGGTTCTGGTAACAAAATTTGCACCTAAATAAATATTAAGCATTTGGCACAGGGGTATAGATACTTTATAAGTATTTATACTGTTTTTATGACATCATGCTGGCTTAAAATGTTGAAATGTTGTTGGTCTCTGTCTTTCGTAAATAAACACAATGTGCTATATCATATGATATATGGACCCGACCTGAATAACTTTTGCCGACCTTGATAAATTGATTTTGCATTTATTGCAACAGGCCAACTGATATGCGACGTAGACGTGACATAGCTGTGCCGGGCTACGAACAAAAGTTATTTAACTTCAAATAACGTTAACTTCGGGTTCCACGCAGGGACTCGACTGCTGGTCTCCTGGGTCAAAGTCAAAGTGGACTTTGTCATTCTTAATACACTCCATAACATAACCTCTGCCTTATAATCACCACAGCCACTAGAGGGCACCACTGACCACAAACATAAATATGGGGCATTTTCAGATGCTCTACAGACGACACATGGGGCCGGTTTAGGGGGGAGGAGAGTCTCCTTTTCATTACCTATTTTAAACATTTCTAAAAGACCAACAGCTTCTTTTAACCCTTAAATCATTAAGTGCTTTTCATTTTTGCTTTTTCTTTTCACAACACTGACGAGCCTTGAGGGGAAACTGTCAACTTAAACTACATTGAGCCTCTTCAGGCAACGTCACTTTAAAGCTTTAAGTACAACCTCTCTGTCACTGCACCACACACCTGCTTGCGTCACTGTTGAGACATCACAGACACCTTGCTGCAGGCAAAACGGAATTTCTGCCAGAGTTTTTGTTGTCAGAACATTATGCGGGGAACTTCAGTCAGTGTGCACTTGAAACAGTGTCACGCAGAAACCCAACACCAAGACTGGTGTCATGATCACACACTGACTGCAATGCAATGCCACACGCCAACCATGCTCCATAAAGCAAGCAGAAATAGACGTTAGACCTCAAGTCGCCTTTGGCATGAGCACAGTGTCAGTTAATACACAGAGGAGAATTCAGAATAGTCTTGTGATGTTCAGGCCTGTGACAGACTTTAAAGGCCAAGGTATGTTATGACAACGTTGACTGAATACATTCAAAGTTGCCTCAAAAGTAAAGCAGTGGGGAAACGAGGCTGACGTAGACTCGCAACAAAGAAGAAAGAGAGATTTTCATCGGTAGGGTTGGCAGATCATTCTGGGTGAGACCTTATATAATTCTTGTTTCGAAATGTCAACCAAATCCCCAAAGCCTTAGAAACTGGCAGCTCAAATTGGCAATTAGTTACAGTGAAGACTGAGCAAAGGGAATAAAACCAAAGGAGCAGTACAGATGTCTGGAATAAATTCATTCCACCACTCCTTTATGGGAGGAGCCAGCCCCCTCCCACTCCCTTCACATGGTATGTGTTTGCTCAATGATTCCCATATTGTGATGCATACTCTGCATACCCACACGGAGGCAATAAAGCCAAACTTTACATCAACACAGTCTTTTAAGTAAAAAGTTAATTTCATTTCAGTTAAGATCACTAATGACAAAGATTTCCCAAAGAGCACAGGTAGGTGAACAATGAGAGGAATGTCAGATATGTTGTTTTATCTGCAATCATGTGATGAGTTACTGACTGTCCTTAAATGACATGCATAATGCAAGAAATACAACTCTACTTGGTTTACTCCTGTTGTAGCATCCCTCAATAAACTGATACAGAATTCAAAATGAGAAGTTTCTGTAAAAAGCAAGCCTACCGTGTGGTGGTCCTGAACAGAGACAGCAGCATAAGTCCATCTTTGCTCAGCGTCTTCACAACTTTTAGAGAAAAAACTGAACGAGCAAGGAGTCAAATCTGACCTCGCGACATTGTGTTCTGATGAAAACCAGGGGGGCGTGCTGAAAAAGCACCAAAAAAAAAAAGGAGAAAAAAAAAAAGGAGAACCGGAGGCTCGGCTGGGAAGTGAAAACTAGACAGCGCTGCGAGTTTGACTTAATTTGTGAGGCTTTCCTCTGTGGAAACAGCATCTCATGCGTGGTGGTTTCTGACGAGCACCACTGGATGGAATCCATGTGCAGGGCTGCAGAAACTCCCAGGGACACATTCACTTTTTCTTACAGGGTTTAGACAAAGAGCGGAAAACATGATTTTTTGCCAGCCAGCTACTATAACAAAGGCTTCACTGTTGGAAGCTATAAAGTTGGAGACAGTTAAAATATGCCCCCACATCCCCAGGATATGGATCATACGGAGAGACAATGGATTTAAAGCTAAAACAGTAGGAGACAGAACACCGTAAAGATAACAGAAGATAACTGGAATGAGAAAATAGTTATATAAGAAGATATTTTAAACTAACATACTGGTCATTTTAGGACAAATCTACAGAGTTATATCTTTGTGCACGTGTGTTCATTTTGGCAATAATTGTTAAGGGTATTGTGGTTTAGTGATGTTGAAGTAATGGAGTACTTTTTCTTGTACTACCCTGTCTTTTTTTGATGCAATAAAAACAAATGGTTCTGAAAAGCTATTTGATTTGAAAATAATTGGAAACTGTTTGAGTGTGGAAGTTATTCAGCAAAAATACCAAGATTTCCTGGTTCCAGTTTCTCAAATATGAGAAAAATGTTTTATATAATTACAGCTGAAATGTATTTTTTTGAGAAAAAAAACTCCAAAAATACTAAAAAGAAGTCATATTTGGCTCTCATCTCTGGACTGCACTATGCTTTTACGACTAAATGATTTTCCCATTTAGTCATCAATAAAGAAAACAGTCTAATTAGTTGCAGCCCCACAGATAAAGGACAATGCCAAGCAAAACTAAAACGTTGCATCTATTCAAGGCAACATACAGACTGTGTATCTTAAAGGCATGTTATCTATGCAGCTGGAATTAGTTGTGAGCCCACCCAGGCCTGGTGGGCTGCACCTTCGCCCCGGAACAATCTTGCACGGGGTAGAGACGTGGAGCAGCCAGTCAGGGGCCCTCCTGCTGCCCACACCCTCTGGATTTAACACCAGGGAACATGATCCCAGACACAGCCAGGCAGCGTGGGTGGTGTCTAACTCAAGGTCTCCAGTGTGAAGTTATGAACTATAATCTCGAGAACTCTTACTCTCTAAATAAACATTTCTGGGGACAGAATAAACCAGACACTGTGTGCAATTCTGGTAAAATAAATAAATAAATAAATCGTAGCAACACTTAAAATAAAGTTTTGTCACTTAATCACAGACACAAAGCCCCATCCTGGACTGTTATCTGATCTGTGAGAGACACACCCATACCTGCTGCATCCTCTCTGGTCCTCTACACAAGCTCAGATTCACCATAAAGCATTTCTGTGCTGACACCTTTTGGTAAGAAGACAGAACTGTTCCAACAAGAAGACTTCCTACCTTGGCCGTGTTGAATCAAAGCCTCCATGAAGTCTCTAGTATAATTCATTTCCATCGTAGCTCAAGTGTTGATTTCTCTTTTTTGTCACTATATCAGGTAATAAATGCAGCACATAGTGCTATGAGACAGCAGGTTAGTGACTCTGTGCTGCTGTGACTACTCCATTCAAGTACAGTATGGTCTTTTTTAAATGTTGGAGTTTACGTTCATTGCAGGCTGGGCTTAAAACACTGAAGGGCAGATGAAAGGTGGCAACTGCCACATGTTCTCATCTGGACTGCTTCTGTTGCTTCGCCCTTCTTGCGGAGGCACGGGCAGGAAAAGCTGAGTGTGGCTTAATTGGACTCACATTTCCCAGTCCCTCTGCTTAGTCATATATCAGCGCTGACAATGGAAAGTTCTGAGGAAGGGCTGCGTATTAAGGTAAAGCCTGGAACTTCAATATGTGGCTTTTTGCAGAAGCATTGATCAACATCAAGCCGTGTGAGGCTTCATAAATATTTATACGGGATCACTGGGAAATTATTCATGTTCTGAGAGAAAATAACTGGTCCGTGCATGAAAATAATGTGCAGTATAGTAGCAGGACTGTATTTTAAGGAGCTCACTTTTTCCCCAGCAGATGGCAGAAAGAACTCCAGTCATGTGCACAACTTAATATGAACAATATATACATGCATATACAGTATCCTATGGAAAGTTAAATAAAACTTTAAGCTTAAAATATCTGCTGATTTGATAATGGATTTAAATCTGCACAAGTAGATATGTAAAAAACAACATGCTTGAATACTAATACCTGAAATCTATAAAATACATAAAAATGTAATATTAACTAGAGTTATTTAAGTTACTTTAGTAGTCCCACATATCAGTGAACTAAACTGTATGTTTATGTGCATGTACATCTATTTGTATGCCTTGATGTAATTAAAGCAGTAAGACAAGTTTCCCCAAGAGGGGAGTGTGCGTTCATATGTCAGTATAGACTATAAATAAATGCTGACTAGACTGGCTGCTTATGTCTGCACTTGTATGAAAAACTTAAAAAACTTTGCACAAGATATAACATGCAAGTCTTAGCTTCTGTTTGATTTCACCCCTAAACATCTCACAGGAAATATTCATAAACATTTGCAGTGTATATAGAACAGAGCAGACGTAAAGCGCCACAGGCCACTCCAAATGCAGAGAAAGACATTGTGTCTGTCTATTTGTGCAGCACAGCTCAGATTCCTTATTTGAACACGGAGAGTGAAACCAAAAAACAGCAAAGACAGAAGTAAATCAAAAACTCTTGCCTGCACAGATGCCCGCATTTTAACAAGAAATAGACACTGAGAATTATGCAAACATCTACATTAAATCAATTATGGGACTCTTGAGAGTTAGATTTAGATATAAATAATAGATAATTCATGCAAGCAAGCCACAACTTGGCACAACTCCTCATACATCCAGTAAACAGAAACCTAATTGACAGTCTGGATGTTCTTTAGCTGTATGGAAAATGACAAGAGCATTGCTTGTATTAGATCAAATTATCCGTCTCTCAGCCTCCAAACACAAACAGGGCCCATAGCAACGCCCAGATCGCCCTGACTGCAGAGAGATGAGGAAAGAGGTGGAAACAGATGAGAAGAGATGGAGGAAGAACTCAAGCTCAAACCTTCCAGGAAGTCAGGCCAAGCCCTCTGAACATCCTGCTCCTCCTCAGGCTCCTCTGTGAAGAAACCCTGGTCTCCCTGAGCGGTCTTCAGGGTGACAGCCGGACACTCTGAAGGGACTACAGGGCCGGGACGACTTGTCTCAAAGACTTTCTGGGTGCTCTCTATTTCAGCAATGTCATATTCCCCTGCTTTCTCTGTGGCTGTTGATGGAGGGGCTGCTGAGACAGACTTCAGGGTCTTCAGTTTGGTCACAGGGCCGAAATCCTCAACTTTCAGTTGTGTCATTATCTCAACATTATATGGCAACTTCTCAACGTTTTCTTCGCCAAGAACACCTTCATCTTTGACGTCTTGTTGGTCTTCCTTTTCAGTTAGCTCTATCAACAAAGGGATTGTTTGCCGACCCACCACCACATGTTCAGGTACGACCTCTTCAGGTACCGCCAAGCCGAGATTCAAGGTTTCTCTTCTCGTCACACCTGGGATTGATTCTTCTCTGGTGTCCTTAATCGTAGCCCCCTTCATCTTTACACATCTCGATTCATCAAAAGCTGCAGGTGGGTGAGCAGCAGACATCTTCTGCAGGGCTTCTTTCTCTGGGGTCATGTGTGCCATCTTTTTGGAGAACTTTTGCAAATACAGGACTCGAGAAGCGGGTGGCTTGCCCTCCTTGACTGAGTCAGTGCAGCTGGTGGCCCTGTCCTCATTGGTTGGATGAGTGGCTTCAAAACCTTTCCCTTTCCCCTCCTTGGCCCAACGTTCTTCTCCTTTGCAGAAATCCCTCTTAAAAAAGGTCTGGGTCTTAACACCTGGCTGTTCAACGGATGCATTGGACTGGTAGGAGCCTCTGAAGTTTTTCAGTGGCCGCTCAGATTGTTCTTTCTCTTCTCCGACTCTCTTGTGGCGGTAAATGTGCCTGTCCATCTCGTCCTCTTGGATTTCTTTTCCAGGCTTGGGTTTTGGGATGTACGATGTGGGGCCTTTCACTGTTTGGACTTGAGCAGAGGAAGTGGGGCGACAACCGCGTTGAAGGGTTGCAGGAACGATCTCCGGTGGCAGGTGCAGGTAATCTCGCAGGTATGCAATTCCCTCGTTGGTGAGATAGTAATAGGCATGTTTCCAAGCAAAAGTCTCCCGGACGCAGCCCTTAGACTTTAGAGAGCCCATGGCGCGGATCACCTTCAGGTTGGTAACCCCCGTGACATCAGGGTGCATGGAATGTGGACGCCTGTCCTTCTTGGCCACAATGACACCATCTCGAAAGAGACGCTCATAGATTGCCTTCAGATCGGTTAAGGGCATTACCATTCCAGCCACCATTTTAACAAATTTTCTTTTAGCTCCTTAAAGAGTTTCTTCTCAAAATATTTCCGACTATTACCACTCCAATATGCAGTGTTTGCACGCAGTTACGTCACACAACCAAGACGAAAATCTTTAGCTTCACGGTGATGAAGGATCTATCTACCAAATTGCCACCATGAGTCAGCATGGAGAAACAGCGATGCTTTCAACCCCTCCTACCTTTCTCAGTCCCCAGTCGAAAGAGAAACTGTGTGGACAAGAGGCGAGAGGAAAGAGAGGAGGAGAACTCGAGTGGGTGTGTACACACAGGATGAAAACTGAAATCCAAAAGGATCAGAGGGAGCTGAGCAGAGTAGGTCTGTGCCCTGAGTGGTTAATGGGCATTACTCTTCCAAACCCAGTTTAAATTAGAATGTGCAACAAAAAAACATTACCAACGAGCAAAATCCTCAACTAAGATTGCCTCACACTTGCTATCACATATAGCATGGATTGCTCTTTTGCAAATATTATTTTCAGACCTGTACTTGGTAAGGAATAGAAAATAAATATATTTAATTCTTCAAAATTCACGTAGCACAAAATTTCTTCAACAAATAATCTCAATATTTTTTTAAGAAAAAGCATGTTATTAGTGTATTAATCTATGTTTTGAGATTTTTTACAAAAAGCAGCAGAGAAATCAAAGAATCAAGCGAAAAAAAAGATAATCTTTATATATATTATCATATCTCTCCAATTGCAGAAATATGTCTGTTTTTCAACCTTCAAAAGGGTTTCATGTTGTGTATAACTTGGTGAGATGGATAGTTTTTGCAGAGTGAACAAGATTTTTTCCTAACTAATGTTTAACAAAAAAAACCTTTATCCGACATACAGGTCTCTGTTTCAGGCCCGATATTGGTAAGAAATTTTATTTTCCAATTAATGACAATATTAAACTGCAGTCAAAATGCAGTTATTGTACAAATGTTGATGAAGGCTTTGTTTCTTTCTTGATTGCTGTGTTTTTAATTTGATCATGCTGACGGGGAGCTTGGAAACATTACATCCTTGTCTGGTGTGAAGATTTATAACAGTTATCTTGGACCACAGCGTACACTGAGGAACTGTGTGCACAACTGATGCTCTGTTTGTGAAACCAGGTCGATTGTATCCAGAGGAGGAAGGCAACAGACAGATAAAAAGTTCATCTGATAGGCGGCGGAGATGACTCACACACACACACAACGCGATATCAACAGGACTGAGGGGAAAACCACCATGGAACAAGTCTACATCTCTTACATGCAACAGACAAAATGAACAGCACTCTTTGTAGGGCTGGGCGATATAGCCAAAATCTTCTATCTTGATATAAGTTGTGAATTATCTTGATAACCATATGCAACATAAACTAGCATGTTTTCTGGTAAGTCAATTAATAAATAGCCAATTTGAAATAACCACATGGTAAATTAATTTTTCCACGCTTTGTTATAGCAAACCAGCGTCTCTATGGTTCGCTCCAAATTGTGCAAAGATTAGTATGTAATGCATCGTCCAATGATGGAAATATTGCCATAATACAATTCAACCACTGGTTGTTGACATTGTGATACGACAAACTTAAAAAAATATGTAAGATTTAAACTCATTTTGACTATATATACAGTGCTTAATAACTGTATTAGACCACTGGTTTGTGCCCCAGTGTCCTAAATTAACAGCATTAGTAATTACCAAAATCATTTTTTTGTTTCTGCAATGGTTAAACACCAGCATGTAGGAGTTCTTTAACCAAAATGATATTTTTAATGCTTAAATATAGTTATTATTGTTACATACACACGTTATTTTTGTTTACAAAAAAAAGTAAAGCACATTATTATTTCTTGATTAAGATGTTAAATTCTAATTATTTACTTGCATTGCTGAACAGAAAAAAATAGTTTTAGTTGTTGAATGTTATGCTGCATAAATTTCTGACTTCTCAGAGAAGCCTAGTGAGCTGGCTCAAATTTGGATATAAAAATGTGAATTCAGTTTATTCGCCAAATAATAAAATTAAAATAATAATAAAATAATAAAACAATAACATTTTAGTTTTAAACAAGCTTTTGAAAGATTTCTAAAATATTTATGTTTTCTCGTTTTTATAACAGGCGGTCTAATAAATTTGTTAAGTATTGTATATATCAACATATCTCCCAGCCCTAACTCTGTGTATGTAAAACTGTGGAAGGTACCCTATATACACAATACTGTGAAAACTACTATTTCTTTCCAAAGCGGGGGAGTACTGTCAGAGTTCTTGTATTTCTCTTGGAAAGACAAAACCTAAGACTCAACAACTGAGAGAGTCCGCGATCTCCCTAATTTTCCCCCAGCAGTCATAGCCCACATCCCCAACCAGCCAACTCTGCAAACCTAAATGGAAAAGCCATCAAGTAATTTCTTTCCCTTAAGAGAAGACAATTGTGCCTGTGTTTTATTCTCTGTTACTCAGCCTCCCCTGAGACTGATCGACAGTGGAAAGCAACATGGAGTCCAGGATCTCCACGGTTGCCAACCGGGCTAAAAATACAAGGAGGAGGTTTGGAAAATGTTTGCAGGGGATGGTGATTTTTTTCCCATTGGCCTTTAAGTAAGGTGGTAGAACTGTGCCCTCCTCCGACAGCTCTTCAATGTCATCCTATATTAAATCTCAGAATAAAACACATGGTACGGTGCCCTCTGCAGATCACATCAAGAGTGCATGGAAAGTGATGAGATGACTGAGAAGCTTCAAGATCTGCAAATATGGCAGAACATCTGTTGGCACTGTTTCGTTTTAAGGAGTTACAGTTTTAATAATTTATCCCTTGCAATCATTTTATAACTCCCTTAATGAAAATCACTTTTGCCCTTTTTGTTTGTCAGCCTGTTTGGCAAAAAAACATTAATGTGAACCAGATTCTTGATCTACTTGGAGTAGTGTTTCACAACAAATCGATGGGAGCAAGAGCACCCAGGAGAGGCGATAAGTTTAGTACGGACTCCAGTAGGTCTGAGTTAAACACTATTACTCAATAATTCTTACACTTTAATTGTGGCTTTGTGTGAAGGGTACATAAAACTTTGTACAAATACAATAGGATGTATTTCAAAGTCCTTTTAGTCACACTCTGAACCCTGCAGATGGAGATAACCCCACCCTTCTGGGACATGGCAACGTTCAAACAATTACTGCAAATACTTTTTACGCCAGACACGGCTCCGCTGCAGATCATACCATGCAAAGATGTGCTGCCAGTTCCCTGGTATTTTGATAGTCGGGAATGATTGACTGAAGCAGTAAGTGAAGATATCTGGAAGAATGAATCACAAATCAGAACCACGGCTGAACCGCTGTTTTGCTAGCGTTGGTGATATATGGCGCTGCAGATAAAATCATTTATGGTAGATGAGAACAGATCTCTCACAGTGCAAGAATTCAGTGGTATTCTGATTCATCCAAAACCTGAAGGCCTGTTGTGTTGGTTCACTGGATGGAGAGACTTTATCTCCATGTGCTCTTCATTACCTGTCCTTTGGCTCGAAATCAAACAAAACTGCGGCAACAACAGACTTTTGTTTGGTTAATACCACCAAATCTCAGATGGAAAGAAGGGAAACAGTCTCTACCTGCGCCAAACCTCTTTGAGCTTCAAAAGACTTTCTTATAATACACTGTACATCACGTATCAGGTATAACTAGGAGTGTAACTGTTCTTAAACCCAGCCCAGAAACACAGATCTTGTGTTGCAATTTCGTCTTTTATGTTGTGGTCTCAGGAAATTAGCGTTTTGTGCTTCATAGTCACGATTCTCCAAATGCCAGCTGATTAGACTTTGAATTTTTAAGGTTACAATTTGATTCAATTTGATTTAAACGTTTAAATTTACAAACTCTTCTTTAAAAAAGGCTAAATGGTATCAAGTGATATAAGTGCCATATTTTTCTGGAATGTACCACATTAAAGTCATGGTGTCAAAATTTTTATAACTTTCTGATTTAGAATTGAAATCTTGGCACTCCTACTTAAGAGACATGGCTGGAGGGACATATTCCAGACACAAATGATCTACAGATGTGACAGTCATAGGCTTGCAGACAGTACGGGTGGACAGAGACCTTGGGCAGAGCAGTAAGAAGAAAGTAGTGGGCTTTGAGTTGCTTGTGTGGTGCAACGCCACGCCTCTCTGTCCCTCATATCAAACTGTTAGCTTTGAGTCTCATATTATCTGGTGAGGGAGTTTCCATGCGCCATCTTCGGTGTTGTTTACATTCCACCCCACGCTTTTAAGTGAATTTTCACCCTGGGATTGATAATGTGTGTGTGTGTGTTCATGCTGCAGAGAGAAAAGGATGTGCAAGTTTTGCCTTGGTCAGGGACAATGTGACTAGGGTTGCAAAGGGGTGGACAATTTCCAGTAAATATCCAGAAACTTTCCATGGGAAGTTAAGCTGGGGAATTTTGGAAATATTCAAAATAAACTTAACATAACTTATTTCTAAATAGAAGTTTAATAATGATTAAGTTTAAATTATTTTATTGAACAATCAATTATTTCATTGAACAACAAAAACATTAATGTTGAGTTTAATATTACTCTTCCCCCCAACCCCACCCATTCAAAAATTAAGTAAAATGACCCCCCCCCCCCCAAAAAAAAAAAAATCCCCCAAAAGTCTCATTGAAAATATAAAATGACAAAAAGAGCCCCTCACCCTCCAAAAAAGTCCAATTCAGCATGAAAATGTTGAATTGAACATGTGACGGAGGAATGCACTGTGCATGTACGGGGTGTGGCCTAAGAAGCCCTGGAATATCATAGATATCAAGTATATATAATCTGGTTGTTTTAGTCAAAATTATGCTAAAATATATTTTCCCAAACTATATTTAAGTTCCCTGTTAAGGACCGACCTTCAATTTTGTAAATTCCCTATTTATTCCTGTTTATTCCCATAAATTCTGCAACAAAAACAGCAATATCAGAAAAAGGCATCAACAGAACTGAACCTGTAGCTATAACACAAATGTGTAAACATTTAAAATGGGTCATAAATGCATTATCAACCAAATGGGTATTTCTATACAAAGTGGAACTTGGATGGGAAAAAAACCCCACATTGGTTATTCTGAGCAGCCACCCCATGTGAATATGTGTAATCACGAGGAAACCCAGCATGCTTAACCTTTGCCTGGATATAAATAAAGAAGCTGGTTTATTGTGTCCCTCTTTAAGCCGCGATGAAAGCTCATTGCCATGGTGGATGTGGCGGACGACGAGAGAATGGAGACAACTCAAGGTGACAGTGGCTGCTTTAAAAACAAACCCATTCAACTGCTCTGGCATATGAAGCGTTCTCTGCATTCCAGTACGCACTTTATAGCGAGTAATTTAAGCTATATGGTTGTCTTCCAAGTCGTTAAATGCAACTCTGCATTTTAACATTTTGAAACGGAGCAGTGGAAAAGGGCTGGGAGGAGTATTGCTTAAACAATACACACACACACACACACACACACACACACACATCTGGTGATACAGCTATTCTGCAAAGATCACAATCTGGCACGTACCCACTGTGCTGATCAAAAGTCACCTGGAGTCATTCTGCTTGGTAAACTGTCCCTGATATGTAAATATCAAAGGGTGTGACTACATCAGCCTTCTTCCTTGTTCCAGCTGTTTTGTCTGTTCTGGAACAGGATCTGACATCTGTCCGCCTCATGTTCACTGAACTTAAAAATCTTTAACAGATTCAAAGAACATATTTTTCCCAGGGCAGACCGATTATCCTCTGATGTGCCTGGAGCCTGAGGTTTATGGACTCAAAAACAACATTGAGCAGTAAGGCTCACCTACTGACAATTTGTTGGAACCCGGAGATACGAAAACCATCATTATTATTACTATTATTTTGGCCTGTGTTCAGGGTCTCACTTGCTCTTTTTATCCTCAACACATTAAGTAGACATGACATGTAGTTTAAAAATGAATGAAAAAAGAAAGACAATACAAGAGACAAAATAAACTCCTGCCCACACTGGGGTGGAAAACAATTACAGACTCAATTCGTCTGTTGACTTTATACTGCATTAAGGCGCCTCCTTGTTTATTCCATCTGCAAGCAAACAGCATAATAAAAAAGTTACAAATATCAATGTTTGATAGACGTCTCACTCTGAAGGCAGTTATGTCTGAAAGTGATAAGCCCAACTCATCTGATAACAATCTGACTTTATCCCATCTGGGACTGACACAAACCAGCTGTGTCTGTAAATGAAGGAGCAGCTGAGGTGAGGAAGGCAAGTGAGGTCACACAGGTTTTCCCAGCATTCACACCTTCATGACCAAGAATTGTCCCTCAGCAAGATGCTGCAGGAGAAAAAGCTTGAACTCATACAATCCTGCAAGATGAAGAGGCTTGCGGTGGGTGGAATGTGGTAAGATCTGGTGTTCATGGCATCTCTTTATCCTTTTGTCATTAGAGCTGGGCGACATGACCAAAATATTCTATCATGATATACAGTATCACTATATAGCATGTTTTCTGGTTATTCTGTTAATAAATTCTCTATATGGCATAACTACATGGAAAAGCCTTTTTTGTATGCTCCATACTCAGTGTGAGCAATACAGCACCTCTATGGTTCTCTCCAGCTTTGACCCAACCTCCAAGGATTAGAACGAAAAGTGTAATCTGAAAGACGTAAACCTTGCCGTAACGCAATTCGGCCGCTTATATATAGTTTAGTTATATGAGTTATTGTATTGAATTATTGCCCAGCCCTAGTTGCCATGCAAAAACAACACAAGTCGGATCTATCAGGTGGTGCTGCAAGGCATTCACTACTGATTAAAACACACAAAGGTGAAAAGTATGAAATGTCCAACAAAGCATGCAACACCGTGACATTTTCAGTTAATCTGCAAAACCTATGAGACCATTAATTTGGGTATGAGGAAAGAACATCAGAATTGCAATCTTCAACAGGATGTTGGGCATGACAAAGCAAACAAAAAGTTTCAGCAGAATTGCACAAAGCACTTAGTCTCTAAATGTTCAGTATAAAAGCATTGGAACAAAAGCTGCTTGGAGGGCAATTGAGGTAAAATATCTGTCAGTACGAGCAGCTAATGGATCCTTACAGCCCTGCAGCAGCAGTTTGGCTGAAGCTCTGAGACTTTAGGAGAAAACCCTGCAGGGCATCTGGGGCGAGAAGCAGCTTCGGTGTCAATGGAACCATATAAAGCATTTAAAGTGCAAAGGTGACAGGACTTGGTCTGTCTGAAAGATCACTGAGCTAAAATGGCCGACTTGGACAGCGCCTAATGGATGACTGCACTTTGCCAGAGTTGCCAGTTTGCCAAATCAGATCATAAGAGCATCGTGTGATTAAGAGGAACCACACCATAGCAACAGAAGAGGAGGAAATATGAGAGTTTGTGTGTGTGTGTGTGTGTGTGTGTGTGTGTGTGTGTGTGTGTGTGTGTGTGTGTGTGTGTGAGAGAGAGAGAGAGAGAGAAAGAGAGAGAGGGGAAGAGAGACACTGGCCACTGCAGTGAGTCATCAAAAACAAATTGTAGGGTGTGGTCGGCCAGGAATGCCTGTAACCATAGAAATATGACGCACCATAGAAATATGAGTAAATACACGGGGCCAGAACAGTGGTCAGAGGAGATAGCATTGCTACTGGCAACACACAAAACACACACACTCTTCCTGGAATCGCTCAGCAACTCATCCCTGCAAAACCATAACTGACCATCCAAAAGTTTCACATGATAAAAATATCAAAAGATCGACGAACTGGCAGCGTGCACACAGGACGAGGTGAGCGCCGACTGGGTCTGACATTATTTTGGAGGCTTGTTCACGTTACCATGCACACGCACTTTCATCTACAGTCAATAAACCCGAAATATAACCCTGACCACAGGAACGAGAAGTTGAATTATTAAAAAAATACTTATATTTTGAGCATCTGCACTGTTTTGCATGTCCCAAACGTTCATAGCTATTTACACCACTTCTGCATCGTATTATTGGCACATCATAGCTTTGCTTTGCTGGAAGCAACAGTTTGAGTTATGTATTGGCGAAGTGGGGATTGTTTACAACATACTGAACATACCGATCAACAGAAGAGGAGGCAATTATGCTGCAGTGGTGTGAAAAAAGTTCGATGAGCTTTTGTTCATTGACTCTTCAGCGTTTTTGCTGTGACTCTGGGTCACCGCTGGAATCCATCCTAACTGCTGTGAATGGTCGGATTTAATGCCTACAGGGTGGGATAGGAAGCTAGAATGATGGGAGTGTTCCTTCAAGTTAACTTCTCTTGGCTTTCAGATTCAACTTTGTAACCACATGGACAATTTCTTAAATTTCTTGCAACTGTCCAAAGGAGATTAGCTATACATGCTGAGAAAAAAGAGTGCACATTAGGCCTGGGTGATATTGCAGTATTACGGTATCAATAACATCAAAAATACAGACGCTGATCTTTCAGTCCACGTATTAAACTGATAGTCATGCTGGAGTTTTTTTATGTGTAGTGCACAGCAGCCACCACCAGTCTCTACTAGAGGGAGGTGGGGAAAAATATTGATACAGCATAGTGTCGCGATATTTTGCATGGCAATATAATATCAATTCATGGTCGCCAAGTATTGATATTTAGCATTCTGAGGGCAGACAGGCCGGCAGTATTTTTGCTGTTTTAGGCCGTAGCAGGCTCACTTTTCAGAATATACTGGAGATACTGGTATCATATGAAACTAGAAGATCTAAGGACTCTATAGGCACTGTGTGTCAGGATATCGTGTCGGTAGGTTGTTGAAAAACGCTGCAAAGTGAGTCCTTTTTTATGTTTCATTCCAAAAAAATTCAGAGCAGTGAAGCTGAAAGTTGAGGAAAGTTTGATAAAATGCTGCAGTTGTTGTCGTCCATACATGTTTGATATCAGTTCAGTTCAGTTTGACTGAATGCTTTGTTGGTCAGTCTGTGGGTTTGACTCTCATTGTGGAGAAATGAAAAACACTGAAGTGAGATGAATAGACGGGTAATTTTCTCTTATTTGACAAAACAATTCTTGATTGAATTTTAGTTTGAGGACACAAAATGCAGTTAAACAGTTAAATCGCATTATATTGTATCATAATACTCACCATATTGCAAAATGCTTAAAATCACAATAATATCATATCGTGACTCAAGTATCTGGATAAAATCATATTGTGGGACCTCTGCTGATTCCCAGAGAAACATGGACTATTTACACGTCCAATAAAACTAGAATGGCAGTTTTTTTGGTTGAATGTTGATGATAAAGTGAGCCGAAAATCAGTTTTTGGGCATTTTTTCTCATTTCATTTTGCAAGTTTAATGACCCCAAGTTGAATATTGTAAAGGCATGATGGTATGAAAAAACAGATACGCCCATGCTTCCTGTATACGGCTCTTTGTTCATGGCTTTAATCTTGGGCTGCTGAGAGAGATGACGGCTCCAAAATCGCTAAAATATTAACTAGGAGAAAATTGTGATGCATAACGTGTCCTATATACACCATGGTGTACTGCAGTTAAAACAGCACACATAGTTACACTTTAGCAACTTCCATGGAGGCTTCGAGGCCTCAGTCAGCCAGCTCCACGGCTCATTAAAATACCCCAATTCTCAGAATTGCAACAGTCTTCTTTGATTCTAACTAACTACCAGAGGAAGAGGAAACTTCCATCTACAACTGGAGTCATTGCAAGGATATCACCCGAGAGGATTCAAGGTAATGGGTAATATATCCACTGGGTGCAACAATGGTGTTTTTGACTGCCAGATAAGCAAGAACAAAACCTAAAGGCACTTTGGCAAAGCACTGGATGACACTCCCGTAGTTACAAGCCTCTTGGGTCCAGGCAGGACTCTGAGGCCACTTTGTCAGCATGATATGTGTGGGGTACCATTAGTGGAGTCCTATATATCAGCTCTGCCCTGCTCATAAACCCAGCTGTGACAGTGTGAAAGGGGCGACTTTAAAATAAAGCCTTTCACTGAGTGCTTCACCTCCCCTCCGTCCTTCTCCAGATCTCTCCCAGACTTTGCACCACCCTGAGAAAAATGCATGATAGTAACTACAACTGCTGCCTGGAGGAGAGCGGCAAAGAAGAGGTCTTCTGAGGAAAGAGATTTTTTTTTTTTAATATGGCGGGGCGCCTTGCTGGCTGTTGTCGGCTGTTTTGCCTGCGGTGAGGGTTGGCAAACAAACAGCCCCTGCAGCTTTTATAACTTCGTCCCATGCCAGGCAAGTTCTGGAAATGGTACAAGGACGACGGCTTTATAACTTACAATTACTGACAAACCTAAATGTCGGTAGCAGGGATGCTCAAATATAACCCACTCTTGATAGTTACATAACCAAAATATAGTATAGTATATATATAATGTGGAGGAAAGTTGACTTAGTCTGAGCTTTGGCTGAGGATTTATTATACAGAAACTTTCCTCATAAGAGACATTAAAGTCGATCAACAAGTCAATAACTATCAAGTTATGCTGAAACAATTCCCCAAAGGATCAATAGTCACCTGAAAAAAAACTAATCAACAACAATTTTTAATTTAACTACTTATATAGATGCATAACATGTCATTTATGTTAATTAACAATAACAAAAGTCTAAGTTCGGTAATTTCAGTGTTCCAGAAGTAGCATAGGATCATGGGAGCTGTTGGCTAATATCACACATAAAGTGCACCCTCGAACAGTGCTTGCAATTACATCCTCTCACCAGGGGGTTAAAGATTTCATTTCAGATAAAGAAGTCAAGAAAGAAAGACAGAGACATAGCCTTGAGCTGCAGATCAGATGCAGTTGATTCACTTGGCAGCAGAGCAAAGAATATGTCAGACATGATGACGAACATCCTGCAGCCTCTCATGCCACCAACAAGCACAGCACAGGCTGCCCAGTCACTATTATTATTTTGTCAAATCAAAAGCTGCATTCATTAAAAAGCTAGGCCACATACAAAGCTGCTGTGTTAAAAAGGGCGAAATTAATTTGGATCAATTTAGCAAAGACAGAAACCTCACCCTCGCTCTCTCTCTTTTCTGAGAAGACCTTTGCTGAAACAGTGTTGTGACAGTTTCTGCTGCACATTCAGGAGGAGCTCACCGTTTCTGTGCCACCTGACAGCCTCCACTGGCCCACACCGTCACCAGGAGTCACAACTCAAATCCACAAACAGTTTGAAAAGCAGTAACAGCCACTTACCTAGAAGAGAAAAAAAGCACAAGAGAGAAATACAGTTAGCAAAATTGCAGTTTGTTCAGAAGCAAAATTATCCACAATTTGAAAAAAACAAAACACACTTTTTAACAGCCTGTAAAAATGGAAAGAAAGCATTTTAAAACAGGAATGGTGTTTTAAAATGAACAGAGTGTTGGTGCAGTTGCCAGGCTTATTGGAGAAAATGCTTTAATAGCACAAGATGCAGATTAATGTGTAAACCACAGGGCCATTTAGGCAGGATTAAAGAAATAAAAAATAAAGCCCAGTATCATGGTAATGGCTGTGGAAATGGCAGCTGTCTTTATTGCATTTAACTCTGTGAATGCAATCTCATTAAGGCCTCCACAAATTTTGGTAATTTGTATCAGCCTGCAGTAGCTTCACTAACAGTGCCACCTGCTGGTCACTTCAGGGAAAGCTAAAAAACCCAGATGGAGCAGTGCTTTTAAACTTGTCTTACAAGTGGTTTGAGAGTCACCTGGTTTCAATCCCCTTGCCGAGTCCCCTTTCCCTGACAAAACAAAGCGTAAAGAGCGTAATCATGTCCCACCGAGGGGAGGATTAGAGGAAGGAGTGGATGATTAGAAAGGATGTGTCAAATTACGGAGGCAGTCGCCCTTCTGAATTACAGGAAACCTGGGGTTAATGAGATTATGTAATCACATCAGCTACGTTAGGAGGCCACTCAGCTCGGATCGAGGCCAGACTTATCAACCAGCATGACTGACAGACTCACTGACAGCTCTAACAGGATTACACTGACTATTACTGAGGGAGACAGACCCTGAGCAGACCACACATTCAGTCCTCACAGACTTAATCTTACACCTGAATATAAACTCTTTATTAAACAAGGAACTCAATTAAGAGGGACTGCCTTGATTTTATTGGACTTGTTGTAGTCCTATTTTTATCTCATCATTTATCTCTCAACTGCTGAACAAACCTGAGATGGCAGGAGGGTCGAGAAGCAGGCTATCCCACCCTGCTTGGATCAGTTAAGTTTTAGTGTGGTCACTGTGGTGTTAATTTTTTATGGGTTTGTTTACAGACAACTGGGTCACATAGTTTTCTTTCAAGGTGTGAATCTTGTTTTGACAGTTTTATGTTGTCTGAAAAAATGTGCATTTCGCAACTGTTGTTTATGTGAATACTTTTCCCCACTTAAACCTTGTGTAGTACCAGTGTTTTTGGGCCACTTGGGGTCAGCAGAAACAACTGTAAACATAATACCAACATATTACCACCTGTTACGTTGATACAGGAAACTGTTTCCCTTTTACACATCCAACAGATATGGGTACGTAAAAGATCAATTTGAGTCAAATATTCACTCTTTTACCTCTTTTTTGGCCACTACCAACTCCTGAGAGAAACCTCTAGCTCATTAGCTACTAAACGTTAGTTGCTAATAGAAGTGGGCATATATATATATATATATATATATATATATATATATATATATATATATAGTCTACGATAATATTGTTAACTTTGTTTTCTGTGTCCATCCCGGTCCATCCACAGATGGGGCGGCTGTGGCTCAGCTGGTAGAGCGGATGGCCCCCCAATCGGAGGGTTGGTGGTTCGATCCCTGACCATGGCAGCCTACATGCTGAAGTATCCTTGGGCAAGATACTGAACCCCATAATTGCTCCCGATGCTGCGTTCATCGGTGTGAGAATGAAATGGGACCATGTAGGGTAGCCTCTGCCACCAGTATATAAGTGTGTGTGAATGGGTGAATGAGTGCAGTCTGTAGTGCTTGAGTGGTCGCAAAGTGACTAGAAAAGTGATATGTAGGTCCAAGTGCAGGTCCATGTCCTGGTAAGCAAGAAGAAATTTAACAGCTTTTTTTTGGTAAAGAAATCACATTTTAAAGGATATCGTCAGATTATCGTTATCGTAAAATTAAAAAAAAGAATCAAGATTTTTTTTTTGGCCCATATCGCCCACCCCTAGTTGCTATCTTTGTCTTCCATGTAATGCTGAAAAGATAGTGTACAGTGTGCTTATGAGAGGGTTTTTTTTGCTGCTTTTTGGGGCCAAAACAAGGTTAATAAGAACAGTGAGACTGAACTAAAACAATAATGTTGCAGCTTTAGAACAAAGCTGAAAGACACAAAAAAGTAGAGCTGAGGGGAAAGCAGAGTCGGATGATAATCCCCTATGGGTGCTATTTAAACAATTTATAGTATATGGCTCTGAATGGGCTGAAGTACATGTTGCAAGAGCATTTAGGGCGTGTCCTGCCCCACTTTTGCTAGTTAAACGGTGCATAATCTGGTGCAAAGTGAGGTGCAATGAACGACCTCTTTCATATACAAGTAGCCATGTGATGCATTGTTAATGTAAAATATTGATTACAATCTAATCTTGTCTTTCTATGTCTCTGTGTGCAGTTTGCATGGTTCCAGTCTTCCCATCTGGAGTGAATCATACCCTTGGCCGGACAGAAACAGGTGAGGAATCTGAAACGTGGCCGTCCACCAATTCCTGCGGCTCAAATAGCAGCTGAAGCATCTCAGAGCTACTGAATACTGCTGCTACTGAAAGTGGGAGAGTGACACATGAGCCCTGCATCTCCAAGCATGAAATACAGACAGGATGTATGCATCAGCAGCATTTGACAGACACGCCTCGTGAATGAAACTACTCGATACTTACAAGGATGACAACTGGAAATATGACGACAAACATCTAGATTTCACAAATATTTGGTGCGTTCACGAGAAAGAGATTTTTTAAACTATGAGCCCTTCTGCTCTGTCCCAGCAACATCATTTATCCTCTGCATTGTCCTCTTGGATCATTTTATGCTGGGAGATTCTTGGCAAGCAGAAAGTGCAGCAATAGAGGAAAAAACGCTGATCTGGGTTGGACTAGACTGTTATCTGGATATCTGGTAGAACAGAACATGACTGCAAATACACACGAACAGAATATTGTGGGGAAATAAGGAAGCAAATCATAGAGGGAAATTTACTCATCCCCAGATCACAGATTAAAATCTAAACCACATACTTATGGGTCATCAGGGAACCACATAATAACTCAGTCATGATGTTGACCATGTTGTTATTGTTATTTTGACATTACACGTTTGGTTAAAGAATCATAAGAAAAGGAATTTTCACCCCATGTTAATAAATCAAACAAGATAAATGCATCTGTTGCTTTGTTGAAAAGTGTACACATGTCTTGCTGGTACTGCAGTCACATGCAATGTCAAAACAATGTCACATGTGTTACGGGTATTAGAAAACACTTCCTGTCTGCCTCTGTTCATGTTAAATACAATGGTGTGCTCCCAGGGTGGCAAGCATGGAACAGACAGCTGATGACTGGGGATCACTTGCATGGCTTAATGGCAAACAGGCTGCCAGCTGCTGCCTGTTCAGCGTTGTATATACAGTACATAACTCTTAATACAGTAAAAACAATGGCTAACCCTGCCTGAAAGAAAAGAATAACAGAAAAAGTCCAAAAAGGACAGGTGCCTTCATTAAACGCACCTGCATTTGACAAAGAAAAACACAGGAATTATTATATTAATTATCATGTGTGAATGTTATATATATATAACTCACCCCCCCCCCCCCCCCCCCCCCCCGATTCCCATAAATTCCCGTTAATTCCTATGGAAAGTTTCCAACTTTGAAAAATAAAGTTTGGGAATTTTGCAACCCTATTAAAATTAAAATCCCATTTACATGTACTTTCAAAGTGAAAACATAATATTGTCACAATCATCCTGTTACTCCCTGAATATCTGTACCTCTGCAGAATTCAATAGCGAACCTGCAAGAGCCACTTAGCCTCTTTGCCACGTAGGTCTGAAACACTAAACCGCTCAGAGGTCAAGTACACTGACCCCTGACCTGAACTTTCTTTTAACTGGATTTCCCTTGTTTGAACCTGCTGGAAAAGCTGTGCCATCTTTCACCAGCACCAAACCTTCAGAATGCATCATTCACAACAGTGCCCTGTTTATGAAAACATGCTGATAAGGGCTAGACAGAAACCCTGAAGTAGGGGTTGTGTTGAAACACACAGAGCTGAAGACAAAACTAATGGTAAAAGCCAAAGGTTAAAAACAGGTTAACAGGCTGGTCTGTAAGCTCCTAGACTAAAAGCAGAGGGTCTTGTGTTTCCATTTAGTGTTTTCCATTGTAGTAACCAGGTAAGCCTGTTTGAAGTTGGAAACCTCTTCAGTAAGGGACACCAGGCCAAAATGACAGTATAAATAGATCCAGACAAAACAAACAAAAAACAGGCAACAGACAAAAAAAATCTAAAAACAGGTAGCAGAAAGTAGGAATCCAAAAAAGAAAAAAGAGAAGATGCTTTTAATATCTTTCATGCAAGATGGATCTCAATCAATCATTCAACAAATGCAAATGCAGCTTTGAATATTTTTAAAAAGTCTTCCTCAGTTCTTGTTCTCAGATCTGCATAAGCCTGAAATGAGCTCAAAATATCTGGGTCAAGTCCCAAAGCTGGCTGGTAGACAGAGGTAGAAGAAAAGAGGAAAATCATGCTGTTTTATCTGTCAGTGATAAGTCACCAAGGCCGTGTGTCATTAGTGGCCTTGCTTGTCTCGACACATACAGGAGATCATCAAGAGCCTCTTGTGTAAAGGAGCCGATTCTGTACTAAGTGCCTGAAAATAGCTGACAAGAATGCACAATGGGAGCAATGGTCTTGAGGTGACGACATGCTTACAAATTAACTGAGCTGCACTGAGTAAGCAGCAGTGTTCAACATATTAAGTAACTCCATTGGAAGCGCTCAGTGAAGCGAGGGAGCTTTTGTCCTGGGAGCCCTGGGGAAAACATTCTCAGCCTGTCCCAGTGGGTTGGACTCCTTCAGATCCTTCTCCAGGATCATTTAAGTGTCCCTGCCACCCGGAAAACTGTTCCAAAGTGTTACCACAACTCGCCGGAGAACTCCAGACAAACCTCAACTCCAGACAGCTTTTTAAATCGTCTCTCCTTTGGGCTGAGCCAGTTTCACCAGTCTGGTTGGTTTCTGTCTCCTCAAATTGGAGGCTTTCTGTCCTTATAAATGTCACTCAGTCTGTTGTTAATCCTTTACTTAGTTAGATTCACATGGTGCACAATGATTCAAAGATCGGTGTAGAAGGAGTACACTCTCCACGGCCTGAATACCTGATGAACGAAGTCTGGAAATGCCAAACATGCAGACAGTGCCTGCAGGGTACGAGAGGCAAGTGGGAGGAGAGAAGTAGCATTTGAATAAATTTGGATACCTTGGAGACACAAATTGCTTAAAATATCCATAGAGCTGGGTGTATGCCAAATAAAAGAGTACAAGGTCTTTACTTTACAAGCTGTGAAATTAACAAAAATGGGTATATCCTACTGGGTAAATCCATTTAATGTCAAACAAACTTTTACCACAGTTGTTTCCATCAAACTCTGTGGAGAACAAGATTGGAGATGATTAGAAAATGTAATTTCCTTACTGATGCCAAGACTATACCTTCTTAAATAGCTCACTAAAGATAAACTTGTTTTTCAACAAAAGCCATTTTGTAATTTATCAAATGAGCCAAAGGTCTCAAATATCATTTAGCATGAATGCAAGTACTTTTACAAAAGTCTGACATTTGATTAAAATAAAGAAATATCTGATCTAGAGGGGAAACAATTAGTGGGCTAACTGATCCAAATCTACAGGAAATTGCTGCTTTCCTTGGTTTTATAGTAAACTGAGTATCTGTGGGTTCTGGACAGTTAACTGTGGATTAATTATAGTGAAAACAACCATTGCGAGACTGTGCAGTATGTGAATATTCATGTCGGCCTCGGCATTAAAGGTTTGATCGCTAAAAATTGTATTTTCATTTTGTCCCCAGTGTGAAAAGGCCTGAAGAGACACAGTTCAGTCAATACTTAAAAAAAAAAAAAAAGTCAATCAATCATCATCAATAGTTAAAATGTAATTAAATTTTTTAGTTATCTGGCTAGCCGATGTCACATTACAGCTGAGCGGGTGAGCAGGTGAGCAGGGGGAGCTACGGGCGCTGCAGCATGGAGGAAAATCAGGCTACATCCATCTGCATGTGCTACTCAGTGACACAGCTGGATGAAGTTACTTAGCATGAAGGTTAGCTAGTAAACGTAGCAGTGCAGTGTTAGTTCAGTTTAGGCTTTTTGTTGGTGAATAAACTCCCCAAGACGCAAGCCAAGGTCCAGTGTCATGCTTACAACCAGCTCATTAAACTGAAGGGAGTTAGCTCTTAAGTTAGCAACAACTTCAACTCAGGCTAACTTAACATGCCCAGTCTCATTTTAGTGACAAGTGAAGAGTTTTATTTTGTGCTGCATTATACAATGACATTTATTTTGTCTAAATAAAATGAACTTTAATGAAATGGTCAATTTGTTTTTTTTTTGAAAAATTAATCATTTAGATTCTTCTACTAAATGATAGAAATAGTTGATAGATTAATCGATAGAAAGACAGTCCTATAGTGGTTTGACAAGGAGCCCTAATGGAGAAATAATTTGTAAGAAATTACGTTGAAAATGATTGCGTCAGTGGATTTCTAATTCTGTGACAGTGAGCTGGTAGTAGGCCTGTAAGTGAAGGAGGTGGGAGGAGCAAACTTGGCTGATGTAAATACAAACTGTAAAACACATCCAGCCATGTTGCAAACAAGCAGCAGAACAGAGAAAAAGAGATATTCCTCCACACCTACAGATGTTCGCCAAACAGCCTCATCCCTGACTGAGGGGCAGGGCGACACTTGACCACATCACTGCTGTTACCGCGGCGATGCAGCAGCAGCGGCTCTGCAGCAGCCGACCTGCTCTGCATCTCCCGGCGCAGACGCATTCAATGTGCCGCATGCAGCAGGAGCAACACCAGCAGCAGCGTCCCTCTGCCATAAAACACACCGTCTCAGCACAATTATTACCCCTGACCCCTGCTCCGACCCCTCTGGTCACGGTTGGACACAAAGGGGAACAAAAGCTTTTCATTCCTTTTATCCACAAAAACATGCAGAGAGCGAGGGAGAGCAGAGGATTATAATTCCTCCATTTAACTCAGCAGCCCCTGAAACCTGCAAAACTGAACTTTTTGTTCAGCCTGCATCTACACCATGAGGAAGTCCTTATCAGAGAGGGATTGTGGGAAAACAAGGCGGTCCTGAAAGCATATGACGGTGATGACAGCAGTCTGAGGAAGCAAAATATTAAAAAGGCGAGAGGAGTACCTTTGAGAGAGCTGATCTCATGCTGGATAGACCTTCCAGGATCCATGCTCACTGTCTCCCTGCCCGCGACCGCCCGAGGCTCCACACAGTCGAGTCTGAGCTCTGCAAGGTCAGCTCAGCACTGAAGCTCCACGCAGGAGGATGTTAACGTCTCTCTGCTAACTGCAGGCTCTTTCTATCCCTCGCTCCCTCTCCCTGCTCTGCTGCTGCCACAGAAGTTGGCAGCTTAGTGTTTTTGTTCACTCCCTTTCTCTCTCTCCTGCCCCGCTCACACACAATCCCTGTCAGCAGCGGAATTGTGAAAGAAAGGAGCTCCTTTCCACCTCTCACCCCTCCCTGATGTTGTCCCGTCTCATCCTCATGGTGTTCAGGGAGGTGCCTCAACCAATAACAGTCACGCTCCACCGTCACATCACAACATCTCGTATCGCTGACCTGAAGCAGCCAACGCAGAGTGAGGAATGGTGACAGTTTTGATTGTTGAGAGTTAGGAGGTGAAAAAAATACAGCTGAATGAGAAACAACCAGCTGAGTAAAGATATAAAAGCCCTGATACAATATTGATATAATAGTCTAGAATATAAAAAAATATGGTGATATAAAACTAAGAAGTCTGTTACAATCAAAATAATAAAAAAGTGAAGGTAAATAGTCAAAGTCTTCTATTTCTCCTCCATCAGGGCTACAGCGTCAGTGACTCAGCATTTTGTCCTCTAAAATACTCCGAACCGAAGCAGCCTCTCTATTTTTTATGAAAAGTGCTGCAGAGGGGACCTTGGACCGAGGAGGGGTTCAGATGACAGAGCATTTTTAAGGAAACCGAAATTTTGCAATCCAAACTCAATTAAATTACGGCACTCTGCAATTTATTAGTTTACACAACATTCTCTTGATGCTGAAATCAATAATTGGTGCTGAAAACTAAATTACCACAAATTACCCTGAATTAAAATCAGGTGTCAGGACTGTGAGTTTGCCAGCTGTCAAATCTGAAATTGACTCATATCTCTGATAACGAAATAATGCATTTTTAAACTAGAAAGGCCAGGGCCAATGGTGCAATAACGTGGAGCTTGTTCAAGAGTTGAAAAGTTGTTCTTCAAACCTCGGAGTATTCATGAGCTTTAAGTCGTAATATGGAAACAACATGGACACTACGAAGAAGATGAGTTGTATTTGTTTAACAATATGTTCTTAGCTGTATCCAGTATGTGCCACTATGTGTCTGCTACTGCTCTGTACTACATGACACGCCCTCTAAACGACCATTGTATGGTTAGGTTCAGGCACCAAACATACTTTTATTTAGGCACCAATGGGGTTGCAAAGGGATGAACAATTGGGGAATTTAGGAATTTACTTCAACAGATTTATTTGTAAGTAACCTTATCAAGTTTTAATTATTTCATTTAAACAATCAGTTATTTCCTTGAACAACAAAAACATGAATGTTGAGTTAAATATTACTCATCCCCCCCGACCCCAACCATTCAAAAAATAAAAATAAGTAAAATATCCCAGTTTTTACCATTAAATTCCTGTTTATTCTCATAAATTCCTGTTTATTCCCATGGAAAGTTTCCAAATTGAAAAATTTCTAGAATTTTGCAATGCAAGGCATCAAAAATATTTACTTCCGTTTAGACACCAAAATAAATAGGGCAGGTTCAGGAAAATATCATAGTTTGGATTTTTTTTTTAAAGTAGGCTATAAAGTGATCCCGGAGGCCATGTTGTTTGGTAGAGTGAAAAACAAAATTGGGGCATGCATGGCTGTATGTAAACAGGAATATGAGTGAATTATTACTTGCCATGAACCATGTAAACAGCTTAGGTATAATATTGTGTGTTTAGTAAGGGCAAGATCTGAAATATTAAAGATGTAAACGCAGTCATTGTCAGTTTCTGACAGTGTTATTTTAGAAGATGACAGTGAAGGTTATGCTGACTTTGACTCAGCAGTCTCCTCAAGCCCCCAAAGACTGGCTGGCTCTGCTGTGCTCATGCCTGAAGTCAGCAATACTGAAGCTGCTATGCTGCCTAAGTATGAATAGACTGACAGAGGGCATATGCATCGACTCTAAAGACAAGAAGTGGAAAACAGAAAACGTGAACTACATGTTTGCAGTATGAGAATCTTTGGAGCTGTACAGGGAAACTTTCCCACTTGGCAGCTTCAAACTAAGAGCAATACTAACTAAGTGCAACAATAAAAGTTGCAAAGGTAATTATGTTTGTATACAAATCATTAATGCATGCCAGTTGAATTAAATTGATCCCTTACTGCTCGGTAGCTCTTTTGTGGAAAAAATTAGATTTTTGCAGATGGGAGAAAAAAAGTGGAAGGGTCCAATCTGATCTTCTTTGTCACTATAACTGTGATGATTTGTGCTGCTCCTGTCATAAACTGAATGCAATAAGGATATTGCAGATTTTTTAGCCAAATTAAAGCTCTACTTTTAGAAACTGAAGTGTCAAAGCAGATTGGCATCAACAGACTGGTTGAGATTATGAGAAAAGCCAGCTCAACTACAGGTGAAATCCATGAGTCACTGAAACACACAATCAGAGAGCGTTGTCTGAAGTTCAGATTACCCACTTCACAATGTACTGAGTCAGCAGGTTTCGGTAATAGGCTTATACCGAAGTTAAATCAGCTGTTTGTATCCAGGCTGATGAAGCTGTGGATTACTCATTGTGGATCTGTTTAATGTAGACATGGATGATTGTGCAGGTGCATGTGAGCTCTTTGTGTCTTCATGAGTTGCTTCTATTCCAGGGTGAAGAAGCATCCCAAAATACCGGCTACCTCAATCAATATCATGTGATCTGATTCATTCATCTATAGGACAGCTGCTCATGTGGTCCCATCATGCATCAGGGCCACTGGTTCAAATTTCAGAGTCAATGCCATTTTCTGCTCAAGGTTTGTCTCCTTCCTAATGAAGTGTTCAGTGGCGAGACTACTTAAATGCAAAGCTTTTAAAAGCACCTATTACAATTCAATGAGCATTATAATGTTCTCAGTTCTCCTTGTCTGAAATATTCTACGTATCCAAAGAGCAAAGCTTTGACAGCTGCTTTTTATTATAAAAGATAAATAGCTGAAATATTTCACATTGCCTGCAAACCCTGCAGACGCTAAATCATTATAACATGATTTAGAAATGTCCTGAAACAAAACAAGGCTCCCTTTATAAGGTAAATCAAAAACATGAAACATGCATTACACTAAATGACTGGGAACAAATGAGGACATCAGTATTTAATAAATGTTCAAAGGGCAAACTCTTTGTTAATCTGCTTTATTTTTATGGAAGAACTATTTTCTCTTCTCACAGAGTGCTGCTAAATTCAACAGCTCTCCTCTGGCCTGTCACACGCTGATCCTTCATCTTTAGCTGCCAAATAATTATGTCAAATGCGGGAAAACAGAAGTAGGACACTTGCATCAATGTAAAACACCTGCATAGCAAATTGCATGACACAGCTGATATATTTTCAGCCCTGGGTTTGCTATAGCCTTGTGCTATAGCCGAGAAATTATTCAGAAGGGCTGTAATGACCCCTTTTCCAATCAATATACAATCAATAAAAGCTTGTCAGAGGTATAAAACAGATCCAGTTCCAGCCAGCTACAGCAGCAGTGAGGAGATTAAAATAGAGGTGCAGTTTCTGGGGGTGGGAGACACTGTAGTGTGACAGTGGAGAAACAGACAGAGAGATTAACCCTTCAAATGATGACAAGAGACCCTCAGATTCCAATATTAAGTTTGGGATGGATCCACTTACTGAGCCAGAAAACAAAATAGGGCAGGGAGTCAGACTCTATTCAATTATCCAAATGCTCCAAAAAAGACAGGGACAACAGCACAATTATGCAACAAAGTGCAGTCTCTTCCTGAGTTTAGTCTTGTCTAATCAAATATCTTTGTTGTGACGTGAAGAGGACTTTTATAACCCAAATTAAGGCTCTCATGCAAAACTTCTTAAATCATGAACCCTCAGACTATCTGTTCTGAAGAGCAATAATGGCCCTGACATTAGATTTTCGCGTTTTAAACTTGCGAAGGAAACAACCTGGGAAAAAGCAATTCCTGCAGACTAGACTATAGTAAAGTACTTTATTATGTAAATGTAGAATATTATTTTATCAAAGCTGCAGAATTAAAAAAATTCTGGGATGCACAGATTTAACTGGGACACTATATAAAGATGGACAACATGACAGCTCCCCATTGAAGCCAAAACCTCTTGATTGCCCCCTGGTGGCTGGCTGCAGTATAGGTCTTAAATCCTGTCCCCTTCATGTTAGCAGATGGGTCAAAATAAAAAAATTAAAAAAAATTAGCAATTCAATTTTCCCAAATACGGTTTCTGTCAATTTTAGTAGCTCTCATCAAGCTGATGTTTGTTCGAGTGTTCAATTATCTGATAAGTTTGATTTTAATCAGGTATTTGATACTACATGGGGTGTAACAACATGATTGACAGCTATGATTGAGTCTGGGTAGTGTATGGAAGATACCGAGGCCCAACTGCTACAGCACAGATTCTGGCTCCAAATGACATCACCAGCACAAGATGGCAGCGCCCATATCTGGGATATTTTGGTTTCATTTTTGTACAGAGGAAGGGCATGGACACCATCTATACAGTCCCTGATGTAACTGATAACAGTGCTGGTGCATGTGATCCATTTAGGTGTGGCAGTAAGTGAGCACTGGAAATGTCACACCTAAATGGAAGACAGCCATCTTTTATGTTATAAGTTATACCTGTTTGACAAGTCAAAGGCTCTATTTCTCCTGGTTTTGACAAAAACTGATCAGTAATACCTGGGATGGTGTTCACAACAGCTGAATACACTAAAAAGAAATAAAGCATTAATGACCAAGATGATTGAGAAAAATCAGTCACATTTACACTTTGTATTAAAAGAAAATACAGCTTGCAAAGACATATCAGCCTCAGCACTGCAGTAGAGAGCAGAGCACAGGACTTCACACCAATGAAATGAGGCCCCAGGTGATGACAGGCAGTAAACATTACACACCAGCTGGCAGGCAACACCTGAAACATTATCTTAATGAGCATATTATACATATTTTAATAATTAATAACACTACATGTCCATTTTTCTACTGAAAGTCTGCCTTTTTAATAAATGTATCCAAAGAAATACATTAATTTAAACCTAAGACTAATGATACAACAAGTGCTGCATATTTCTATTACAGTTATGGTACTTGTCTGCCTCTTTGAATGAAAAAAAATATTTTACTGAGGTGCAGCACCTATATATACCCATGTTCACCTCAGTTAATACATTCTTAAAAGGGGAAGAGATCATTTTCACATCATGATAGATTCATAAAACAGCTGTTGATGCCACAATTCAGAGGAAGGATGAGATATCGGCAATATCTCTGGCATTAGACACTGCTAAATTTAATTTCAGTGCTAGTTTTGTTCTCAGAATCGGTTCCAAAATAGCACGACAAAGGCCATTGTTCGTAATGCAATTGAAGTAGAAAATTGAGTTTTCTTGCTAAATGTCATCGCGTGGTATGGAAAGCCACCTGACTCTGCACCCGGGTGAACTGATGTTTTTTTGTGTCCATGCAGCTGTTCGGTGCAATGGTGTCAAAAGTCAGTCTGAAACACAGCCAAAAGTCTCATGTCCCTCTTAGTCAGGGGTGGAAGACCTGATACACCCCCTCCACCCCTCTCAGGGATGTGGTTCTTCCCACCATGGAGTTCAGCCATGAGAAGCTGGAGCTGGACCAGTACAAACTGTGGTGAGGGGTGAGGGTGTGTACTGGGTCAGCTAAAGAGCCAAACCAATCTCAGGTATGACATAGACCATCAGAGGGGCCCTGACAGAGGTGATACTGTGGGTGGCGTCCCGTGCTGTCTAGATTCATTAAAATCATATCAGACTCCTAGTGCAGTTGTTGCAGCCCATCTACACACACATACAAACAGACAACAAACCAGTCGGGGAGTCGACTGTCAGCAGCTAAAAATAATCTGTTTACTATTGCCACTCCCTGCAGCTCTCACACATTCAAAAGGGTCAAATTCAACAGTTTATATAGGCAATAATACACGACAAGTGTTCTGATATACAAAACAAAATAGATAGGTTCGTCAGTAGTGAACCAGTCTGTCACCATTTCCTTTCAGATTTACAAAATCTGTGAAAAGTGCCTGAACGACAATCTGTATTTTTAGTAAGTAACCACACTAAAGTACAGAGCAAATTAAATTTAGTTTCTGTTTTTTTCTTTTTATGCTCGCCAAGTCTCGCCCTTGTGTACTCTTTACTCTGTCTAATGAGGTGTTGAGGTACGGAGAACAATTATACTCAGCAATTAACCCCGCCCCCTCCTTCCCACTGCCCCAATGGCCCGTCCCAAACAAAACTTTCCAATATAAAAACAGTAGGCAGTGCAAGTTTGGGAGTTCTTTATTATTGTACTGCAGAAACATGTGAGAGGTAAAAATTATCCATTTTTAAAATTTGTTTGTAATCAGTTCAATCCATAGTTTCACCAGAAAGAATGAATGGTGATTACTGGCAGTTTAATATACTTTTCATATTGATTTAAAACTACCAGAAATAACTGAAGACTGAATAAAAAGATGGATTGCATGACAGCTACCCAAAATTGAAGCCAAAACTTCTTGATCGCCCCCTGGTGGCTGGCTGCAGTACTGGTCAGAGAACAAATTCTGACAGTGAGATGGGTCATTTTGAGGGGGTTGTGACATTTGAAAATAATGATCCGTTGATTTACAGACGTTTCCTTGCCGATGTTAGTCTACATGATGGACCAGGAAATTGTATTACCTCTTGTATGTTAAATCGCCACCAGCCTAATTTAGTTACTCTTACTGTAACAGATTTGTTAGTTCGTAAATATGTAAGTGATTTTATTTAGATCTAACTACCAGCGATTATGACTTTATACATCAGATATCATCTCTGTCAAAATCCTGATACTTGGAGCTGGCTATTAACTATACGGCCTGAGTACAGCACAAAAGATGCAGGAGGTGTGAGAAAAAACAGCAACTACACTGTAACGTGGTGTGTGTGTGTGTGTGTGTGTGTGTGTGTGTGTGTGTGTGTGCGTGCGCGCGTGTGTGTGTGTGTGTGCGTGCGTGTGCGTGTGTGTGTTCTCTGAGGTGCTTTAAGAAGAAAGAGCACTTCACAGGAAGACACCACCAAGGAGGAATTCACAGAATGTGTCAGGATGAAAAATGTATTGTGAGGCCCGCTATCCTTCAGATCTACGGCTGTGAAAGAGACACATTCAGGCTGTCTCTCTGCCTTTTGTGCAGCACTGACAGAGATCCACTAGAGGCTGTTCTCGGGTCAGCCGGAGGGACAGTTTATTACCAAAGGACAACAAACCCATTCTGTGTGGCTGGTTCTACTGATAACTGTGACCTTTAAAAAGGCATGAATGGAGATGATGATGATACTGAAACATTTTTAAATACTAAGTTGAGCTCAAGCAACAACAAAGGAAACTAATGAGTGTAGTGTATGACAACATTAATAATGTCGCTGTGAAGTAAAAAACTTATTTTTGTCAACTTGTCAGTCTTTGACCACCATGAACTTGATTCAGAAAGGAACATTTTCTCAGCTCATCAGGAAGCTTCAACTGATATAAATCTGTGAATCAGTGTCTTAATAAGACAAGAAAATACTTTCAACGTCTTACAAGAAAGAGAATAAGCATTCAGTTTGAGGTTTAATCCATAAATCAATGATGTGCTTCACACCTATGAGCTCATTCTCTCTCTGCCTGGGAGATGGGATCAAAGGATGAGACAAAAATCAATGCATATGTTATTAATGCTGAATCACTGCTGCAGATCCATTGCACAGAGCTAACCCTCACACGTTTTAGCAGTATCTGGGCGTGGATTCGTGGAAAGGGCAGCAGGGCTTCCCAAACTCAGGCACCCTGCTGAAAAATAGCATCCATGCCAGCCAACTCACTACTGACATTCCTGGCATTAGTCTGGCTTACTGTAGCATGCCAGAACCACGGTGTTAGCACTATTGTTCGATGCCCTGGGACCAATGTGAGGCCAGGATCTCTGTGTACCCTCATGCTGCACACAGGTTGGGCTGAGGGATGAACAGTCAAACAGGGACGTGTATTCTAAGGTCAATTATCAATACCCAAAATGGACATATGTGGGGATGCAGAACTCCTGAGTGCAAATCACTATTTGTGATGATCTTTAGGTCTATTTTTGTATCCACTTACAATCTTTTATAGCTGGACCACGCAGAGCACTCAGGCGGGATGAAATGACAGTTTGTATCTGACTGTATCCTGGAAACGGAAATCTCCCTGCGACCAGACAAATTTGTCCGCCGGTGACATCATCCTCAAAGGCAGATTAGAAAGGCATCCTTTCATGGTGTCACTGCTATCAGTCAATATCTAACCAGACGAGCCCTGCAGCTGTAATGCCAAACACTGTGGGAAAGTAAACACTGACTTCATGCTGTTAAATCATCCCAGGTTAATTGTTAAGAAGCTGATTGACTCTTTATCTTTATTTTTTTTGAGAGTAACTTTAAAACAGACTGTTTAACACAGTTAAAGTTGATGTCTGGTAAGCAAGAAGAGAAGGGCATCCAAAAAACTGATTATGTAGTGTATTTGATAACAAATAATAAAGTAATTTGATCCTTAAAATTATGAAAAGTGCCACAGGTTCAAAGTCAAACATGTCTTCAAAGTTGCTAACTTGGAGCATGAGCAAACCTTTTTTTCTTTTTAAAGAGTTAAAACAGTTTTTTAAACAGTTAAAACTATTTTTTTAATTATTAGCTGTATGCATATGTATGCATTCTAGACAAATGGCAAACGATTTACCTTTTAAAATTGTTTTTGTTTTTTTCCCAAATAATTAGCTTTACATTTCTGCAAGAGACCAAAAAATGTCATCTTCTTGAGCATTCATTTTGTGCAGTTTTCAACCACATCTCAGGTGATGAAGAAGACCATGAAATGTGGCTGATAGCTATCCTGATAGGTTTGAAATATAAAAATCCCTTGTTAGAATTAATATCTTGAAGGCTGGATACATAATTAAAGTCAGCTGTTATTGACTCCCTAAGTTTGGGAAGAGACTAATCCTCCTCTCTAACACAAATCCCATCTCAATTACAGCCACTCGGCCCCGTCCCCTGCAGGCCCGCTTCTCTTTACGGTGGCTCATGGTTGGGATTTGTGTTTCGCTGCAGACTTGAAGTTGTTCCACAGAAGAAACCAGAGACACAGTATAGAAACCAATTACATCTTGATGTCATTTCTTATCAAAGGGTATTCTGACTCAGAGACAGAATGTGGACTTGTGTGATACTGCCAGATAAAGTGGCATGACCAATGGAGACTCTGCTGGCAACCTGGTTGAGACCCAGTGGCATCAAAACTTACAGCTGTCATGGATATTATATATCTTTTCACATGTAAAAGCTCCCTCATTTGGCAGGCAGAACAGCTTTTTTTTGTTTTTAGTGGCTTGAGAATTATGTTTACTATGTCTATTTAACCCCTTGCCAATCAGAATCCAGTATTCAATGTGGTCCTTGTTTAATTTTAGATTATTTTCATGGTTATAAGCTTTCATTTTGGATAATTTCACAGTGCACAATTGAACTTTTTGAATGAAGATTTATACAGTCTATAAAGTCTTTAAGAAATAATAAAATGATGTCTTTATCTGTTTCAGAATTTTGAGCAGGGAGCCCTTTCAAGAGTATTGAACAGTAAATTAACTGTTCTACTGATATAAAATTAACAGATGACGTATTTATCGTCTGTTAACAAGTAATAAGATGTTTTTTCCTGTTTTATATTGTTATAATTTGTGGTTGGTTAGTCATAAAAAATCAGCTGGTTGAAGACATTATTCGTGGCTCTATTTGTAAGCATTTGTTTTAGTTTTCGCCATTTTATAGCACAAATGATAATAATTAATTGGAAATAAAACTGCCACAAGTTATAAAAATTAAGCCGTTATTCTTTGTTTGAAGGTAAGCTAAATTTGTGGATATGCAATGTTTTTACTAGACAGTCCAGATACAGTTGTGTTCCATTAGTACACACACACACACACACACACACACACACCCTGTATTCATCATACAGTATGTTTCAGCTGCACATGTGAACAAACAGAGACCAAACAGGTCATTTTACAATCTGATGTGAAGTGTCAGACAGGTGAGAAGATTCAGCTGCAGCAGGGGGTGCTGGGTAATCTACAGTACACTGAGCCGTCGGGTTGGCACGACACTGTGGGCTCGAGTGGAGGTGTGAACATATGTGGAGATAATATATGAATATGTCCTCTGTCAAGGGAGGTCATCACACTGAGAGGCCCCAAAAAACGACATTATGGACATAAAGTGCATCGATTTTGTTCTTGTCCATCATCTCACACTTGGTGCAGTATAAAATGTATTAATTTTCTTTAACCCTCGAGGCACATTAGGGACCAAACATGTACATTCAGCTAATTTTATGTTTTTGAATCTCAATACATCAGTCAGTTTAAAGGCTAATTGTATGAAACTTGGTCAGGGTTTGTTTTTTATTATAATTTTTAAAATCCCCAAATTCCTCTTTTGCAAGGTGTATAGAATAGGAGATATGCATAACACTGACACTTTGACCCTTAAGGCCCGTTTTGGTCCCATTGACTCCCATTGTAAGCACATATTTTTGATACACTGTAATCCTGACATAATATCATGCTTATGAATACCTAAAAAATCTAAGCCTCTCCCTTCAAAATACATGAAAAATGTGTTTTAGGTCTGATGACCCCCCTCAAACCACCAGGGGCAGGAGAGCTAAATCACATAGCGTTTCAATGGAGGCCTGGATCTCTTATCTTGCAAAATGCATGGCAATGAAAAGGTTAACACCATAAAAATGGTCTTGGTGTGTTGGGATTGATATAAAGGAGTTATGAATTACTGATCTAGTCCTCACCCCAAATATTCCACTTTGCACCTTATTTTTGAAAATATTGCATATTTTGTGTTTTTGCCCTTGATAAAATCAGGGGTTCTTATGACAAAAAGGGCATTAAAACATAAAAAATGTAGGAAAAAAAAACATTTTTATATCTATGGTTAGGTCTGAAGCTGCTAAAAGGTTTGATACCGTGAAAGTGAATTTTTTGTATATATATCACACTTTTATGACACTTGAATGAGAGGGACCGTTTAGGGACCTTAAGGTGTAAAGTGTAAGGTAATTTTAAAGAGGCCTCGAGGGATAAGGATTGCCTCCTTATCTGTAGGTTAAACAAACTGACAGTGATGATAATCTTGACAGTCAGAAGAAGATGCAGAGACACCCTTGGGGGACGAGCTCTCTCTCTGAAACAACTCTGTTCACCTCGGTCCATGCATGCAGACTAAATGATGTTCCATGACTGAAACTTTCCTCTGAACCCACCATGCACACAGCCTGCCTTCCAACAGCGGGGCAGAGGAACTGAATTGATGGATGAAAGAAAAAAAATCCTAAATCCACATTTTCCATAATTACATCCAACAGCTACAGCCGGACTTATTTGTTTGAGAGGTTTTGGTTGAACTGTGGATTAATCTGTCATTAAACTGCTGTTGCTTGTTCTGTGTGTTGATGCTAATCACATTATGTCGGCAGAAGACGGACAGCTCGTAACATGCCAACAGCAGACGGAGGAGGCCTTTTAATTACAGTTTGGGACTCGTTGTCTTTGTGAGCTTTTATCCGGATTTAAGACAAACACAGTCCATTAAAACAACAGTTCAAACGGAGAAGCAAACAACACAAACAAACTCGGATTACTGAAGTATCAGGACAATTCTAACATACTGTTTTCAATATACAAATAAGTGATGTGCAGAAAATTACATCAATCGATAAACTCCTTTGCGGTCTATAGTGTAAAACAAGTTTTTGTTTGACAAAATAATATCACAAGCTAATTCTAAAATGTAAATATTAGGTATTATTTGAAATAGTTCAACATTTTGGGGGGGAAGCGAAGTAAAGGAACAGCCCCAGGAAGTTACTGCTGCTGATCAAATAGAAGTCAGCATGGTGACAGCAAATTAGTGCATTTACACTTTGGTTTTCATAAGAATATAATATAAGACATTAAAGATATGTGTTAATAAAAGAGCTTTACAGGTGCTGGTAGGTGGATTTTGTAACATTTAGAGGCTAAACAGCTCCTGGCTCCAGCTTCTGTTCATAAAAGGTCATAGATGTTCATAAAGTGGCATTGAAGCCAAAAATCATATTTCTCACGTCCTGAGCTGAAGTGTTTGATGATTATCTTCAGATACTGAATTTTTACATGGATAATCTAAACACAAAGACAAAAAGAGTTGGATTTAATGTCAAAATGATTAGTGCTGTTATCCAATATTCCCTGATACACATTTATAAAGTGAGAACATTTACATAAATACATAAAAACAGTGTACGGAAACATGGCTAATTTGGAAGTTTTCACAGTAAAATGTCAATTTTCATATAGTGAAAAGGTTAATGGCTCAGGTTCAGTGTTTTTATTATGCATCTGTGTCTATGCATGGTTTTCTATGTGCATAACATGCATGCATAACTTGAGGACTATTGCTATTTTTGAATTTGAGATCAAGTTGCATGAAAGTGATCTGAGGTGAGTACTGGAAGTGAAGCGTGGAGACGGCTTCTCTGTTGACGCTGCAGCTCAACAGATTCACAAGACAAACTTGTCGAAGCCCTTTTGGAAGTGAACCCTGTTGGTATTTACACACACACACACACACACACACACACACACGGATTGCAGAGTTCAAATTCAGAAACAGTCTGTTGTAGCTGCAGGTTTCTCAGAGCGCTGGCATGTTTCAGAGTGTTTGAGAAGGAGGAGTGGGACACTGTACAGAGCAAACACAGAGATGAGATCAGCAGAAACAAAGACACTGTCATTGTCTTGTGACACCTGTTGCAGCTTAACAAAGGGGAAAATAAAAGCTACTTGTTTTACATTTAAATCTGATCTTTTTTGTCTCTATTATTTTACATTTACATTACTACTTCAGTTAGTTATCTTTGTCTCTTCTGCCTGTAAGAATTTCACTCTTTTCTCCTCTAGCTGTTTTTCAGTTCAGTCTTTAGGCACTTAGTTTTCTTCTCTTGATTTACTTTACAATGGTGATCTTAGAACTGAATTCCTCCTTAAAAAACAAAGTTTGAGGAAAAGGTTGGCAGTGAAACACCAATTAACCTCAAAAGAATGTGCACTGAGAGATCTCCTGAGTCTGAGGCAAGGTCAGTAGAGTCATTAGTAAATATTCGAGTATGCTTTCCATGTCTGCGTACATTCAGAATACAACTGAGGGTCTTCATCGCCTGGCATCCCACACATGCACATTTCCCGACCAATACTACATTTCCAAATAGAACTGGTAATGTTTCACAGTGTTGTTTATCACACACATTTCAGAAGAAAAGGCCACCCTCACATCCAAGCCCCCAGGAGGAGCGCCGGGCTTTAATGACGATTTTGATGGTGGAATTACAGTTTCCGGGTGCATTTTGCAATAGACTTACGTTGGTAAAGAAACATTGGCAGTCCGTGACCTACAGCTTAGGAACTGGGCTTGAAACCGGAGGGTTGCTGATTCGAATCGCAGGACTGAAGTGCCCTTGAGCTTTGGTCTGATAACATTTGGAAAGTCTAGTAGAGCCACAAGATTAAATCATCACATTCACATTCAAGTTAGTGGAGCGCTAAACTGGAAGTGGCTTGTTTGGTTCGCGGAAGTCTTTAGTGTGCAAGTCGTTTGAGCCCAATAGTTGCAGTAGAGATTAAAGATCTGTGTATTTTTTATGCATGGAAGTCAAACTTTTTTGGCTTCATGTGCCATTGAACAGCTTTCATAGGGAATAAGTAGAGCCCCGCCTCCAACACTGTGTTTGGCTGAACAACAAGAAAAACACAAACCAGAAAAGGCCCAGGAATGGGGAGTAAAGTACACTGTACATAATACCATTTGGGAGTAACATTGAAGCATGTGCAGTTGGTGTATTTTCTACGGGTACAGTATGCATGAACAAAAACTTTGAGCTGCACATGGACCATGTGGACATTGGCGGACAACAGGATTTACGTAACGTGGACCCTCAAGGTCTCACAGAGGCAGAAAGAATGAAACAGCCTTGAGTGGAGGTAGTTCTACTGTATTTCAGGGAGTAATTACTGAGATCCCTTCACCCTGTAATGTTCCTGCCTCAGTATTTCAGATTTTCCAGGGGAGGATGAACAGCCAGTCAAACATCAATAATGGCATAATCTTAGGAGCTTTGATCCAAAAGGAGATAGCCAACATTATTAAAATGTGACTCGTATTTAAAAGACATTGATTGCAGCATGACTGATTACATTTGTCAAAGGAAAGACATATTGCAACATCATTGAGCTAAATGTCAGAAGTGTTTTTAGTTTGTCTTTCAACCAGAATAACTTGAAGACTGACAGAGTAAACTCCTGAGATATATTTGCTGGGAGTATTTAAAGCAGAGCTGCCTGTTTTACACGAATACATGTGTTCAGTTATTATTATAACACAGAGCCACTGGAGCACACTTTATCATTCCCAAAGGGAATTTCACCTGTTGCAGTAACGTATACAAATAGGCCTCATGGGAAGGCTTGTACAGGAATAACAACTTGATTAATGCGAAATTGAGCTATTTCATTTAGAAAAAAACCATTCACATTCAGCCTCACAGTGGTGGATACATGTTGTACATGAGGGAACCGGCATCAACACCAGCACTAAAAATAGAAACGAATCCATTACTGTCAGCGGAGCTAGGGAAAATAATTTAAATTATCCAGCAATACTAATAATTAAACCTGCTTACAATAAATGAGGCATCAGCTGCAGGTTATAAGGACTGGTTTTAAATGCATGAATCTTTGGAAATTAGAGATTTAATTTAGAATGATCATTAAATTATATTTTAAAAAATTGTTTATGTGGATATCGTCTTGTGTGTGTGGCACGTCCAGTCTGGCTCTTTTCAACATGAGGGCAGTATGGAATTTTAAACAGTGCTGTGAGAAGGCGAGATGCTACCGAGATGTTTTCCATTGACCCGATGGCCAAACTTACTTGTCGAGGCTGCCATACAGAAATACAGCATCTGGTTGGACAACAAACTTAACCCAAGACATCATGGACAGCTAGCCAACTGCTAAGAACAACAGTTGAAAGGTGGCTACCATTAAAACATTTCTAATTATCCCAGAAAACATAGTCAGATCAATGTGGATTGATTTGAAATCTTGAAAAAGACACTGTTGAAGGCTGGATTACAAAGCTTCTGAACGGGAGACGATCACACAGAGTTCTCGCTGGAACACCATGGTTAGTTTCTAGGTCCTTTATACAATATGCCATATACAACATTGTTAACTTTGATAGTGTCCTCTATGTCTGATATTTCCCATCAGTCCAGTTTAATGCTTGGTGGTAAGAGAGGCTCGCACATGCAGCTTAGGTGGAAAAGCTCAACTTCAGCGATACAGTAAAGTTACACATTACATGTTTTTTTACTAGCTTGATCTTCGAATAATCCTCAAATAGTTACCAGTGAATTTTGAATTGCATTTTTTGCCTTAAATGCCCCTTCTTATTGGAAATGTGACTTTCAGCTAACAAAAAAACACTCCCAGTGTCGGCCTGTTCCTCTGCTTCTTCTGATATGACATGAACACAGCATTAAGGAGGCCATACATTAGTTATTCAGCTCACTCACACAGTCATCTACACACATACTGACTCAAGCCATGGCTCTGGACAAACAGCTGACCTCCCATGTGAACCCCAAAACGACAAATCCACTTTTAGCTCAAAATCCTCATCAGCTTCACACCACAAAGAAAAGTCGATAAAACAACTTTCACTCCCTTTTAACTCCACCCTCCTTTTCCAACTGTCCCGACTTTCCATTTACTCTGGATTATCTAAACCAAATAGCATCAAGTCAAAAAGCAACAATAAGAAAGAGTAACAGGAAGTGAGATCTTGGCAGAGGGGCCGGAGCACCAGACTGGTGCCAGAGCTGCACAGCAGGAACGCTGCCCACAGTGACATGCACAGTAGGCAACCGCATGGGAAGAAAATGACTAGATGGTTGTAACTTGATGGAATGATACTGTTCCCAACATAGACACACAGACTTTGCCCGTTGGTCCTTATTGATAGTTTGTTGTAAGTTGGTTTGAAAATGTGCCCACAGTTAGAATTTCTGCTTTTATTTCAAGCCTATTTTTAACCAGAGGTTTTGCTGAACATCCATGCTGTGGCTCAGTAACAATGCTTGCTTTGATACAGTTACACACACACAGAGACTATAAGGCCTGCACAGCACAAACTACTCATGACTCCATGAAAAGAGAGCAGCTTCTTCACTTGCTGTCCATGAATGGTAAGTAGAATAAGAGAGCACAGCTGTTCCTGTCAGCCTGTGTCCTGGCCCAAACCACCTCCAGATGTTGCTGTAATTCACCTGCCTTTACATGTACATTGAGCCTGAGAGAGACTCATGCAGGCAAGAAGCAGCTGGTCAGAAACTGCTGCCTGATGATGTTCTCCTAATCCTCCAATACAATATTAGTTTCAAAAAGTTAACTGAAACAGCTGACAACCAACTAGGCATGCAATGTCTAGATACGCAAATAGCTTTTTATTTCAAATTCAAGAATACAACAATACAATGCAAAAAGTGATACATAAACTCACACCTCCTATCATAATAGTGCATCATGTAAGCCTTTTTGAAGCTTGGTCTTTGAGTGCTACAAGGTCATGAAGGTTGAGCAGTGGTTAAGCAAATATCTATTATGTGTATTATTATAAAAATAAATGAATACATAATTCTAATAACATATCAAAATTGTATCTATACTCATCTCTCTAATTGCCTGCCAGTAAAAACATCATTCATCACATCATGAGATCTCAGTGATGGTGAAATGTTCTACTTTGGGTTTTTAAAGGCATCTTGCAAAAGGGGGGCCCCAACCATGAGCTAATGCTATTTGGGGCCCTTGGCGTGGAATAGTTGGGAACACCTGGGTTAAGCAGAAGACTTAAACACTGAACTTTGAAAAAGGGCCGCAACTGCAGCATTTCAACAGCTGTACATGAGTTAGTTGGTAGAACAGTGTATGAAAACTTGCTTCTCCCAGGTTTTGCATTGGTCAAATTCTCACAAAGACTCACGAATCAAGTAATGAAATGAGCTGCAGGAACATCTTGAGGTTGATCTTGCTTCCTGAAAAACACATTTAAGTCATGGCTTTGTTTACCCAGACATAATCAGGTGAATGTCCTTCTGATTTGCCGTCTTGTTGGCTGGTGGCTCTTATCACTCATGTTGCACTGTTGGACCTGTGCCATGTGACTGAGGGCCAAATGTCTCACCTCTCTGTGCCCACACTGGCCTGTATGCAAAGAGGGCTGCCAGGTCAGAGAACAGGACACAGACTTCGACTCCTTTGTTCTTTACCAATATTTAATTGCTCAACCTAAAGTTCAGAGCTCAGCCTCCTGCAACTCAGAGAGACATCTTTCCATTAAACTCTCAAAATCACCACAGATTGGGAGTGAATTAATTGACTGTGCTATTAATCACTTCCACCAGACTCCAATTATAATAATTACAAAGATCTGATGCTGAATTTGCTGACATTTCTCCAGCAGCTTTGTGCAAAGGTGTCAGAACACATTTCAATGTGATTTCAACAGTAGAAATATTAGACTTCCGGTTTCTAGATCCCACAGAGAGTCCTCTTCAACTAAAGTACATCTGTGCAGATCGATATGAAACAAATTAATGGCGTTAAGTGAGTCAACATACTACACTGGCTGGAGCATGCACTCATTCACCCCAAATAACCATTCAAACATGCTCTTAACATCACTTGGAGCTATGAAGAGTGAAGAAGAGAAGAGGGGGGTGTTGTTACCTTTATACTTTTCTCTGACGTTCTCATAGGCTTGCACATAGTCCTGCTCCTCTGTGAGCCGCTGACCTGGGTCAAACATGGGCATGGACATGGCCTGGCTGATACTGAGTCGGAGTTAGGGCACCTTCCTCTCTCTTCAAACTTTCTTTTGGACTGTCCACTGGCACTGTTTGACTCTCTGTCCCCCTCAGTGCTGATAAAAGCCCTCCTGGCTGTGTGTCCACCTATCTGTCTGTCCCCACCTTCTTCCTCGCCCACACTCAGTCACAGTATTCCCTCTAAAGCTGTAGGTTTCATTCCAGACCACCACCACTCCCCTCCTCAGTTTGAGAAATACCCATGCACACACACATATCAGACCCTCCTCTTAAAGGCACAGAGGCGAACACACACCACAAGTGATAGATACCAGTCGAGGCAGACCAGCAGATCCCACACACACCGCACGGGCCAGCTCCACCCCAGAGACAGAGACACACATGGCTACATCGGTGAAAAGCTGCGTGGGGTTATTTGAGTTCCTGCCGCTGGAGAAACTGGGGCAAGGCACGCCGAGTGGATCCTGTAATATTCACAGCTTAAAAAAAAAAACTCCCAGAACATGGTTCCCCTCAAAGTCACGTCATATTCCCAAAACTGAATGACGGCAGATTTTTAATGCCAGAGGACCACACCTCTCCGGTACGGGACAGAGCACTGGATCACACAGCTCAAAGATAAACAACTCTGAATATGTGTGAAAGTTAAGCCCACAGCAAAGGAAACGAAAGCTGAAACTTTAGGGCAGAACTTCTTATTAGTTAAGAAAAAATCCATGTGAAACATCACATTATATTATAATTACTTCATGTTTCTTTCATGTCCAACTGTTCATAAGCCAAAACACAATGAGCATTTGCAATCCTCTTAAATCTGAAAATATCCATTATCTCTATGAAACTCGACACAAATCACAAGGAGTATAAAAAGAGTCAGATTCTGAGGCCCTGTGGTTCCAGCAGCGTGGATGTTTGCTCCACAGTGCCAAGAAAACAGTAAACAGATCTACTGTTACATTCAAAGAGATCACAGCTCCTCTCAGATGAAGCAGTGACAATAGTACGTCAGGATGCCAAGAAAAACTGCAGCTACACTTGGACGTTCCTCCGAGGAAGTGGTGCTTGGAAGAAGCACTGGGAACTTTTCTCTGACAGGAAAATTTCAGAGGAAATTTACTGTGAATTACTAAGAGTATGTCTTTCCAAATAACCACATGTCCACAAAGATTATTTTCAAATGTTGGAAAGTGCAGATTTTTTGTACTGATTATTTGGAGGATTTTGCAATAAAGGCTCTTTCATATGAGGTACAATTTATCTGTACCATGCCTATGTATGATTAAGTACTCGAGTACACCTACCATTATCTACATGGCATATGTAATGTTGTTGTTACAGCTGGTTAAGTGCCTCTATCACAATTTCCTAAGTTCATACAATGTAATCAACCATTACATTATTCCTACCATTGTTATATTTTTGAGAGAAAGATAAGCCTGCTTTCCTACTTTATTACCAATGGTTGTGCAGTTTAGAATATAAGAACTGCATGTACTGCACTCATTTGTAAAACTTCTGAGGTTTTTAGTGCTGATTTTTTCCAATTAGGAGCATTTTTAGATGAGGTAAACTACTTTCATGCCCGAGTATGATTTCTTTTTGAGGTGACTGGTGCAACTCAACTCACTGACTGTTTCTCATGCTCATAGGACAGTTCTGTGTTTTGGTACAGTTGGTTTTCACACCTGATGTGAACAGTACCTGAATACACATGGACCTTTTCAAGTGGACTCCGGCACAGATCGACCAGGTACAGGACACAGATCTTATACTAATTAAATGAACCCGACTTATCACATACGATTTTTTTTTATAATGAATTGATTTTGTTATTGCTGCTTTGAGATTACACAGGATGGACATAAAGTCTCTTTAAAATTAAAAAAAATATTACAAAGGCAATTGATGAGATATCTTAGTCAGATTTGTTGTATGTCCTCAGTGGTGATCAGAGTTTTTAATCACATTGCATTTGTGTATTTCTGGTCCCCTGTTGATGAAATAGGTAGTGGTAAATGAACCCCTATAAAAATGGCTACTCCTCAAGAGTAGTAGTATCAAGGTTTATTGAAACAAAAACACGGGGGACGGTTTCTCTCCATCTCTGTGCCCCAGTTTAACTCACAGGGAGCCCGAGAGACGGTGTTTGGAGCTGACAGTAGAAAGCAAGGAGGAGGATAACAGACTGACACCCTACAGCGAACATGGCAAAGAAATCAAGTACTGTCTTGATGTGCTTCGTGCAACTAATGGCACTAATGGTATTAAATGAGGCCAAAAAACTTCAATATCTACTCCTCATTTTGTAAGAATTTCCACATATTTGTCTGTTCATTTGCATTTGAAATACATTTTTTAGAGAATTTATGGACACCCTGTATGTGTTGCTTCTCCATTGATAGAGAATGACATTAAAAAATATGGATGATGTTTAATTATCAAAAATGACAACTGATCTATTAAGCCTTATGAGAGTTGATCTTTGAATTTTGTACACAAATTATTCATGCATTAACAAAGGCCAACAGAAATAGACTTGTAGTTGTTAAAGCATATCATCCCAACAATGTCATCTCATCATGTGTGTTTTTAAGTGTGTAATAATGTGTCTGTCTCTGTGTGAGCCACACAGCTTGAATTTCAACTCGCTCGACAACTTCTAGTATTAAGATTTGACAATATGCATCATAAAAGTCAGACCAGTCAGAATAGCACATCATCTATACTTTCACTGTTAAAATCAACAACACGCTGCAAATATTCTGACAGCCTGAGCACATGTGTGTGTGTTATCACTTTCTCATACAGCTGGGAGTTCTTGTTTACTCAGCTATCTGAAAGAAGTAGGAGAATGTCATCAACACAAAACTGCAAATTGCAAAATTTCAAATAAAAAATCCTTCGTGTCAGGAACGTTAAAAATATTTCAACACTCAGCATCGCAACTTTGAGCCTCCAAGCAAAGTAAAAGCAGCGTTTCTCAACAAGTGAGTTACGACCTCAAAGCACGCTGCAGAAAAGTTTGACAAGGATGTTCATTTAATGACTTCCAGCACCTAGAACACTTTCAGAGGAGGTTTAAAACTCCATCAATCTCTGATATGCTTGCAAAAAAAAAGAGGTATTGAGCCAACTGAATCTTAACACTAATCCTCACTGTTTAAAGGAGAAACTTTTTTTCGACAGAGTAGGAAAGCAAGATTTTAATTAAAATTATGCTAACGTTGATTTTGTTGAATATAATAATTATTTATAATACCTTAATACCTGGACTATTGGACTCTAAACTGACTTTTATAAACAAATATATTACAGATGCACTTGTTTTGATACATGGAGCAGGCAATCTGATTACATTCCTGATAAATTATGATTATCATGTTCCATGTAGGGCTGTCACGATAATTACTATACCGACTTATCGTTCGATATATAAAAATGGACACAATAGTTTTTTTCTGGACTCAATATATTGACTTTTTGTGCTTTTTTTGTGTTGTGTTTAAAGTAATGCTGTATATGTTTGACAGGCAGTATGAATTGCCAAATATATATATATATATATATATATATATATATATATATATATTTCCCAAGCAGCCACTCCAGCTGTTTATATGTTATTTCAATAATAATATAATATAATACATAATGATTATATTATTGCAATGTTTTGTTGTTGGTTTTAATTACCTAGGACATTTGAATATTTCTTTTGCAGATTTCAATTCCAATGTTTAATATTCTTGATTTAAAAATGAGTTGCTGTGGAAAAGAATGTACTTATTATGCTCTAATATTGTTATAAAACTAAAATGACATTGATTCAACGATACTATCGTTTATCATGATAATTTCTTGGAAAATATATCGTCCTAAAAAATGTGTTATCGTGACAGGCCTGGTACCATCATCAGCCAGACTCAAACTACAAAAAAAAGAAAAAAAGTGGCTTGTTTGGAGTAAAAGACAGAGAATGCTGCATATTAGGAGACAGTCACAGTGAAAGAAGTTAAAGAAAAGAGAGCAACCTACAGAAAGTCAAGAGAAAATCAAAAAAATGTTGTCACTGCACAGTAAAAAGTGACAAATCACTTCTGTGGAGTTCAAGCAACCCACCACAACAACAACAACAACATCTCAGCTGAAAAGATACCACCAAAGTAAAACATAGATTACAGATTTAAAACTGCGGACTCAATGATTTATTCCACATTGTCTTTCTGTGGCAGACAGGACACGTTGGCTCTGATCTCACTATCTGATGGGCAAATGTTTGAATCCCTCTCTGCCACAGTATGGGTGTAAAAAAAACATCCCACTGTTTTCTCATCGCCGGCCAGCGGACGGTGCCTCTCGGGGAGAAAGTCTCACTTTTGTCTGACTTTGGCTCGAGCGGCTGGCCGCAGTGCCAAGCAGCCCTCCCACACATCACCAAAGTAAAGACTCTGCGCCCCGGCTGTGCCACTAATTTATGTCCTCGGCTAAAAGAAAAGAAAACAACAACACATCTAAAGGCACAATACGACCGCCCCATCACTATTCATTGACTGTTCTTTGTGTATTCACTGATTTGTGTTTGTAACCTTGCCTGGTTACTTGCTTACAGGTTGGCAGCCTGAATACTAATCACAGGTTTAAATGTAGTCAGTGCAGCAGTTATGTGTTCCGATATTTATTACTGTAATCACATTAGCATTATTGCTCCCAAGTCAGTAAGAAATGTAACTGTGGTGACAGAAAGTCCTGAGCATTTATTTTGAGTTTTGCTGCAGATGTTTGTGTTTCACTTTTTAAACTATATTAAAAAGGAAGGAAAATCTAATAAAAGCATGCAAAAGAATATTTTTTTGTGTTGCATTTTTTTTTATTATAAAACAAATAATTGAAAATAAAATAAAAGTCAAATTAAATAAAAGTACACAAATAAAAAATAGTTTTGTTTTAGGTAGCACTCCCTAAAATAATAAAATGATTAATAATAAAATTTAACAAAAATTAGATAAGCACGGAAAGGAATAATAGCTTTGTTTTATATACCATTTTTTTAACTAGAAAAAAATACAGTAAAAATGAAGTGAAATTAGATAAAAGTGCACAAAAGAGTAATAGATAAATAAATAAAACCTACAATGCATGCAGTGCAAATGCGCCCAGATTTAATAAACCTTAAAAAAAGTAAATGCAGAGCAGAAAATTAATCAAAACAAGGTTTTAATTTAAATTAAATTTTACATCCTAAATAAGCCCTGTAAGGAAAATCTAAATTACAAGTAAAGCTCACATGAACAAGTAAATAAAGCCACAATTAAACTCAGACAGGGAGAGTGTATCTTTATTGAAAACCTACTTAGCTCTGAGTTATTATTTACTTACTGAGTAAAACAAACAGCCAGACATAAAATAATGCCTTGCTTTTCCTTTTCCATGTAGTTTAAAGTGTAACTTACAACCTTTTTTGGCCAATGACCCTGATAAGAGATATAATTTTCTGTTTTTGTTTTGTTTTTCTGCCATTTAAACATTCACTCTATTGCTGACTCAGCTCTACATGTTACTACTCTGCACACGTGTAGTTCTATCAGAGTCTAGATCTAAACAAATGCATTAAAGTTTTATGTGGGATCACATGGATGGTTCATGAAAGAAACACTGTGCAGTAAATGAAGGGATACTCCACTGCACTTTCTCTTTGGATACTGTCCTCTAGTGTCCAGCAGCTATACTGCACAAACCACCTCACTACAATGTGGAATGCATTATCTGTTAATACTGGAAGTATAAAGGCAATCTTCATTTTTTGGAAACAGCTTCAGGAAAGTAACATAGTGAAAGAAACACAACGGCTTCATAGACAGAAGGGGGAAAAAACCTTGCATTTATTTGTATGGTGCACTAGAGTACCTCAGGGTCCCTACTGCAAAATGTAAAATCAATAATGGATCCACAATTCAATATTCTGACAGAAACTGCACAAACACAGTGTAACCCCACCCTGAAAGGAGTTCTAAATAATTTATCTGAATCTGTTTCGAGCAGACCCTACAGCGTTTTCCTGACTGTTCGTTGAAACAGAAGAAAGAAGTAAGAAACTACAGACATTAAGACGTACGTCACACTTTTCTGAACATTTACAACTGAGCATTAAGTGTTCTTCTTTGGGATAAAAATGAACTATGGAAGAAAACAATAATAGAGGAAGTAAGGATATTTCATTCCAGACAAAAAAACAAGACCAATCTAATAGTGACAACAACAAAAACAACAACAAAACAGGCGTATTTTCAATGCAAACATAAGTAAAAAGCCAATTTCCTGTTCCCTCGTCATTCTGTCTGACAGTTTTGTTCTTGTTCTGTGTTTGGTGAAGTCAAACATCCTTCAGCGATGTTCCTGGATGGAATATGGAATGGTTCACTGGTACTGCAATAACACTGTGCTCCTCTCCCACACTGTGGGGCATGACACAGCATGAGTCATGCTGTATCTCTCCCTGAGAAACAGGACTTATAAAAAAAGGAGGAAAAGGGAGGAGGAGAAAAACTCTGTTTAGTACATCCAGTTACCAAAAATGGACCAAAAACCAGCCAGTGTTTATGGACACCACTGTGTTCATACCATCACTGTACCAGATGATAATTCACACCTTCAAACAATTCAAAGACTAAGTGACAGAACAGCATCATCCTCCTGGTGCTGGCATGGCTAAACATGTCAATAATAATCTAAACCACCTATGACTATCACCTTGTGTACCCCATTCAAAATAAGTAGCAACTGGGAAAGAGTTACCTGATGAAGTAAACAAAAACATAAATTAAATTAAATATATGCCTTATTATGAGACCTGACGCATGTGCAAAGTTTCTAACTTTTTAAGTATGTTAAGGACTCCAAAAAGCTAATTTATTTTTGCCGTATTATAATAATATTAATTCCTTCCTCGCCTTTGTGGTCAAAGCTCGGGAGTCCTTATAATACCATGGTACTTATTTACACTTTTCCCCTGGTGCAATGGAATGTTTTTTTTTCCAGTTTATTTAAGTTATTCATTTATTGGGCTGAGAAAGTTTTGATCCATCCATCCATTCTTGTCCGCTTATCCGGGGCTGGGTCGCGGGGGCCGCAGGCTAAGCAGGGCATTCCAGGCGGCAATCTCCCCAGCCACAACGTTCAGCTCCTCCTGGGGGACCCTGAGGCGTTCCCAGGCCAGGAGAGAGATATAATCCCTCCACCGTGTTCTGGGTCTTCCCCGGGGCCTCCTACCAGCTGGACATGCCCAGAACACCTCTAACGGGAGGGGCCCGGGAGGATCCTTACCAGATGCCCAAACCACCTCAGCTGGCTCCTTTTGACCCAAAGGAGCAGCAGCTCTACTCCGAGCTCCCTCCAGATGTCTGAGCTCATCGCCCTATCTCTAATGCTGGGCCCAGCCACCCTAAGGAGCCAGTTTTGATGTTGGTCTAAATAAGAAGCACCACATAAGTCCAGTAAATGACTCACTAACATCAATTCCGTTATTTTAGGCCTCTCAGCACCTAGTGGTCATCATGAACCACGGGCCAACATGGGACTTGCTAAACCAAAACCACTCACTCCCCTCTTCTCTACAATCCTGCAAACCTCTGTATTCAGTCTTTAATTATCACATTGTTTCTTTTAATCACTTTAACTCTATACAGACATCAGCAGATTAACTATTGAAAGTGGCAGTTATCTGCTTGATAAACTAGCATGTTAGAAAGCTACATAAACCAATAAATTCTCACTAAGATCTTATTTAGTTGTCTGCCTCTCAAACTGTCTGCAGCTTGATAACCAACGGTCCTGTCTGCATTTGTGGTGAGATACAGCTGCAGCTCCGGCCTTGTATACATGTGTCTCACAAGGCTAATGAATCGGGCCAGGGCCATTATGGCAGCAATCCAATGAGACAACATTGATACAGTCGCCTTTATCTAATGCATTTCATGGGCCCCAGGCGACCTGCTCACGTTTAGAGGCACTTCAGGAAGTCATGAGAAGGACTTCAGATGAACAGTTTCAAACAACAGAAACAAATCAACCAGATATCTTAAGATCTCCTGAAACTCGAGCTCATCAACCAGCTCTGCAGAAGTACTTGGGAGTCATACATTCCTGCTGCTTCTATTGTGAGTGCAGAGACAATAACACCCAGTCACACAACACTACTGCAGTACCCCACCCCAGCCCACCTAATCAATATCAGAGACGACCGGGGGGGGGTTGGTTTTGCCGTTTGTGGTCCGAAGAGACAGTATGGACTACCACAGGAAGTGCTGAGGCAGCGAGCCACATCTTCTGAGCCCTGCCTCGGTGATCAGACAGCTAACAGAGGTGAAGGAGCTGCAGAACCTCCCTAACAGTCTGAACCCCCCCAAGGGAAATAAATGAGCATAATGAGGGATGGTAATAATGTTGTTATGCAATATATCTCTTTAAACTGCCTGCAAGAGTCTCCGAGGTAGTGTTGAGTATGCATGCAAATTTGAAACTGTAGATCTTGGCACTTTAGGTAATATAGTGTGCAGTGAATTAGGAGGGATAGATTTAACCCAAAAACTGACCTGATGAACAGCTGTAGCATGATACAAAGCTATGCAGCCGACATGCAACATATGCCTATTTAAATGTCCTAAACTTCATTGTTTGTTTGAAACAAACAATATCTTCCTATTAAATATTGTTGTGCTGTTAATGAGCAGATGATAATTGGTGAATAAGTTATGAGGTATACGTTTAGGGTTGGCAGTGAGAGTGAGTGTGGCAGCAGTGTGAGCTGCAGAACACAGTTTAGATGTACTGTAATTATGATATGAAGAAGAGTAAACATGCGGTGACATAAACCCCTTACTTTTCAGTAAATATTTCTCTTATGCTTGGCTGAATACAAAGTGTGCGGAGAAAATGTGAATGAGACTTCCTATTTTGTGTGTCGCAAAAACCACAAAGCCAAAATCACAGGGAATTATATGATTGGGCTGTATATAAGAAGTGTTTACAACCCTGAACCAGAGGGACACAGCAATGTGCCCACAGGCAAACAAAAACAACCAGTTCAGCCCATAAATCTCATAATCTTCACCATAACCTAAGTCAACAGCAGGAAAGCATTATAATGCACATGCCAAACAATAACCAAAGAAAACACAGGTCTGCAGCTGAGGACATAAATTCTCAAAGGTCAATGCAAATCTGCAAATAGGTGATTAAATATAGAAGAAAGAAAACATATGAGCAAAAACAACTGGCCATGCAAACACCAAGATATCAGCATGACACAGGTCTACAGTATGGTAGTAAAACAGCCAACACAGGTAATTAATTTACTGGTTTTACCAAGAACATGAACACAGAATGGCCTTCAGCTTATGCAACGGAGCCTGAGCTCAGTGGAGGAAAGCAGTGAGTCAACAGCCAAGAGCAATGACTAAAAACTCCAGCTTCCAACTTGAAGTGAACATTTTAGACAATAGCTGATACAACAAGTGGATGATAAATAAAGGCCCAACATGCCAGCAGGCAGCCACAGTGAGGAGCACAGACTAAACACGATTATCAGCTATCACAAACTTGCTCCACAGTTATATGATCAACCATAGAGAGGCAAATTTCCACATTAAATGCATTAAGAACCGCTGGTAGCAGCAGTTTTACAGCAGAGTTTGCAAATAATCCCTGCAGCAGGAACACAAAGAAAACGAGCAGCCAGAACTTAAAAAGATCATCTTTCAGCACATACATCCCACTCAGACACCTGTCTCCTTCCATGTGAACGTCGTACCTGCGATACGGATGACGGCCCTCTCTGCTGGGTCCAGCACATCTCCGGAGGCTGACTTGGAGCGCTTGATGCGATGGTGTTTGGGCAGGTTCCAGGGCAGAGTGTCTCCAGGGGACGGAGAGTAACTTATTGAACTCAGGTCACTGGAGCTCTCCTCTGATGCAGCCCTGACCAGAGGCCTCCTCTTGGGCTTGTCCTTCACCTCCTCCATCTGGATGGAGATAGTGAAAAGAAAATGATAAGCATGGAGTAATAAAACCTCAAAACAACAGAACAGAGAGAAAGCAAGGCCTGTTTCTAGAAATCACATCATCAGGTGATTTTCAAGCAGACAGAGAAAATGACCATCAGTAGGGTTGTGCCTCTCAGACGATTGAAGAATTCTTTATTTGGGTCTCTCAGTTAACTAAGTTTTACCTATTTTATGCTTTTTACACGCTGAGTGACTTATGAGCGCATTTCTGGTAAACATCAGATTTAAAGTGCTTTTTTCCCCAAAGATCTCCACTAGATTTCAAAAAAGTGATATGTATGCTTGGAGCCTGGGACATATTGCTGCACAACAAAAACTTAATTCTGATTGTATGTGCAACATGAGGCATATTATGTACAAGACAGATTTTTGCCTTTAATAAATATTGCGCCTTTCTGCGAATTGGATATTACACTATTCTTTATTGCATTTCAATTCGATACGTTGTGCAGCCTTGCCCAAATATAGTCTGTTTGGTAACTTTTTGATAAGGAAAACTTATCTCCATCACCTTTAACTAAATGTATTATCACACTTAATAAAAAAAAAAATAGTACTTAACCCCATACACTATTTGTATGAATTTGGCATATGTATTAACAGTACTGTACAACTAAGTCTGTTACAGGAAAATTGTTTTTTTTTTTTTTTATTATTAGTGTAAACATAACACATTACTGGTCTGTCTTACAAGTTAAATGTTTGTTTATGTGTTGTTTGTTTAAATGTTTATTATTATTCCTAGAGTCAACATGCTAATAGTTCTATTCAGCTGTTCTGAAATTTCATCAGCTTTCAGGTTTTAGTCACTTTTAAGAGACTGACCGTCTAACACAATCTCCAGCCAGACTTTTTGACAGAATGCAATGTTTTTGAGCCACAGAGGGATTTTAACTGACTTTTGGCTAATTTTACTCGTAAAACAGCTAACGACAGTATTTTGAGGACTTACCATTTTCCAACGTTAGCATGACTTTCTGTAGCATCTTATTTCTTGGCCGCCCAACGGACGATTCTGTAAAATCCATTTTAGTTTATTCGTTGGGATGTTGCTTGTTAGCGGTAACGTAAATTTTCCTCCCCCGCAGCAAAAATGATAAGCTTAACATTAAATGGGACTAACATGCAAACATTATGTGGTTTATCATCCCCAGAACACCTGTTAACGGCTTAATTAAAGGTCAGGTGTGTAACCGTTAGCTTAACGTTAGCCTAAAAACAACCCATGATGCAACGCGCTCTTAAAGGGACAGGCTCAGGTAATGGTAAACACAAACAGACTGCTTGGAGTGTTTTAGAAATGTTGTTTTAGCTATTTATTTTTATTTTATTTAAATAGTCAGCTACTGACTGAACATATATTACTGATATTTATTAAGCTTTATTTATTTGTTATATTTCTAAAGCTATTTATTTTCTCAGTTGTAATTAGAATTGGTTTGCAATTCAATACATTGTATTCATAATGTATGATAATTTTAAATACCATATAATAAAAGGTAGTTGTTTGTGAAATAGCCTTCTGAGTACTTTGCATAGTCTTATCAGTGATAAAATTGGTGTAAAATCTTACATGAAAAAGGTCAGTTTTTGTTCCAGCTCAAAAATGAATCCTCCATATCAGTCAGCAGTGAATTTGTCCCTTCTAAAGGACAAATTAGGACAGATCAGTTTTAAAAATCCCATAAGGACTCTAATCGTAATGTAATTCCACGAAAAGTTATGAATGGCCATTCCTATTTTGGAGCATCTATATTTAGACCTAATGTGCAGTAACCAGGACAAAAGCTCAGTCTTACTGCTCAGTGCTCAGACAGTATCACTAAAATCCTTGAGACCTAACTCATTCAGAGAGCTGCTGTGAGGAGCAGGGCAGGTGCCTTTGATGCACTGTACTACGTCACCACACTTCCAGTTTCCTTTTCAGCTGAGTCACCATCCAGCACTCAGGATGCTCCCCACAGGGGCGCTGGCTGTACTGCCACAGCCTCTCTGATTGGACAGAAGTCCCAGGAGTAATGTCTACAGTGCATCAGATACAGTTCACATTCAGGGTATGATTTTGAGGAAGGCTATTTTTGGCCGCATGCTGTTTGTTGTTAGGACTGCAGTACTGCAACACTTTTATTCCTTATATTATTATTAAACCTTCATCCCATCAAGTCAGCTTAATAAAGAGCATTTTGTGTGGTCTGGCAAAACATTGAACATCTTAACACAACATATTATTTCTCAACCTGTATGGAAGTTTTCTTTTGTTTCACCAGTCAGCTTATCAACTCTTATCTCAATATGTCACAGACAAACAAACACCAGTGTTTGCCTCTGAAAGTAGAGCAGGAACACATTATACTCTCCTGTTTTAGTCACTGACTGATCCTAATGGACACATGGGCATTTAGCCACTATTTGACTGGTCAAATGGTGATGATATTGGTTTTTTAACAGGTTCCGCTTTGCTTTGCAGAGTCAGTCCGTCATTTACAATACAAGCTTCTGTATGAATGATTCAGGAAAATGCAGACTGGGTTGTATAAAAGGCTAGGAAAGTCATGTTAAAAATTCATAGCTTCGGAAATAGCTCGTACACACAGCAGAGAGGGAGAGATCTCAAGATCGCCTCGAGCCACAACAGAAAGTTATCACATATGCAAATGTATAGCCTGAATGTAGAGAATCCTTCAGTCAGTGAGGCAGCAGTGTGATCTTTTTTCTGCAAATTAATCATTATCACTGTACTGCAGAGCTCTGATCTCTCCATTCATCACATGCACATAAAATCATCTGCTGCTTTGACTTTGAGACATTTTATACACATATTAAACACCTCTAATGACAGCATTACTTCTCTCCTCCTCTTTCTAACACATTACTATTCAGCCTGCCGTTGCTTTCTTGTATGGCCTTCACCCAAGCAAGCTGAAAGCATCAGGCTGACCCGTAGTTACCAGGCAACCCTGAGGAGCTGTAGAGAGCATGCTCCTGAAACTCTCAGGACTTGGAAAAGGAAGAAAGTTAAGTGGTGTGTGCTGGTATGAAAAGACTCTGACAGTGGCTGAATCACACTGACAGCTGACTGAGGCGCCCTTTCTCTCTCTCACACTCTTTCCCTCTCTGTCTGTGTCTCTCTTCTGCCTCTCGAAACTGTGAACAACTGATGGACTTCATTAGGACTGGATCTGTTGATCATCAGATAAAACTGTCAAGTCTGGATCCTCCCAAGAAGACTCAAACTCCCACTGACTCTGGCTCTGAGCTGCACTGCATCGCCACACCTGAAATCTTTGACCTGAGCTGCAGCGATGAGATACCTGAAAGGTGCACCTGCTGTTTGACAGGTTAGCATGACGCAAAAAAAAAAAAAACACATTTCCTCCTAGTGGTGACAGGTATGACTATTTATAACCTGCAGGTTTTTCCAATGACACTAAATCATGTGATTAACACCGTAGCGATGCGGCAAAACATGCATTCCTGATGTAGCTACTCACGCAAAAAATATCCAGGATGGCTGCTGTTTTTGGTCCCAATCGTTAAAAAAAAATCACTGCAGTGGTACCGTCGTCCCAGTTAGATCCGCTCAAACTTAGGCGAGCATCTTCCTCAGCCGCAGCGGGAGTCGCGCCTGCGTCCTGCGGTATCCTGGCTGTGGGATGCGGAGCCGGTCTGATCCGGGCTGCAGTGCGAGCAGAGAGCAACAATCCGCTCCCTCAGCCTGCCTGCATGCCTCCCTCCGTGCTATCGGCTCGGGAAGTTGTCGCTAAACGGCAGGCAACGCGTTAGGATGGGGATGAGAGAAGAGCAGAGGCTGATACCGCGCTCGGTGCGCATGTGGAAACTGAACCCAGATCAGGTTGATGGCAGCGCGCAGAGGCAGGGGCTGCTTCACACGTTACACCCTCCAGACTGAGGCTTAATCTAGTGAAAACCAATGATTTCATGCAACGCTTGAAGGGGGGATATATTTGAGCATATTGTACTGATCATAAATCCGTTATGTTTCCTTGAACTTCACACCTTCAGGATGCTGCTGGAGATGCCAGCACATTACTGCTGAGCTCAGCATCTGTCCTGCATGTGGAAACAGATGGCTGCTGGGAATGTAAACATACTGTGGCTTCAGTGATTCTATACACACTTACATAGTGGGATCTTTCTTGTTTTACCCCTACACTGTAAAAAAAAAAGGCAACCGATTGCACGCAATATTATTAATTAAATCTAACTACGTTACAAGTTGAGGTAATAACTTAACAGGAAGTGCCTGTCAATTAAAAACGGCCTAATTCTATTGTGTTGGATTCATTCAAAATCCTCTTGATTTAGAATTACATACACCTAGAGATTATATTTAATGTGATTAAAATAAGTAGATTGTATCTCAAACATTTTATATTAAAGTTATTTAAACAACTACCTCAAAATCAAGGACGCATTTATATTTAATACATTTTATCAAATATATTAAGTAAAATGAAATGACTATAGCATAATTTATTACAGTGTATGTGTGTGTGTACTACTTAAATGCAGGACTTTTACTGGTAGTGGAAAAGTCCACAGTGTGGTATTAGTGCTTTTATCTAAGTCAGGGATCGAAATACTTCTTCCACCACTCAGTAATATTAATAATAATTCCAAGCTGATTTTGGACAAAGATCTTCAGTGCTGACTGTCTTGTAATTCAAAAATCAAAGTTTGTCGTCTTAAAGTATAATGAAGTGTTAATAACTTAAGGTAAGTCAAATAAATAGTTCTCCATGTTAACGGAGTAACTCCATCCACTGAAAAAAGGCCATGAAATGTTGTTGAAAGCTCTGGAAACATGCTGTAATTGGGCCTTGTGCTCCTCAAATTAAGATATACCGTCATTATAATGTATAAACAACAACAACAACAACAACAAAAACTAAAAGTTCTGAGAAAACAGACTTGGCTCACGAAATTATTCAAAAATGATGCCTGATAGCAATCAAATTGATAAACATTGGCGACCTATTAACAATCAAGCAATCTTGTGACCCTTAAATATAGATTTATGTAAAAATGAGTATGGTGTTGATAGTTTTCAAAGCAAACTCAAGAAAGACCAGCCTTTTTTGGATTTTAGTTGACCTTTAAATATATGTATAATTATTTTTTCTACTTTATGTTTGAGGCTGTTTTTTTATTTGAGTTTTAATGTGTCCAAATATTTTTTTTAAATTGTAGTATTATTTTTAATCAAGCTTTTATTATTTTATTTATTTTAGTCTGCTTTACTTTTCAGAATATGTTGCTTTCTCTGGTGTTTTCATTTTTAATTAAATAACATTAAATTGTATTTGTATGAAATGTATGTGATATACAACACATATACAATACAAAGCAAGTCCGATTGATTGTTTGATTTATTGATTGATATGAGTAATTGTGAGTGGCAGTTCAACATCCAATCAATCATAACTACTCTACACTGTGTGTTTATTAGTGTTTGCCAGCTGACCTCAGTCTGCACTCTAATTAATCATTAATCAGCAAATCTGTTCCATTTACCCCCTTTTTTTTGCCTTGCAAGATGTTTATTCTGTGTCGTGTTTTTTTCGAATGGGGCCCGAGTTGTATCGAGTCAAATTAAAAACTGTCATGCTGAGCAATTACGTAATCACAACAGCATGAATGATAGATTGCTTGTTTGTGTGGCCCTACTACATGATTAGTTCTCCCACTTGTAGAGTGAATCAATGGGCAGTGCTGGCTCGGTCCCACTCCGAGCTCATTCTTGTATTCATAAACGATGCATGCCATCAGTTCTGAATGCCAGAGTCTGTGCCAGCTCTGGACCCATTGTGCTCGAGGGTCAACATGATCAACCAAGTCCTTCATGAGCCAGAGAGCAGAGGAGCTCAGAGGAAGGTAAAGGAAGCTAAAACGGTTTCATGAAGTTCTTATCTATAGTCCAGGGATGGGCAACTTAAATGCTGGAGGGGGCCACAATTTTTCATCTCACGACCACAGGGCAAAATATAGGACCGTGCACTTAATCTGATATGATGAAACTGCAATTTTAAACATGTTTACAGAGCAGTAACTTCACATATTTCATGCTCAAATTCATTTATAACAGTATAAATAGGAATACAAAAGGTTTGAAGCAATTAAAAAATAACCACTTACTGTGATTTCTTTTATTTTCAGTCCAAGAACAGCAGACCAACATTAATGCAAGATGTAATTTTGTACATTTTTACACTGCACTTTTAAGATTTCATGCTCAAATGCATGTAGTTGTACTGAGGGCCACTTCAAGTGAGGATGCGGGCCGTATGTGGCCCCTGGGCCTCCAGTTGCACATCCCTGCTATAGTCAGTGTACTACCTGCATTAGATGGAGGTCGGCACACCTCCAGTTTGTAGAAGCAGTCACGGAAGTTAAGCAATGTGCTGCTGTGAACAATCCAGCAGCTAAATATATATTAGCCAACAAAAACTCTTTATTTAGAATATTTTTACTACTTCACCTTGCTGGGAACTGAAGCTGTTATGCTGTCTGGACTCTATTGACAAAAAAAGTAATCTAACATAACAGAACACAGGAGTTGCTGCTCTACCATGGGCTTGATCAGTTAGTTTTTTGTACAATTTAAGTACAGTTTTGAGGAAGTTGTACTTTACTATTACTATATACTTCTACTTCACTACATTTTGAGGAAAATATTAAAACATGACAAAAATCTTTTTTTTTTCAATGGCTTTTGATGGTATTTTCTGATTTCTGAATTTATAAAATGAGATATCCCAATTTCCTTCTGTAAAAAAAAAAGTTGAATCTAATACATTAACAAAATAAAACAAAAACTTTGAAACTTCCAATGTTCAGATTTATGTCCTGGAAATATCTGCAAATTGGTGCATATTTAACAGGTTTACACCTCGTTTGCATATCTTGACATATATTAGCTACCAAAAAACTCTATATTTAGAATATTTTTACCACTTTACCTTGCAGGGAACTGAAACTGTTACTCTATCTTCAAAGACAGATTGTGACTCCATTGACAAAAACAGTAATTTAACTTCACAGAACACAGGATTGCTGCTCTACCGCAGCCTTCATTGGTTAGACTTTTGTGTAATTGTGAAACTTTGGTGTCTTAAAGGGTTAGTTTAGATTCAGCAAATTCACAAAATAACACAAACAAACTAACTAATTTAGGCAGTGATAGACCAGCAACTCCCGTGTCATGTGAAGTAAAATTACTGTTTTTGTCAATGGAGTCTGGTGGCTTTGGAAAGAGATGATGATGGCTTCATTTCAAGCCAGAAAGAGCTGTCTGATGGCAAGGTAAAGTGGTGCAATTTTTTCCAAATGTTTTCCAAATCCCTAAACGACACATACTCAACACTCTGGTGTGGTGGTCATGTGACTTTGACAAGAAGTGACTTCTCCAAAATGTGGCTGTGACTAGAAAAAGAAATCTAAAAAAAATAGCTAATTTTAAAAAGCTTTTGTTTTTTTACTAGCCTAAGTTTAAACCCATTTAACAATTCTAATCCATTAATAGGATGTCCTGTATTGCATTTAACCTGTTTTGACCATATTTCCTGAACAAATTTATATAAAACAAGTTACAAAAATATCGCTGTGATGGTGGTCGGTAGCGTAGTGGGTTACGCAGGCGCCCCATGTGTAGAGGCTACAGTCCTCGCTGCAGCTGGCCCCGGTTCGAGTCCCGCATCGGACGGCCCTTTACTGCATGTCATTCCCCTCTCTCTGCCCCCTGTTTCCTGTCTCTCTTCAACTATCCTGTCCATTAAAGGCATGAAAAAGCCCAAAAAAATACATTTAAAAAAAATATATATATATCGCTGTGACGTATATGTCACATAGGGCTTTTAACCTAAAAATCGTCATGGAAAACCTGATGTGACGTATTTGTCACAATAACAAATATGGTAATAGGCTACTCAATTATTTTTTGCTGTTTAAACAAATCTGGAAAGGAATTTGTTGCACTATTAATGTCACAATTTTGATACATGTTGTGAAGATACAGAGAAAAGGGCAAATTTGTGTTTCTGTAAGCAGAAAAGGTGTCGAGTTTATTTATTTTAAAAGAAGAAATACCATAAACATGAATACCATAAACGCCCAATGTGACATATATGTCACATCACAGATCTTTGACATTTAGATGTAGTATTTTCTTAAAAAAACATCATAAATGTGTTCTATGTGGTCCACTTGGTCTCTGGTATATCCCCTATAATTTTCCTTCAAGGATAAATGGGTCTGGGTTCTTATGGGTTAAGTATATTTCTTTTCTTTACTCTTTACTCTTTTCTTAGTAAAAGTCTTAATTATTATTCCACTGCCTTTATACCCACAATAACATACACTATTTGGTGAAAAAAGCATTTCTTTCTTTTTCTGGAGGCACCACACCCAATGCAAAGGAAAATAATCAGTTAAAACCAACATGTGTTAGATAATTCTGCACTTTTAGTCCAGCCCCAGTGAACAAAAGGCAAAAAAATCCAAATAAACTTTTTTAAAAGGTCAGAAAACGGACTTATTAAACCAAACACGGTGGACAAAGTGATGCCAGGAAACGAGGCCTTTGATGACACACAGTGGAGAAACATTCCTCACCTTCTGTGATCTCACAACAGTCACAGTTTCCACGCCGACTTTGAGAGGTCGTCTCTTCCTCTTCCTGACTGCCGGACATGGTGGCTCCTTTCCAGGGGCCACAGCCTCCTTCACCACAGCTTCCTCTGACTGGACGGGAGCAGCCGGCTTCTCTTTGGGCTTTTTCTTCCTCTGAAATTTAAAAGATGCATTTAACTGTTAAACATGATCATCATGGCAGGTTTAAGCTCCTGCATCTCTGCCATACACACACTTTAATTTGTGAAGCTTCATGGTGTTTTAGAGGTTTCCCTGTGTGGCAAAAATACAGTTTAATAATAAAAAAATACAAAATCACTGCAACACCCAACATGGAACCACAAGTTCACTTTTAATTTCCAAACTAAGGCTCGTTTATAATGTTAGCTTGAAGGAAAGTCTCCAATTATGGATCCCACCAGTGGAAAACAGCAGCTCTTAATATCTGGCATGCACGGACTGAGCCGGACAAAAGCTGCCTTATTCAGAGGCCACTGATTATGATTCGTGCTGTCAGGTAAACAAATGGGGGTTTGTTATTTTCTTTCTGCTGAGATTCCCTGAAGGGGAATATAACTACATCGAATGAGAGTTTTGCACCCAAGTGAAACATTGTAAAGTGTACATGTATGGAAACCTTTGAGAGTTAAGGAAGTTCTTACTTGACATCATGATAATTGCTATATTGCTTTATATTTTAAGACCATAAATCAAGATAAGATGCCAAGAAGAATGTATATACACATATGCAGTGGTGGAAAGTAACTAAGTACATTTATTCAAGTACTGTACTTTCTTTTGGGAAGTTGTACTTTACTATTACTATATACTTCTACTTCACTACATTTTGAAAATATTGAAAAATATTGTACTTTTTACTGCACTACATTTAGCTGACAGCTTTAGTTACTTTTCAGGTCGAGATTTAACAAAAAAAAATGATAAATTTGAAGTGATTAGAATTTTGCTGAAACCATATAACAGTTTGTCAGGAAGAAAAAATGAATCCTTCCTTGAGAAAATTTAAAAAAACGCTGCTTACATAAATGCATCAATAATAATACTAATAATAATGATCCAATAATATATTTAGAATATAAATAACAATCTGAGTGGGGCCATTCTGCAGAACGAGTACTTTTACTTTTGATACTTTAAGTACATTTCGATGCTGATACTTTTGTACTGACACTTTTTTGTAGTGGAGTAATTTCACAGCATGGTATTAGTACTTTCACTGCAGTAAGGGATCTGAATACTTTTTCCACCACTGCATATACAGTCATGGAAAAAATTATTAGACCACCCTTGTTTTCTTCAAGTTCTTTTTCATTTTAATGCCTGGTACAACTAAAGGTACATTTGTTTGGACAAATATAATGATAACTATATACTATATACTAATTTAAGAGCTGATATCTAGACATTTACATGGTTTTCTTAATAATGATTTTGGTTATTATCAAGAAAACCATGGAAAATGGTTAGATATCTGTGTTGGGGCACCCCCTTGGTGTCATGATACGTCCATCTTTTCCTTCTGGATGAATGAAGTTCTGTCTTCTCTTGTCATGCAGTAATCAGCAGTTAAAGAGATTTCAGGCGTGCAATATTTTGAAAGGAGTGCTTGTCCTTTCTACAGTGGCCTTGACAACACATTCTCATCCCAACTCATCAGATACTGACATTTAGTCAAGCCCCTTGGTGTCTGATAGACACACGAGACATTATTTTGAGTCACTTTTGTGTCAGGGATGGTTTACATGCACAATGGCTTTTCAAAATAAACTTCCATGTTTACAGGAGATGGATAACTCTTGGCAATAGCCACTTGACTAAAGTTAGGTTGAAATAACAGGGTTAGGCTTAAAAACCACAACTTCTACACTTAATTACCAGACGCTGTTTCGCAGGTTGACTCCAAATAACAACTTCGACTCTTGGTTTACATGGTGTATGACCCACCCTGTATGGACATTTGGTGCTACTTATATTATGTCCATTCTATGTGTCTAATATTGCGTGAATGGGTTTACATTGGATTCAATAGAAAGCCCATGATGTTGAAGGTTGCTTTGTGTATCAGTATCGGGCGCCGAAGGTTGAGGCAAAGCATCGTTATCTGATTATTAGGTAGAGAGACCTGGCTGGCCCTGAAGCTCAACATACTGCAACATGGCAAAACACATCCAAACAGAGAAAATACCTCCCCGTTTGACAGCAAATCTGAAGTATTTAGGACCCTATGGAAATCCCTCCTTCCATGGTAAAAAAAAAACAAAAAACAGCAGCTGTGGTTGCCAGAACTTTACTGTAAAAAAGACTGTACAACTTTTTCTAATATTACGGTAAAAGGTTATAAGCACGGTTGATTTCACGTTTATGATTGTCATTTTATTCCATATTTTACTGTAGGCCTATTAATAAAAAGTTTTTCCACCAAAAGAAACACTGTTTTGCCATAAAATTTACAAGAAAATACTGTATAAATGCTGCATAAATTAAAGATTTTACCATTAAATATTACAGTGTACACACATTCAGACTCACTCCACTCCTTCAAAAATCAACTCAAAAATTAAATAAATTAATTAATAAAAATTCTCCTTAACCGTGTATCCACACTCGGGTCGCAGGGGGGTTGGAGCTGATCCCAGCTGACATATATGATCCCAGCTCACATATATATAATATAAATAGCATATAGGAGTATATAATATATATAATATAATATAAATAGCGCCAAACATCCATGCAGAGTGGGTCAAACCCAGGAGACCAGTGTTCATACACCATGTAAAACTAAGAAACCAAGAGTCGACATTATTATTTGGAGTCAACATGCAAAACAGCGTCTGGAAGTTAAGTGTAGAAGCTGTGGTTTTTAAGCCTATAACCCTGTTATTTTACCCTAAATTAAGTCAAGTGGTTTAATTGCCAAGAGTTACCCATTTCCTGTAAACATGGAAGTTTATTTTGAAAGCCAATATACATGACATACATCATACGTGACTCAAAAGGATGCCTTGTGTGTCTGTCAGACAGACACCAAGGGGCTTGATTAAATGTCAGTATCTGATGAGTTGGGATGAGAATGTGTTGTCAGGGCCACTGTCTTTCTACTCCTTTCAAAATATTGCACGCCTGAAATCTTTTTAACTGCTGTTTTATGATTGCTGCGGGGTACACCCTGGACAGGTCGCCAGACGATCACAGGGCTGAGACATAGACAGACAATCACACTCTCATTCACTCCTACGGGCAATTTAGAGTCACCAATTAAACCTAAGTGCATGTTTTTGGACTGTGGGAGGAAGCCGGAGTACCCGGGGAGAACCCACGCTGACACGGGGAGAACATGAAAACTCCACACAGAAGAGCTGCAGGCCGGAGTCGAACCAGCGACCCTCTTGCTGTGAGGCAGGAGTGAAAACTACTACACCACTGTGTCAAAAAGTATTATTATTGTTGGAAAAAAAGTGAGAAAACAACAAAATGCAGAAACAAACCAAACCCACAGCTGCTCTGAGGGCCACCGTACCTTTCTTTGCAGAATGCATGAGTGACATTTCCATTACCAAAACAATGAACAAGCCTTTCCTTCATTCTTTTGTTGAAAATCACATGCAACCATAATGAAATCATTCACGTACTGCACAGAAATGTTCGGCCGCTCAGCTCTGCTAACCTCTGAACCACCAGCAGACACAGCTCATGAATTATGGACCCCCGACCCAAAGACTCTTATTGTCTCCTGAAGACATTATTGCTCTGCACTGACTGTAGTTTGACCTCTAACACCTCTGCCCACTCTCTAAGACGTGGAAGTGAATTCTTTTTAAGTTTTTATCCAAGGAGTTGTATCTTTTGATTACTTTTTCATGCATGCATTGTCTTTTTTGTGACTGGATTCAAAACAGACCGACAGCCTGCTAACTTATGTCCACCGTGTTGCGTTTTATCTGTGTGTGGCTCTGTTCTGCAGACAGAGACCTCACATGTTTCTCTGTCCTTCGCTGGCTGCTGCAGGAGGAAATGGACCTCTGTTGCCGCTTTACTGCCAAACAGACAAAGAGCTTCACTCACGGAGGCATTTCAGAGAGCCTCTCAAACTTATCGCACACAATGACTGCACAGTGCTTCTCCACTGTGTAACAACACTCATAATGACGGTGCCAAAACACACTGAGCGAGGCCAGCGCAGCTACACATCTCTCAGTAGAACACGAGACCACTTGCAGGACACTCAGTAATGGAATTGCTTTGTGATAAAGCTGCAGCTGCTGAGAGGTTATATTACAGTGAATAGGGATGATATAAACAAAGAGATGGGTACAAGCTAAATCTGGACAGGGTCAGATTAATAGGTTATTGCATTTATACCGAGTTGTAAGCTACACTGTAGTTCCTGGGAAGCTTTAGTTGGAAAGCACAAATACACTGGGTTAGCAATAAATAGGCAAATCTATTGGTAGGCTACAATTAAGAGGATTAGTAATCTGGTAACTACAAACTGTATTCATACACTTTATTATAGTTTAATTTATCCATATCGTTCATATTGTAATATAGTTTGGGCAAGCACCTTTCCTACTACACTCCATAGAATTTTGGTTCTTCAGAAACATTTTGTTAGGATGGAAACCAGATCTGAGTCACATGCCTCATCTGGACCCCTTTCTCAGAAACTCCAAATACTTACTGTTCATTAGATCAATATTTCTCAAATATGCGTTTTTATTCTTAAGGTATATTCAGATCATGAAAACTTTCCAAAGCACTTATTTTAAATTTCATTCTCAGGTTCACTCTTATCCAATGCGTCAATCTTTAGATCTTCATCCTCCAAGATTTCTTACATGCAGAGGTCAATTTATTGTTCAATTTAGGGACTAAATTATGGAATACCTTTTCACATCTGGCAGAGAACTCTTTAAAATGTTTCAAAAGATGTCTAACAGCTCATTTAACTGCTGTTTTAAAATTCTAATTCACACACAAATACACTTTTATAACATGTTCATTTATGTTTTTTATTGTTTTTGTTATTTTCATTATAACTTGTTGTTGATGTTATACATATGTTTTTTCTGCTATCAGTTTATTACTTTCTAATAACTATGAAATTTTAGGTGGATGCTTTAAATAAGCCCATCTGGGTTTTCTGCCTCTCCCTGCACTTTACACTATATGTAATCCTTGTCGTTTTATGTAATACTAACTGTGCAAATAAAATAAACCTAAACCTAGATGCACCAATGTTGCATGCTCTTTGTTTTGTGGTTCAGAAAATGACAGTTCCTCTTGGATTTATAAAGAAACACTGTTGCTCATGCTGGAAACATTTAATGCATCACTTCCCCTTATTACTCAGAAAGAACACCAAATGTAAAAACAGGATATAGTGCAGGTTGAATCACTGCAACATTAAGTTACAAAAGTATTTTTAGTCACGCTAGCAAGCAGTCTGACTCTCAGTCAGTCCGAAATTTGAGCCAGACTAAAATTTCTAAACAACTACTGGACGGATTAACACTAAATGTGGTGCAGACATTCATTGATCCCTGATGATGAATCTTCTCATCTTTGATGATGGTCTGAGTTTTCCTCCAGCATCACCAAGAGGTTTACATTTGTGGTTTTAAGTTAACTTAACTGGCAACTTAACTGGCATTAAATTTGGTTTGACATACAGTCAGGTAAAAATGATTAGACCATTGTTTTCTTCAATTTCTTGTTCATTTTAATGCATGCTACAACTAAAGGTACATTTGTTTGGACAAATATAATGATAACAACAAAAATAGCTCATAAGAGTTTAATTTAAGAGTTTATATCCATGGTTTTCTTCATAATAACCAAAATCAGTATTAAAAAAAACATGGAAAATGGCTAGAGATCAGCTCTTAAATTAAACTCTTGTGAGCGATTTTTGTTGCTATCATTATATATGTCCAAAAAATGTACCTTTAGTTGTACGAGGCATTAAAATGAACAACAAACTGAAGAAAACAATGGGTGGTCTGATTATTTTTTCCATGACTACATGTGTTTCTCTCAGAATGAATAATAATACATTTGATTATTCCTTAAATTTTCATTTAGTTCCATTGCAAGGTCAATGTTTTATTGGTCTTACCTTTGACTTTACCTCCAAAACTCATATTCCCAGCAGCCTCAGCTGTAGCTAAGTAACAAATGTGCAGGCTAAAACACTAAATTACACATTATAAACAACAGGATGGTGTTGATGCACGTCCCTAACAGAGACTCTTGTTTAGAAATGAAAATGTTGTGATTTATTTCTTCCTTTTCATAGTATTTTGAACAATATGCCTGCTAATGTAACTCCAACTCCATCCTCCAAACTGCTCTTCTGAAAACACACACTTATATTTATAATACAAACATATATATATCTACATATATCTTTTTATTAGATATGATTTTAACGATTGGTTCGTTTTTTTGTGCTTACTAAGTGTGCTCCTTGTTGTCATACATTTTTTTTGTTGTATTTTTCTAAATAATGATAACTATGTAATTTTTTTAAAACCTTTTTTGTGATTTTATTTGAAGTTGGAGTTGTCTGTTGCGTGCATTTCTCATTGGCTTCTTGACATCTCCTGATACATCTGTTATTTTTTCATTATCTGGAATTTATGCAGCAAATAAAATACAAACACAGAAAGTTCCACACATTCTCAGTGCTTCACAATAATCTGAAGGCAGGTTACCAACTTAAAAGCTGCCGATATGTTGTAAGAATTCATTCCAGGGTTTTATTTTTTTATTTTCTATTTCAAAGCGTCACACTTAGTAAAAAATGAAGCGTTCCTGATGGACTGTTAAAATGCTGGAAGGCAGGTTTATTGAAAACTATTTTCAAAGCGGTACCAGTCAAGTCCAAATCCACCAGTGTGTTGTTGTTCTCATCCAAACAATATTAACCTGAGTGACCTCTCAAAATATGTTAAATATATGATGAGATACTCAAATTCACATTTTTTGACATGAACTCTTTGAGAGCCCTCGATAAAAACTCGATAAAATCCTCCAATATGATCTATTGGAGGCAAAATGGCACACAAGCACGACTAAAAACTGACATTTTAACTACTAACACTGTGCATAATGTTTTAATAACAATATCACAAGGTTTAAATGTCTGTCACACACTGACAGAATCATACAATCATGTCATAGCTCCTAGATAATAATGATAACTTGCATATCTGGACCAAAGACTGTTTATAAAGTCTCTATAGGTCTTTGGTCTGGACTGAGCAAAGTGTAAGTGAACGAGGACCTCTGGAGTCTGAAGGAGGCATTACAAGCAGACATGGTGCTGTGATAATGAAAGACCGATCACACTTTGAGGACTTCATCATGGTTATACAGGAATGTAAGGCATGAAGAAGTAGTGTTGACTTTTTTTTGGTGCAAATGAGGAAGTTGTACTTTTAAACAATGTTTCCCTTATGAGAGAGATGTTCTCACCTGAGCCGGAGCTTTAGATTTGGAGTGCTTTGCCATCACTGTAGAAAATAAAAACAAGCAAATATTACCTCAGACAGAGCAATATAGGAGCAAAAAATGTTGGTAAATCGTCATAATTACAGCTGCTACCATGAAGGTGTGAAAGTGATTTACAGTATCTATAGTGTAGCAGATATGACAGAGGTCCTGAGTCATGGTTTACTGCCAGAATACACATGCATCTTGCAGTGACATGCAGGTTTATCATGACCCTGCAAAACACTGTAACTTATAGGTTTTAGCTGCATGTTGCACCATAATGTTACATCATGGAAAAGTTATAACGTATCATTATGGACAGTAAAGTACAGTTTCACATTCTGAGTTAAACAGAAAAGCATGCTTGTGATGGCTCACAGCAAACTTCCTAAAAATAAAACGTGTTTTATTGTGCTGAAAAGTCTGAAAGCCCCATTGTATCCTCTCACATGGGTACGAGCACATTTAAACAGTAATCAGAACTGCTCCAACCACAAAATGGAGGCAGAGCCAACTCGAGCTGGCAGTTTGTGGAAAATGTGGAAACTGCAGTCTTGGAAAGGAAACACTGACAATTTACAATTACCGGACTTGGGGGGGAAAAAAATGCATTTCTCTTGAGACGCCTCCTCCTCCTTGTAAAACTGAGCTTGAATTGAAGTTAAAACTTCTCAGTTAGCAGCATCAATCTTGTTGCAAGGCCTTCACACACCCACAAAAGTGGGTGGAGGGGTTTGAGGGTCCACCTACCTGCCAGGTACCTCTCCAAGGAGGGTGAGGAGCTCTGGTTCCAGCTGTAGCAGCAGAAGAAGAAGAGCCACACCAAGAAGGTGGCCAGCACCAGGACCAGGACCCAGAGGAGCCGGGCCACAGCTGGGTTGGTGACAGCCCAGGCGGTCAGGATATCCATACTGAAGGCTGGTGAGCACGCTGTCTGTCACCTCTCTTATCTGCTCAGTGTGATCCCAGAGCGTGACTGTAGCAGAGCTCATGAATGGGTTGCAGCGGGGCCGGTTTGTGTCCTCTCAGGGCAGCCACGGTGCCTACAGCAGCAGGAAGAAGCAGCAGCAGCCAGAGAGCAACGGCAACCACAGATGGATACCAGCTGTTCCAGACGGAGCCGTGCACAGACCTCAGCCCACGTCAGCTCGAAGTGTGTGTAGAAGTGTGTGTTCGCTTGTGCGTGTGTCTGTTGTGTTCAACTGGGTCCTGGAAAAGTACGAGTGTGTGTGCACAAGGAAAACAGTCCGGGGGGAGTGGCTAGGAGTTCCAGCAGCAGACATAACTGTCAGCCACTCCCAGGCTGAACATCAGAGGGAGTTCTCACATGGATCCAGGAGGCTGAAACACTGAGGGGCCACTCAGAAATGCACCTGGGGCACTTTCCCCTCTTTACCTGAACACCTGCAGTACTTTAGGTAATGACAGACATAGCATTGTCTCCTCACACACCTCTTGAAGCTGTCATTTTCTTTACAGTCATTCACCAGGTTAGTCTGTTAACGTGACACCACAAAGTGCACATTCAGGTCAGGATTACATTTCACACATATTTCAAAAAGTGGAAACTTTAATTGACCAAACCTATTCAGCTAAAAGGTTTGTAAAAATCAACAACAACCTCTTCCCTAGGGGGTAATCTACTGTTCTAGCTGTACTGAACACAAGTCAAATATTTGTTGAGGATATGCTGACATAGAGTAGACATTCGGCTTCATTCAATATTCAGAATTAGGTGTGGTTAAACATTTACTGCATGAGCTAAAACAACCAACTCTAACGGACAATAAATTAAGTGCGTGGCTGATGCATGATCGGTCTTGTGAGCTGTCCATGAAGCGCTTTCCTTCCAATTTAATTACAACATCAAGAGCATATTCCAAGTTTTCCTTTTCAGTTACAAAAACATTCTTGCTTCTTACATTAAGGCTGGTTGCAGGGGAGCCAAGTGTTATTTCAAAGTGCAACTTTTCATCTGTCTGTTCTTACTTTTAAGACATATCATGCAAATTAAACCAGTCAGTCTGCAGGCTGGCAGAGACTGTAAAAAGCAAAAACTGTCTGCAAGCGACAGGAAACAAAGATGAACCAACTGCACCATCTAGTGGTCAAATATTAATATAGGAAGAAGAAACGAATCCCTCTGAAGTGGCAAAATGTTTCATTTTATTCATGACAGTTTTGTTGCATCGTTGCTTTCAGAGTTTGAGAATAATTGAGAAATAAATACTTGATAGCAGATTCTAAAAGAATGAGAGTCCACTTAATAAATAATACCGTGAGCGCCAATGTCTTCATCGAGCCTTGCTGTCTGCTCTTGGACATTTTTTTTTACTGTATAAGTTAAGCTGACAGTTAATAGTTGCTAAAATAATATATTAATAAATTAAATAAAAAGCCCACATAATATCCAGAGAGCGATCTGAATCCACTTGAAGCCAATTTCCATTTTAATAGAAGCCGGAGTCTTGAGCAGCCCAGTTTGGTGTCTGAGAAAATAGCAGAAAAACAAAAGAAGAAAAAAAACATTAAAAGAAAGTACTTTATAAAAGGCAACAAGAGATTTGTTCCAAAATTAGAAATCCAAATGAAAACACCTGCAGCTTTCAAAATGATTGACAGGGCAATAACAAACCGCTCCACTACAAGATTTGTTTCTACTCAGAATAAAATGTTTTGTAATGCAGATGAACTTGAGAAAGTAATTTGGTTTCACAATGCAAACACACAGTTTAAAAAAGTCTATGAGCAGGAAATCAGTGGTCACAATTATAATCGACTGAGAGGAAAGATCAGGAGTGTTTTCGCTGAGATTCATCACAGGGCAGCAGGACAGATGAACAATAACAATGCCAGTGATTAAAAAAATAAATAAAAATAAAAATTATATCTGTATCTTTGAATGACATGAAAAATGAACGATTTACAGTAGATCCACACTAAGTTTAAACCAGTGCATTAAAAATTGCAGTAATTTAAAATTAATCATGCCTTGAACTTGAATAACTGAAAAGTTGAGAGGACGTTTGTGAAAATTCTTTCTTAACTCTGTAGATTTAATCCTCTGAATCCAACAACCAGCCAGCAGGGTTGGAAAGGCATCGTTTTCTTAAAATTAATAAAAATTGCCAAAATTACACCATTTATCACAGCCGAAAACTGTAGAAACAGAAATGACTGGATGTTAAAATTGATTGTCCTTGAACAAATCATGTTTGATGAATGCTTTCTTCCAAAAGGAAAAGTTACCCAAATCGAAGCTTTATATAGTGATAATTCATCAAAATCACTTTATTCTTCCTGACTTGATTAAAATTTTAAAAGCAGATCCTGAAAAAAAAACATGAAATTTTGTGTTCGTTTCCACAGCTACAAATCACTCATCTGAGAGAATCATTCTTGTTACAAAAAAAACAGTAGAACTTCTACTGAACTGCAGGGCGTTTACACAGAGCAGAGAGTAGAGGACAAGAAAGGTATTAAGCAGAGGTTGTAAAAAATGTAAATAGTTAAATATACAGTCATGGAAAAAAATTATTAGACCATTGTTTTCTTCAATTTCTTGTTCATTTTAATGCCTGGTACAACTAAAGGTACATTTGTTTGGATATATATATTTAATGATAACAACAAAAATAGCTCATAAGCGTTTAATTCAAGAGCCATTTTCCATGGTTTTCTTGATAATAACCAAAATCCTTATTAAGACAAACAAAGGGACCTTTAGTTGTACCAGGCATTAAAATGAACAAGAAATGGAAGAAGGGTGAAGGGTGATTGAAGAAGGGTGGTCTAATATTTTTTTCCATGACTGTATATATAAGCATGTGGAGCTACTATTTTCCTTCCTAATATTTGTAAGACAAATTATTGAAGGATTTCAACTTTGATTTTTCTGTTTTTGGCATTATATCTGTGTTATACTTTCCAGGAGGCATTTTTGAGTACTCACGAAGGAGGAAAGCAAACAATTATTTATGGTATTTATATCCTCCTTCCCCGAATGCTAAATCCTACTAAAGGCTAAAACGTTGGGGGGTTTGTCTACCTCATTCCTGTTGCTGTGGGCCACTTTCTTCTCGATGTTCATTGCCAACATCTGACTACGGAAGGACAGGCTCTTGGTCTTCTCGATCACCTGCTGGTACGGCGACACTGCGTTGTTGCCCATCACTACATGACCCTGAGGAACACATTCACAAACATTTATCCTCCTGATGGACTGACTGTACAGCTGTAAGTGCACCACAAAGTTAAATCCTTGGATGCTTTCAGGCTCAAAATAAATAAATTGCCATAACTGTATTAGTAGCTAAATCAGTAGTCTAGACAGGCCTGTTTATCCTCGTCTTAGTGATTTGAAGCTCATCTGACTGGAGGTGGATCAGTGAATGCAGAGCCTCACCAGTTTGGAGTCGATCTTGGCGTCGAGTCTGGCGTTACGGATGAGGTTGACGATCCACCTCTCCGCCTCCTCCGGCGTCATGTTGAGCTTGTCTGCCAGCATGCTGAGTGGAGAGCGAAGGAAGAGGGGGCATTACAGTTAAGAAGATATCCTTTAGGAGAATCCAACGTCTTCAAAATTTCCCTTTTTACTTCTGAATGTACTTTCAAAACTAGGAAGGCATGAATAACATCTACAATTGGGAGCACTGAGAAGGAAAATCACTGCAGAACATCAATCATCTGGGCACAGGAGTTGAAAAAATCTTTTTTATTGGCTTTTTTTCCCTCAGCAACTGACTGTGCTTTCACACTTAAAAGGGACGGCACACACACTGACAAGTATGCCCATTACAAAGACGTGTACCTGATGCTGATGCACTGATGAATCCGACAAAAGGTCTCAAAGATGAAGAGACGGGCATTCTCAATGAAATCCTCAAGGCAAGCGACCAGAAAGAAGTCATTTACAAGGACCTGAAGGAGGAAAAGACCACACTTATGTTAGAATTGATCATTTCATTCACACACACACACACACACACACACACACACACACACACACACACACACACATTCAAGCACTTTTGAGTAGAAAGTGAAGGACAAAGTGTTCCTTGAGTTTCTCTGCCAGCACATTTTCCAATATCTGCAGTGTCATATTCAAAACATGTGTGCAGCTACAGTTTAAAACCATGTTTAACTGGAAGGATACGTATACTTTCAGTACGCTGGAGTACATAATGTCACCACACGACAACCACTTATGATGTGCTGGAAACTATTTTCTGTGGTACGGCTCTTTTGCCAGAATTTCCAGCTATTGGTTTTTTCCACCCATACATTAAAATGTCCTGGTCAGAACTACCTCATGATGTAGAGAGAATAAAGCTCATTTCACACTGCAACCCTGAACTCATCGAGACACTGCCCCGAGGAGCTGTATGTGAGAAAGCAACTGTCTGATTCAGTTGTACTGGACATTAAACTGACTTTACCCCTACTACCTCCCTCACAGCAGAGTCGTCATAATGTCCGACTGAACCCATGTGTGAATGGAGCCGGTCATTTCACAGCGAGCAAATGGGTATGTTGATGACTTTTCTATTATGTGACTGAAAGAATACAAACATCTAGTGGTGAAGAATAAGGGTAATTTTACACGAGGATGGCAGTAAAAATGTCTAGTTGGAGAGATGACGAGATTCGGGAACTTCTGTTGGGAAGGGCAGACGCCAAAATGGTCAGAGAAACAAGCTATTTATGACATAAACATTACTTCCGCAACCGTGCCTTCTGCATGCTCTACCCAGTCCACACCCCTCATCTAAACCAATAATAACCAAACCAGTATTTTGAGTATGTGAGAACGCATCTGAGACAGACCATCTCCTGCTGTGTACAACATAAGGTTGGGCGATGTCTACCAATTTAGCATATGAAGATGTTCCGTCAGTGACATATCATGATGGACGATGAAATGAAAATTCTCCAAACATCTTAATCATGGGCATAAAACCAAGTCCAATACAGACACCAAAACTTTAAGTAACTGTAGATACCAATAGCAATCCAAGTCTTTTTCCCTTAAACAACAAAAATAAACGTTTCAGAATCCACTTTGCTAAACCTGACCAAAAACATCATGCTCAAACTGTGAAACAACTTCTCCCCTGAAGAAAGAAATACATAGCCCACAACAATACCTCAATAAAACAATAACTGTTCATGTGACGCATGTTTGCTCAGCTCTCTGCTGCAGGTCGCCCAAAGTTCAGTGAAGCATCAGTGAAGCAAATAGTCCAAGTTTATGAATGGGATTATATATTTTTTCCTTCTGATATCCGATCCAGTGATTATGGCCGTTATTGCCTATTGCATCCCAAGGTGCTATATCCACCATTAAGAATAAAAGGATGTCTGTCATGTTATTAATTTTAAAACAATTGCATGCATCACAGAGTGTAAAAATGAGTAAATTCTTAAAAAGTTTGAAAAAATTCTCTTCTACTCTAGATTTGGTGATGTGAGTGTGCACCTTCAGTTTCACTCATGAAACCATTCTGTGCACCATTAAATAGATCAGAATGGTTTCTTTTTAAGCACTTAATAATTGCCAAGACAAACACACGCCCAGGTGTAGGTGTGGATGGGGCTTTTAAATCATGATATTGGGCTCAGTGGTTGATGACCATCAGCTACTGTAATGGACGATAGCATTATCCATCCCCCCGCCCCTAGTGAAACATGTGAAAGGGTAACTCCGGACACTGTCCAGACATTGTCCAGAGCTCATCAGAGCAAACAGCTAAAGACAGTATTTTATTGGGTATGTTTTGGATAATAGGGACTTTTTGTCATTACTACAAATTTCCAAAAACATGAAATACAGTCATGGGAAAAAAAAAAATTAGACCACCCTTGTTTTCTTCACTTTAATGTTCATTTTAATTCCTGGTACATCTAAAAGGTACTGTTGTTCGGACAAATATAATGATAACAACAAAAATAGCTCATAAGAGTTTTATTTAAGAGCTGATATCTAACCATTCTCTATGGTTTTCTTGATAATGATTTTGGTTATTATCAAATAAAACATGGAAAATGGCTAGATATCAGCTCTTAAATTAAACTCTTACAAGCTATTTTTGTTGTTATCATTATATTTGTCCAAACAAAAGTACCTTTAGATGTACCAGGCTTTAAAATGAACATTAAAGTGAAAAAAACAAGGGTGGTGACCGTATTTGACCACACAAGCTTTATAGTCGCATTAAAAAGTGACAAATGTAATTTTTCCCATTAAGCATCAGTGTACTTTTGAATCTCTTCAGGTTATCTGCTGTATAGAAGTTTCCTGTTATGTAAAGGCCAAATCATGCATTAATGTTTTCCTCAAGAAAAATCACAAAAGAATGTTCTGCTCAGACAAAAAAAGGAACTGCTCACATCCATAAATATTTAATGTAGGTACGTTTTTTGAGGTAAGATATGTTAAATGTACTGCTGCACAACAAGATGTTAACATATTTCTCCATCATTGTGCCGAAGCTCTTTTTAAAGAAAACATGGGCCCAGCCTGTCACCCAACATGAATCATAACGCGATCAGCAGGCACATGAGCCCCACAGAGTGTTTTGTAGGAGATTATGTTGTGACGTCTCTATCTGTGGTTTTAAAGCAGCGATCACAGAAACATCAAATGGGATGTTTGGCCACCTCAAATCTCCAGAAGAGCTTACATTTATGAATATATTAGTGTCTGGGATTTTGAAAGGAGATGTGGCATTATTATTTCAGGAGCGGTTATTGTGTGAGAAATCCAATTATTCAACGCTTTGTTGAGGTAAACACAAACTAAGGTGCCATAGTCCAGCATAAATATTCAATTAGCTCACCAATTCTCTAATTCTCATCTTATGACCGAGATAAACTGGGTTCACTGCTGACATTTATATTTAATATCCATCAAAAAGTCCTCTTTACACAACGGGAGGCAAAACAAAAACATCATGTGTATTTATACAGTAATTAAGACGAGTTGTTGATCTCTAGACGGAAAATGAACAAAAACATGCAAATTTAAAATTCCCCTGACCATTAAAAGTGAGCAGAATCCGTAACAACAGAACGATTTAATGAACTTGTCTTCATTCTTCCGTCATTATGCTCACAGTCCGTATCTGACAGGATGGTTGAGGCCTTGGCAAATCACTGCATAATTTATACAAGAGGGGTAAAAGCCAAATGATGAGAGCGTTTAGAGAATGAGCAAAGTGGTCCCTCAACACAACTAAAAAAAACTGCAGTCATGGGTTTCTAAAGAGAAGGCAACCGGGCCCCAAATCTGACAGCTGTTCCGCTTTGAAAATCAGACTGAATAAAAGTAAGAGCCAGCAAATCAGGCCAGACATGGATTTGCTGAGGCTGAATAGCTGCAAAGTTTAATGCCTGGGACTCAGGAGATCAGAGCCCCATAGCTAAGGGGAGCTTCATATTACCCCTCAGTCTCAGGAGACAGCTAACTTTTATGGGCCGATTTAGGCCTGTGCACCATGACAAACACACACTGTCAAGCAGGAAGGAGAAACTTTAGGAAGCCATCCTTACCGACTCGCACTCCCTCAGCTTCTTCTGGGCGCTGTCGAAGTCAAAGTTCACGTAGAGACACTCCACAAACTCTGTGATTGGATCTTTATATGTGTACGACTCCTGCAGGAGAGAGAGAGGAAACCATCATTCATATGTTAACCAAATCCTTGAGCTCTATTAGATGAAAAACATTTATCGACCTTACCTGTTGAATGACTTTCACCAAGTCCTTGAGCACTTGTCTGCGCTTCCGTACGTCTTTGTTGGTGATGACCGCAGTTGTAAGGTATCTCAGGATGTGTGGGCACATTGTCTGGATGGCATTGAGGTATCTGAACAATAAGAAGGCAGCACACAGCGGCACAAGCATTAGCTGCAAGAACAATGACATGGATTCCATTTTTTCTAGTGCTTTTCCACACTATAGTACAGGTCATACACATATTTTCATTATACATAGCCAGACATCTATAAAAGAAAAATAAAGAACTTCCCTGATCTAATGACTATTGTGCTGGCTTGGCTTGACTCAGTTTGACCTGGCGTGCCAGCCCAGCACGGCAGGAATTTGTGTCTCCATTTCAACAGAGCTACCTGCAAAAAGGTGCATCTTTAACTGCAGAGTGGTGGAGGAGCGTCTGTAAAAACAATAGATAAACATTTCATTTCCTATAAATTTTTAACAGGAAAAATCCCCCGTTGTCTGCAGCTCTTCACCAAATGTCTCGTTCTGTCTGTTTCTGCCCGTTCTTTCCTCCCTGCAGTATTGGTATACTTGTTTTTACTGAAGAATAACAGTGATAAATATATTTCATTTCCTATAAAGCCGTCACTTTTAATGTTTTGTTTTCAACAGCACGAACATAACATGACGATTATGAAACAGTAAAATGAAACATATCTGAAAATACAAACAGGGGCGCAGGAGAGATAAACTTTAAACCACAGAGATTCAGTTAGAAGCTACAAAAGTACTGAGAGCTGAACACAGACACTTTTAAACCGTAACCACTGTAACCCACTTGGTGGCAGGTGGGATGCACTTTGGTCCAACTCGGGAGATGGCCCATCTCCAGCACGACTCGGCAAACTCAGAGTGCTAAAACTGGTAATGGAATCAGTGTGGGATGGTTTGACTCAGCACAGCCAAAAGTGACAATGGAAAAGCCCTTCTGAATGCCAATATGCTGATTTCCAACCTACTGAGAGGGCGTCCACCAGGGCCAAACCAAACAGTGCAATGAATGGAGACAGCTCCACTTATTTTTCTCAAATATCCTAGAAAAGGTTTCAATAATGGTTTGCCAAAACATGTTAAGCCTTGGACATGTACGCGGACAGAGAGCAATTTAAAACTGCATTTCTGTAGCTGCAACATATTGTGACTCAAAACATTCTTTCAGAAAATGAACTGACAACACAACAGCAGGGCGGCCTTCAAACTTAAAAGGTCTTTTCAAGAAAGGACTCGGGTTTAAGCTTTGTAAAAGTCAATCTGTCCCTCAGTCATATGTTCTGCAGCACAATAAAGAATTCAATATGAAGTCCAGATGACAGCAGCATCAAGCCTGTGTATACGCCTTTTATTGTTCTTATTAAGGCGACTGTGCTGTATTAAAAACACTGAAACTCACTGCGGCTGATAGAGGAAGAGCTCGATGATGTTGTCCCGGCCTTTAGGATGGTTGAAGAACACAAACAGGGACCAGTGGATGAGCCAGGTCCTCTGCTGGAGGGACTGGAGAGGAGAGCTCACAGACTGAAAGGACAGAGGGGATATAAATAGTAAAAGGTTATGTTTTTAAATCAAGAACACCTATAAATATAATACAGACCAGCATTGAATGACACACGTAACTATTGAAAATTAATTACTCATAAATCGCAGTAGATCAGTCATTAGACCTTCATTTGAGTATGCTTTGATTTAATTACATTCACATACATTTGTACTCAGACATTACATAAAATGAGCTCCACTCTCACTGTACTGCTATTCACTACTTCAGATTTTAGTTTAGCAGAAACTAATTGTTGCTTGGCCCACACATTAATAATATGCTAATGTAATCACAAGTTAAACTAGCTTTTTTATTAATAAATAGTATCTTATTGAATTTTTATATAACATTGCCACATTTTGGTCAACAAATCAAGTGATTATTAAATAATTAATAATATTTTATTTGATTATTATTGTTATTATGTAAAAACAAAAACAAGAATGATAATTAAAAAAAAAATCAAACCTATAATCCTACATTAATATGTACCATAATCTAATTAATTTACAAGCAACAAATTAATTCTCACACACATAAAGAGTGTGTATGAGTGCTGTATTATTGACATGGTGTATGCTTGACGTCAAGATCTGTCTCAAGTAGTAGTCTGTAATCCAATAAGTCTCCCACAAAGCAAGCCATTCTGTAGAACATCTGGAGACATTAAAGCATGATTCACTTACATTGTTGTCAATAGTCTCCCTTAGTCGAGTGAGGTCCTCCATGGCTGCTTCCCAGTTCTGCATCAGGATCTCAGAGGCCAGTTTCCCCCACAGAGAGCTCAACGCGTTCCTGTCTGTTGAGGGAACCTGAGCAGAGAGCAACGAATTCAGTGCATCATAATCCAATCAGACTGAGCAGTATCCTTAAATTAATAATAAGAAAATAAATTGACTATTCAATCTATGGTGACTTGGAAAGAACTTTTACTATTCTTATGGGTTTGTACTCACCAGGACACGGAAGAAGTAGAGGTACTCAGCAGCCCCAGAGTAGTTACCGCACTCGTACTGGAATTTGGCGTACCTGTACAGTGTGTCCAGGTATTCCTGTCGAAACTATATATATAAAAAAAATGGACACATAATTAATGAACCAATTTGAAACAGCAACCAATTAAATGGAGGTAAAGTTGGGCTTTGACTGAAAGGTTTTCAATATCCAGCTGCAGTTTAGCCGAAAAGGAGTCATTATGAAGAAGACAAGAAATTACTTTATTACTCACCAAGGGGAACTTTAATTTTGAAAAGGTGTGGCATGATATTAAAACTATAATGAATGTGGATTTAGAGCAGTCCCACTAATCCACTGTTTTTAAACTGCTGCCTCTTTCTCAAAGAAAGCCAACTGTGAGAGGCTGACAGACTCTGGCTGATTGGGAAATGTGGCAGCGTCTTTCATCTGTTAAGTCAAAACAAAGCCTGTTCATTGTCATGCTGACAGAAAGCCTTCCTATTAGGATAGTGCACATGGCGTAGACTGTATTTTTTTTAATAAAAGGGCAATTTATCTGTAGATTATATTTAAAAAATGGTAACATCAAGAAACCATTGGCACAAAAGTTGCAAGTAGTTACTTGGATCATTGAGAGAATAATGAGCACATTGGTGGGTGTTGTTGGAGGTTTTAAGATTCGGAGACTTGGATAACGGTCTTGCTGGCTCAGTGGCAGCTGGTTGTTATGGAAACAAAACACATTGTGCAACCCACCTTAAAAGATTAAAAAACACAGCACACTCTTTACACAACGAAAGGACTGTGAATACACCATTTAACATTTCAAAACTTACATTGTGTTTTTCTGAAAGATAGTCGAAGAGCATCCTCCCATCTCTGATGAGGAAATAAACAAAAAGATCAATAGATGTCAGATGAGTCACAGACATAAGTATTATAGTGCTGTCAGAAGTATAATATAGAACAAGCGAAGTATTTAACAAAGATGCATTTTTTGACAAGTTGATCTGACCTTGTCGACTGCATCTGTCGAGTTGTCTCTGGGTCTTCAAACATTTTGACAATTGGCTCCGTCTCTGACTGGAGCTGCTTCAATTGGGCCACCACAGTACTCCTCTTCTCCCTCAGAGCTGAAACAGAAACAATTATCACATTAACACAATTTTGTTCTGTGAAAAAACAAAGACAGCTAATCCCAATGCCTAAGGCAATCCTAGACCAAAGAAATTCTTAGTCAACTAACACAGACTAATTGATTAGATGATTTATTAACAGATATGTAAAACTGAGTTTCTCCTCAAAGAAGAATACAAAAGAACCAGACATGTGCTCTTAAGGTCCACCATGAAAAAAAGCATTAAAAAATAACCAATCAACTAAAGAAATCTTAAAACTACCAATTGGTCAACTAATTGACAAAGCAGGGCAGCCCTATGAATTTTTATCTGGTTAGAAACAGCACAGCCACAGCAAAAATGTTTTTGACAAGTAAGCAAACACATTAATCAATAAACCCCAATTAACGTGTCTGGTCATTGCCAAGACATCGCAGACACTGGGGCAACATAACAAGACGTCTAGTATTGTTCCCCTTGCCTATGTGGTTTAATACATGACTGATAAACCCCTCCATTGTATTAAATTAACCATGAATAACTATTACCATCTAAAAGCTTTGTACATTGTCTGTGCTAAAGCATTGTATTTAACTGTACCATCTGAATGGTATATGTTATGACACATTGAAATACTATGGAATCAGGGGAAAAAATATTTAAATGTAATGTTTCTCACAGTGTGGGATTTCCTTGTCCGGGTACAAGTTTTTGTAAACATCCATGGCGAAATCCACCATGTTGGTCTCACTGAGGAGGTCCAGCTTTCCTTGTAGAAGTTCCTTTTCATTGTAGATCTGTTAAAACATAGAAGAATATCGAGTTTCCTTTGGGACACATACTCACATTCACAAATAACTTTACCTAAATAAACTTTACCTAAATTGCCTACATCCTCAGTTAATCAGATCATGTGATTTTACCCCTTTAAGATAATCACTTCTTTGACAATTTGCCACATTTATAGGCATCAGATAAGAACCCAGCAAAGAAGAGCTAGAGGGAGATTGTTTAGTTATCAGTTTAGTTTATCAGTGTTCTATTATTGACACTAATATTGGTAACCCTTTACTCTAAAGGTGTCTACATAAGAGTGACATGAGCGTGTCATAAACATGACATGGGATGTGTCAAGAACATTAATGACACTTTGAAGTGACATAAATGCTCATGATACTTAAATTCAAAGTAATTTATTTCTCTTAAGTTATATAATTTACACACAGTGTTATTACTATGCCAATAGCCATCCTTTTTGAGTGAAATGATCAATACATGTCATATGTTACACTTTTGGTTACATTTTTTGTGTTTCCTGCAAAACACAAAATGAGTTAGGCGATTATTTTAACAGGTTGACGATATTGAGTTTTCTTTGGGACACATACTCACATTCAAAAATAACTGTAAACAACAGAGAAAGGAAACAACGCCAGGACATCATAACACAGGAATGAATGCTATTCATCCGATTGAGCATCAGCTGGTGTTCTGTCGAAAAATGCTGCCCATTGATAAAGGCTACTTAGCGTTTCTGCGCATGCGTGGGGGTATTATTCGACAGGGGAAACTGATCTATTCAAATATGCTACACATTGAATAAAAATATAGTATAATAATATGCTCCCCATCTTCGAAAAGTACACTCACTCAGATGTCATTATGACGGAAATACAAAACTGGGAACGTAAACACACAGGGTAGCATTTTTCGACAGAACACCGGAGTAGCCGTTAATCCACTACAGTCGCTAAAATAAAGGCTAACAGCGGCAATAACCACATTTTGCGGATTCGCAGCAACGTATTGCTACTACATCTAACATTACAGTAACACTCCTGTTGTTAAATATTTACATAAATGCGTAATTAACGTTAGCTGGTAGCTCACAGGTAACCTGACTGCTAGCCTGCTGGGGATGATTCGGTGCCCGTTACAACCGTGTTTCTTTGTATAAATACGCGCCAATAAACAGTGAAGTCAGACGAGGTAAAAGCTGTCATACCTCTTTCACTGACAGGAATTCCAATAGAGGAAAAACCAAATGCCGGTCCAGAAAATGGGCTATCTTGGTTGTCAAGTCGTAGTCCGCCATCTTGCCTGGCTTAAACGAACCGCAGCCGGAAGCTGTCATTGCTACGTTATGTCATTTCCCCGCCGACCACAAAAATAAAACCAGAGATATTGGATACCAACAACAATGAAATAAAATAAAATAAAATAAAATGAAATGAAATGAAATGAAATGAAATGAAGTGAAATAAAATAAAATAAAATAAAACCACAACAGACAACACAAGACATTTTTCTAACATTTTAATTGCACATTTAAAGAAAGATGTAATCAATGGCAAGTGTTTAAATAAAAGGGGAAAATCACAAATGAGCAAAATGCATTACACAAGAAAAACTTGCCAGATAGTGGGGCGGATTAGCTCAATATTTTACAACAATCGTTCACTTTGTGATAAAAGCATGAAATTTGGTAGATGTGTTGGTGAATATGTTTCGAACAAATCTGGATATTGGGCCACCTCAAAAGCGCCCCCTAGTGGCCGTGGCAGGCATTTGTTATACGAATAAATCAATGATGAATAAAAACCGCCCTTTTAATAATACCAACTGGTGATGAATTGTATATTGTTGGAAAGCCTGATTAGTCACCTTTACAACGAGGTACAGCTTGTAAGGATCGTGCATTCATGGAATGAGCAACGGGGCTAAACGTGTGGGTAGCACCCCCCAAAAATGTGCATCGCCTGTGTAGTGGGGCAGATTAGTTGAACAATCGTTCATTTTGTGATAAAAGCATCAAATTTGGTACACTCATTGCTAAATACATGTTTAATGAATCTGGATATTGGGCCATCGCAAAAAAAATTCTGATGGCTGTGGCGGCCATTTTTTTAAATGGCCATTTAAAAGCAGCTGAAGGGTAGGCAAAGCATTCCACGGCAGTAACCACCGGCGGCCATTTTTAAAAATGGAATGCTTTGCCTACCCTTCAGCTGCTGTTTCATGTTTTCAGCACCACAAATATAATTTAGAGACATGTTAAAGTGACAAAAGCTTTATTACAGTCTAATAGAAAAGAACATTAACTTTGTATAACATTTTATTAGGTCTTGATATTCCCATTCACAGGCTACGGCCTCCTCTTTGGCTTGTATTCTTCTGTTGCTCCTTAAAAAGAAAAAATAATTTTCAATATTGTATGACCTGCAACAATAAAAACAAAAATCATTTAGACAGAGAAAAAAATCATACATTTTAAAAATTCTACTAGGGTTACTTGTAGCAGGTTACTCTTTCGGGCAAAATCCTTGTACTGAGGTGTGTGACTTACTCAGGCGGCTTAGCCAAATAAAGGGGACACGCCGAACAAGAGCACCACATTTTTTCCACATACTCTCTATCATTATAGGTTTCAATTTTTAGTAGGAGCCACTTCATCAAGATTGCGGTGATGGCAGCCATATAAAGTCTATGAGAAATGCTATATCTTCCAAGCCACTTAGAAGGTCAATCTTGGTGTCAAAATATACATTTTCTGGGTCCAGGAATCATTTAAAGCTATTGAGAATATCACTAGAAGATTATTTGATCAAATAGATATGTTCATTTTCACTCAGACTGGGCAACTCGCTTCAAGTTGCAGCAGGGTATCCTGAGTTGAAACTGTTTGGAATCAATGTTCACGGGAGAGTGTGGATTAGCTGCCATGTACACTGCTCAAAAAAATCAAGGGTACACTTTCATCTCATGTCAGATCTTGATCAACAAATTATTTACAGTGAGTCATCCAGTGATATTCACAATAGCTTTAAATGATTCTTTGACCCAGAAAATGTATATTTTGACACCAAGATTGACCTTCTAAGTGGCTTGGAAGATATATTGGTTCTCATAGACTTATGGCTTATGGCTTATATGGCTGCCATCTCCGATCTGCAATCTTGATGAAGTGGCCCCTACCAGTTGAAACTGGTAGGAGTTGAAACCTTTGGTGATAGAGAGCATGTGGAAAAATGTTGGTGCTTTTGTCCGGCGTGTCCCTTTCTTCTCAAATCTGGTCCTAAGCCGCCTGACTAACTGTGATGGAGTTATAAAATACATTTAAAAAAAAGAAAAAAAGAACCACATGGGCAAAGGAGACATTACATATAGTGTGTGTGTGCCTTTGTGTGTGTGTGTGTGTGTGTGTGTGTGTGTGTGCAGAGAGGGATGTCCACATTCCACAGGACATAATTTAACAGTGTCTTATTAAGCTTTCACACCCAACAGCCACTGATACATGTTCCAAGCTAACTAGCTAGCTTAAGTACCTATTTTTGCTATCTTGCTAATTTACTTTTCCGCCAAGGCCCATGATGATTGTTTTTCTCTTAAGCCTTTATGATGTTCATAGCATATTTTATTCATAATTATAACAGGTGAAATAAAATATTTAGACATACCTTGATGGACAGTGCACTGCACTGCTTGTCCCAGGAAGTAAATGCTAGCTAGCCCATTTGCTAGCTAGCTCGATGGCTAGCCCGATTGTGGTGGGGCAGGAAAAATAACTGAAAGAGTGTCTAACTGGATTTTTGTTAATTTAATATGTGTATTTACATTTTTTAATTTACGTTCGTATATTTAGTTTACATTTTTTAAATATTTTAAGAAATAATTTAAATATTTTTTGTAATTTTAACGAAGAAAATGACTGCTATGGCCACTAGGGGGCGAATTTGCGATGGCCTAATACAGGGGTTCCCAAACTTTTCCATGCCAAGGCCCCCCAAATAGCATTAGCTTCTGGCCGGGGACCCCCAAACCCACCGACAATGCTACAAAAAAAAACGAGTCCTCCACGGCAGGGCTGTTGGTCTTCTCCTTTGGTCTTTTTGTTGTCAAAAACCTGTCCATTTTGCGCTAGCTAGCTACACGCTAGCTTGAGGAGCAGAGCAGCTTGATAACAACGGTCTACACAGATTATGATGTCGTCATGCCGAATTTGCAGCTGAACTTGAGAATCCGACGATTACGGCAGTTTACGTATTGTACGGTTCAGGACAAATGGTTATTAAAAAAATAAAATAAAAAAATAAAAAATAATTTGTTTTTGATTTTTTAAATTTTTTTTTCTCATCTTCCCTCCAATTTTCTGAGGCCCCCCTAGCGCCCCCTGGCGGCCCCCCAGGGGGCCGCGGCCCCCACTTTGAAAACCACTGGCCTAATATACAGATTTGTTTGAAACAAATCCACCAACACATCCACCAAATTGTGTGGTTCTATCACAAAATAAACAATTCTTGTGATTTATTGAGCTAATCCGCCCCACAGGGGATGCACATTTTTGGGGGGTGCTACCCACACGTTTAGCCCCGTTGCTCATTCCATGAATGCACGATCCTTACAAGCTGTACCTCGTTGTAAAGGTGACTGATCAGGCTTTCCAGCAATATACAATTCATCACCAGTTGGTATTATTAAAAGGGCAGTTTTTATTCATCATTGATTTATTTGTATAACAAATGCCTGCCACGGCCACTAGGGGGCGCTTTTGAGGTGGCCCAATATCCAGATTTGTTTGAAACATATTCACCAACACATCTACCAAATTTCATGCTTTTATCACAAAGTGAACGATTGTTCAGCTAATCCGCCCCACTAAGAGGCAAAGTTAAGAGGTAAATAGCCTAGATGAATTAATGTCTTTACTGCTCTGTCAATATATCATTAGATTATTGATATAACAGGACTAAATAAACTATTAAAAAACAAATAAATTACTCTAGCAACCCCCCCCCTTATTTTTTATTTTTTTTACAAATGTGAATGATATATATATATATATATATATTGGCCATTTTCAAGGCTTTATTGAGAGTGATATAGTGGAAAGGGGAGACAGAGGGGAAGACATGCGGGAAAGGGCTCCGAGTCGGACTCGAACCAGCTCACAAGGACAATGCCTCTATGGTACGCGCTCTACCAGGTGTGCCACCGGGGCGCCCCATATGAATGATACATTAAGCCTCCCAAAAATAACGTAGCCTAAATGTGATAAGATTGTGATTATTTCTAGATTGATGACATATTACAAACATTTTTTGTGTTTTTGTCATTAAAAATATTAAAGATAATACAGTGAATCCATGCCAGCCACAATAGTCCAGAATTAGCCATCACTGTTACACACAGATAAGTGTTTAGCATGTCACACATTTAGTAAGGTTACATTATTGATTTAATGAGTTAATTAACTAATAAATGGATTTAACCTGTTATAAAACACCATCAAGAACAACAAACATTAAATGTGCTTGTTCAGTGATGTCAGAGCTCTTGATGTGTTTGAAAGTTTCCAAAGTTTCCAAAGTATTCTACTTGGCAACATCATTTTCCTTTATAGAAATATAGCAGAGATGGTTTTAGGTTGTTTTCTTGGCAATCTTCCAAAAAGTGTCCCAAATTAGGCCACCTAACTTTACCCAAGATAGCAGACATACTCAGCCTTCATACAGAGAGACAGACAGAAAAAAACCATCACTATTGTGAGTTGTACTGAATTAAGGTCCTTGGTGACCCTGTTTAGTCAGTCGATGTTTTTTATTTCTTTTCTTCTTAAATTGGATAATGTTTTTTGTAACATCAAAGAATAAAACTCGGATCGCTCTTAAAATGTCACCATGCCCCTGAAAGTGCTTTAGCCCCATGATGTATCAATTGGTTTTAGAGCTCCAGCTGACGATTGGTGCATTAGTACAGATTTAGATTATTATCCCCTGTAGTTATTTTAAGAGCTTCAGACAGTCAAGAATGGTGCACAAAATATTTTTGTCCTGCTACTGAAGCATACAAATATATTACACAAGTGAGAAGTAATGCAGATCATTGCATATTAGGTAACATAAACATGAAAATTGATTTATTTTATTACCTTTGTCTTGCAAGGAGATATTGATATCTGAAAAATATGGATAACATATGGACAGAAGGAGGCTTTGGACTTGTAGACAACCTAAATGAGAATTTATGCTGTTTTATTGAACTCCTTGAGTTCTGAAGAGGGACCGATCAGACAGGTAGCAGCTGTCCCCTCAGCAGGGACTGTGATCAGAAATGTGGGACACTCATCAGTCAATGAGGAGGAAAAGCACTCCTCAGCCTTCAGGGGATGTTACCAGCTCGAACCAGCTCTGATCACAGAGTCAATAGTCACGGAGAAAGATCCATTCTGTTTAAGGAGGCAGTCTCAGTTTATTTCCTGAGTCGAATATTTTACTGATCAAACACCTCTAAGCCACTGTGATGTGCCAGAAAGTCGATGGCAAGGGAACCTAACAGTTGAAACGTCAACAGAAGAATCTAAAAGACTTAACAAAGAGCAAACCCACCAAATTTAACTTGTTAACAACTGAAAAGTTATACCATAAGCCGGAGATGATGATGATTGAAGATGGAATGTCAATATTGCAGATATGTGGTCATAAACTATCTGGGACATTACAATTTTGTCAGAGGATCACCATAGTAGGATTCACACAAAATCTATACAAAATTTTCAATCCATAGTTGTTGAGACATTTCTATTAAATCTATGACTGTATAAAATAAGTGGATGTTGCCACCGTGATGTCACCCATTGGTTTGTTGCCTACTGAAGCCTGTAGTTTGGCCTTTTTTGAAAATTACCATATAGGCTTTTGTAGCCAAAAGTGACCATTTTTGAATGTGAGGGTGAAGCTGTGGAGGATCTGCCTTGGTAGCCATTTGTCACAAGGTATCCAAGGTATCCTTGCTTAATCGTGTATTTTACTGTAAATGGGACCATCATTTATTAAATGAACATTATCATCCCAATCATCAAAACTTGTGGTTGGGATCATAAACCCATCAAGAATGTGTTCACTGAGGTAATAAATCAAGTGAGAAGCACAGTAACTTTGTCATAGACTTCTATAAAGTCTGACTTCTTTTTGCAACCAGTGGAGTCGCCCCCTGCTGGCCATAAAAAATAATGCAGGTTTACAGCACTTCAGCATGGCTTCTCTTTTCAGGACTGGAGATTGTTGATTGCTTTGAACCACAACTGTGAACCTCAGAGAAAAAACTTTAAAGTCATTACTCATAAGTCATTTTTAGTCTTTGCAAAACTTAATGGAAATTTATCAAACTGTTAGTTAAGATACGTACGTCAGAGGTGGACTGACAGACCGACATCGTCATCCAGACATCTGAAGAGCTAGTACGGTTAGTTAATCTCAAACCAGAATGCAATCAAAGATGAGTTTGTTAACATGGTTGAACTAGCCCCAAATCCCTTCTCACATGGGCTCCAGTTGGCAGAGTGAATATCAGAGTTTGTTTCTCATGCACCTCAAAATGTTTCTGAACCTCAGCTGCAAACCAGAGTGCCAAGTTGGTAAAGAAGAGGAGAAAAGACAAGCAATCTTAGAGGTTTTCTTTAAAAGGTTGTATAAATATGTCTCTGATCGATTTCTCGAATGAAACCAGGGAAAAAAGTCTTGGAGCTTCTTCAAGATCCACAAAAATCAGCTTTGTTTTTCTATGTGAGAATCTGGTTAGAAACCCACAAACAAAAGAACTTCCCCCTCACACATAGAGCTGCAGCTCATTGGCCAGCTGCACAAGACTGTCGTTGAGCCACATGATTTCTCAGTGTGTCTGTGCAGATGCATGTACGAGTTAAATAGAGCCAGTAAAGCTAAGAAATGAATTCTCACATGAAATCTCCATAGAAAGAGCTGCCTTGCTGTCACACAAAGAAAACCTTGACTTGAGTAAATGTAAAGTCGTTCTCGCTGGCACACGCATCGCCCATCCCTTCCCCTCTCCCTCTCACTCCTTGTCCATCCTCGAGGCCAGGACATATCCTGGACTCAATCTCAGCGGCTGGCTGCCTTCCACTTCCACATCTTTTTTATGAGAACAAGAGCCAGCTGGATGTGAAGCGCTTTAGAGAAGAAGCCAAGAATTTAATAAAGACATAAGAGCAAGACACACGAATAAAAACTGATTAATTACAGACAAAAGAGTAGCATTCTGAAAAAAAAAAAGTAATACTGGATGTAATATCCTCTCTTGGATGATAATTCAGATTTAGTGCTCTTTTGTGAGATATGCTTTGTACTAGATGTTATATTGCACCGCTGCTCTCTGGAGCCGCCGAGGATCACAAGTGTCAAAACGAATGAATTTCTGCGCTCTAAAGCAAAAGAAATAAAACAGCAGGAACAACAGCCTGTCCTGGGGACTCCCACCCCGCCCTGCACGCCAACTTCCAGTGCACTTTCCACACAGTTTCCCCACTAACACAGTCTGCTGGGTGATGTTTACTTGTGCAGTGGCGGAAAGCGAGACCAGCGGTGGTTTGTTCCTCGTGGCTTGTTAGGTGTGCTGGCTGTGCTGCAGTCACCAGGCAACAGTGGGGAGAGACTTCTTCCTCTCACTGCCCAGCCCTGTGAATACAAGTGACACTAAAGATAAAAATGGTGCTTGATTGCTGTCATTAAAAATGGTGTGAGCGCCTTATTTTATGCAATTTTACACCGAGTTATATGCTGCAAGTGTCCCTCTGGATTCTTTTTCTCTCATTATGTGCAGAAGAGTTCACCTGTATGTCACATAATGAGCTGAGAGACAGTATTACACATGATTTAAGTCCAATAAATACATAAATAAATAAATATATCTCACCTGCTGTTAGTTGAACTCACTCTAAATGAGACACCGTCTATCACCTGATTCCATCATGCACTTAAGATCAATCTTTGAACCCTGCTATGCTGCCACACACAGCACTTAGGATGTGAGTGACAAGCCTGACTAACACATGGACATACCATTTTTCTAAACATGAATAAAAATAAAAATATATATATTGAGTGCCACTGAGTCTCCATGATCCATTTTTATTACCATAGCCAAGATCCATGGGGCTTTGAGCTACTCTATACCAATTTCTTCCTTTAGTCCCCTCAGCATTTTCCATCCAATCATGACTGAGAGCTGAGCAAAGAGACAAAAGTGCAAGCATTACATAAAGTTAAGGCCGATTTCTTTTTACCATAAAACCTTATTTTCTTCTGTCACCAAGACGATGTTGCTACCAGCCAACAAACAGCTCCTCTTCATGTGTTTTCCTCTGAGAACCTTGTGAAGCTTTGACTCAATTTGTGTTGGAAGACATTTTTTACACGCAGAATTCCTGTAAAGTCTGACCCAGATGCAGACAATGTTCACTGCAGTGCCATAAAAGCCTGTCAATCTTGTCAATGATGGGCTCTTTGTTAATTACACTAATATGTCAAATCAATACGCTAATGCTAATGCACTGCATGTGGACATTTACTGTATGTCCATACCACATGCATGAATATTGCATGTATATGTGCACACAGAATGAAGGGCATTAAACCTTAGATGGGTGGAGCACTCACCCACAGTCATCAGTTATCACAAGCAGAGCACCGGAGACAGAAAAAGGCACACTGAAGACATAATCTGTGGTGTGAAAGGAGGAAAAAGTGAGAAATGAAAATGGAAAACATGAATAAAAAAGACAGAAGAAGACAAATAAAAATCTTGCTCCATGAATCTGTGACTAAGTGTGTCAGAGTTAGAGATCTGCGGCAACATCAAGGACATGCAATTGAATCTGCAAGGTTATCCGTAACAGAAATCCAAGACGATTGAATATAGTAGGTGTTTCAATGTGTGCATATATGGATTAATTAATCTGGAAAAATGCAGTTCTGCATAGATAAAGAATCAAACACTTCATATATAATCTGTGATGGCTTCAGAGGAGCTGATTGAGGACACCTTGATGTTTTTTTTCTGAATTATGGAGACTTAAAACCAATAAATGTGTCTCAAGTTGCAATTATTTTCTAAGTAAGGCTGGCTGGCCATATTCAGCACACAGAAGCTTATGTAAAAAAAAAAAAGAGGCAGAAAAGGTAATTAAACTTCAAAAAAGAGAAGCCAGAGATGACATGTTTTTATTTGCCCTCGGCCAAGACTTTTTGCCCTCACATATTCTAAGCTGAATTAAATGAACTGAGCTCCTCGAGTTGTCGGCACACACTTAGAGTGTGAAGTGAAGTGAGACTGGAGTTCAGGCACTTTGTCATTTTCTTAGTAATTTATCTGTAAGCTCGAGTGTTTCTGCGGTGGGGAAAACAAGTGCTCAGCGCTTTGATCCCGAACACTACAACCTGATGCCTTCTCCCCGCCGCCAAACACGCTCACACTCACAACTCCAGACTCCATAAAATATGTGCTGTCTATTTAAAAAAAAATGCAGAGGGCAGTGTTTTGTTGACCTGAGGGGGCGTCTTTATGTCTGTCGGCAAAAAAAGTAATTCAGTGTAAGATGAGGTGTAGAAAATACATATTGACAAGTGGCCTTGGCTGTGATGAACCACAGTCAGCCTCACAACAGACTTTACTGTAAAATGGGCGTGCAGTCTATAAAAATGATTTGCATGATAGTAGTTGCATGCTTACAAATTTGTTTGAGAAAAGCATTGCTCATATATATTCCTCTCACTATTGTGCTGTCAATCCGAGTACAATTTTCTGCAAGACGTGGACGCGGTGGATGTGCGGCAGTAGCCCGAGGCGAGAGCATTCTGTACTGAATGAGAATTGAAATTGTTCCTACATTTGCTCTTAGATTGAAAACAGAAACCTCAGCTCAGCATACAGAATAATCAAACTTTAATCTTATTAAATACTACAGCTATGTGCTGTGGCTAAAGCATTATAATTTATTTATTTTTGTCTGGGGGCTGCAGAACAATCCGTACACACGATATTGCAGTGAAGCCAGTGCAGAAGTGTCTTAAACCTGCATTCTTTCTAATGGCCAGCAGGGGGCGACTCCACTGACTACTCACTTGAATTATTACCTCAGTATACATTGTCCTAATGAGTTTATGGTCTCAGTGTCTAGTTTCACATCTTTTTTCAATACAGCATGATGTTTATTTTGAAAATTATGGACCCAATTAAAGTAAAATAGAGGATAAAGCAGGGTATGTTTTAGGGCGCTGCTACCCTGTGATTGACAAGTTGCTACTATGGTTCTCCTACTTTGACCTTTTCAGTCTGTTTTCAGTTCATTAATGTTAATTATAAAAAATTTGGCTGGCTACATGTCTTCCTTAGCATTCAGTTGTACTTCAGGGTATCAAACTGATCCATGAAAGAGTTGGTGTGGCTGCAGATCTTTGTTCCAAGCAAACAGGAGCAAACCTGACTCAACTCATTCAACCACCTGATTTTTTCTCTCTCAGTTTATTTGTTGTTTCAGGTGTTCTCCTGCTGGGTTGGAACAAAAGCCTGCAGCCACATGATCCAACAAGGATCACAGGTCGCTTTTATAATGGTGGTCTATGAGGAAAAGGCTTTTTGGGCCACACCGCGATTCTCTTTTGCAGTACCGCAAGTTGCCAGCAGGAAAAACAAATAGCTGCAAGGTTAATTCATTCATTATCCTTAATCGTTTATCCGCACTCGGGACGCGGGGGGCCTCCAGCTGACATTGGGCTAGAGGCGGGGTACACCCTGGTCAGGTCACCAGACTATCACAAGGCTGACACATAGAGACAATCAGGCTCTCATTCACACCTATGGGCAATTTAGAGTCACCAATTAAACCTAAGTGTATGTTTTTGAACTGTGGGAGGAAGCCGGAGTACCCGGTGAGAACCCATGCTGACACAGGAAGAACATGCAAACTGAACACAGAAGAGGTGCAGGCCGGAGTTGAACCGGCGACTCAGTGTTGGTGCCTAAACCAGTTCTACAGGTCAGTAGTCACATATGTGAATTTAACATAGGCAAATATTTGCCTTCCATTCATTTCAATTCCACACAAGTGAATTAAAAAATTGGCTTCGGTGGTGAAGCAAGTTTGCATCTTTGCATCCAGTGAAGCTCAACTGTGGTCAACTTAAACTAAAGTCAGCAAAAGTTGCAGTATCAAAAAAAAGGCAAAGACGTGTGTGTGTGTGTGTGTGTGTGTGTGTGTGTGTGTGTGGTTGACCCCACTTGGCTGTCAAACGGACTACAAACGAGCAAACTGATATCCATGTGGGTCACATCCTGCAGTGCCCACATATCGCCTTGACAGGTAAAGGTCACTCGCCTGCATTCACATACAGTCATCGAAAAAATTATTAGACCATTGTTTTCTTCAAGTTCTTGTTCATTTTAATGCCTGGTACAACTAAAGGTACATTTGTTTGGACAAATATAAAGATAACAACAAAAATAGCTCAGAGTTTCATTTAAACTCTTACTCTGTATAGATATCAGCTCTTAAATTAAACTCTTATTAGCTATTTTTGTTGTCGTCATTATATTTGTCCAAACAAATGTACCTTTAGTTGTACCAGGCATTAAAATGAACAAGAAACAAGGAGAAAACAGGGTGGTTTAATCATTTTTTCATTTATGAGACAACAAAATGTGTTTCTTGAACATTAAAGCATGTAAAAGATGTTCTTGTAGAAACCCAAATTACAAGGATCAACCTGAAAATGAGCATTATACATGAATATTAATATAATATATGATAATATTAGTATGAAACATTGATGACTGGGCATTTAAAGTGATGTGAGATTTCACTGTTCAGTTTAAAAAGAGCTCTTTCTTGTCCAAGTCTGCCTTTAGCTATTTTGTTGTTGCATCAAGGCTTCAGTGTGCAGATGTGTTTGGATCCAAATGAAAGCACAAGGCCTTAATGAAGGTTTAAATGGTGCTAATAATGAATTTGGGCTTTGGTCTCTTAAAAACTAATTGGCTTACTCATCACATTTTGAACCCTCATTCTCTCTGTGTGATACAAGCCCTCACACTCATTTCTCTGAAGTCTCACAAACCCCCTCTGAGGTCTTTGGAGTTATCATCCAATATTTAAAAAATCTAAACCACACAGTTGTTAGACTTATTATTAATCTGTGTCTCTCTGAGTATAACCTTCAATTCTGTGGTTTTAATGAAGGGGTGACTCACATGACATGCCTCACCATTTACAGGGCAGCGTTTTAAAAACAAGGACAACAGAACAACCTCAAAATATCTTCAGTAAGATGAAGAGTTTTAATTCCACCATCAAATACAAGAAATAAAAAATAGCTTGTTGACATATCTGGAATGAAAAAGTAACTCTAATTAGCTCACAGCTAATTATCCTGATGGACTTGACAGAAATCATCATGTGGAATACTTAAGATATGCAGAGTAAATAAAAAAAATATTTTGTAATTATGCAGCAGAGGATGCACATCGGAGTGAAGAGAAGTGTGATGTTGTCATCTGCATTACAAGGGATTTAAAGGGAGGAACCTTCGCCTGAGTGAGTTCTGTGAAGCTCTCTGCTCAGTGTGCCAGCTCATTATTTTTCTGAGTAAAAAGGAGGAGAAACAAAGTGTCGTGTTTGTGAGCATGTGTGTGTTGTTGCTGTTGTTTTTTTGCAGCACTTGCTTCATGTTTGTTCTGGGTCCAGATGTGAATCACCTCAGTTTGATGTGGTTTGAATGACAAGCGGCATAATTCACCCTGGAGAGCAGGTGAGGTCAGGTGTACAAGCTGATCAAGAACAAAGAATCATCGGTTTTGGATTTGCAACCTGCAATGTTTCATCAGGACTCAAAAGCACAAGTAAAGGAAATTGCCATATCTGATTTCATGTAGCTGCAGTAAAAAAGTACCTTACAATACTATATTTATATACACACAATATTATATATATATATATATATGTGTGTGTGTGTGTATATATATATATATATATACACATATATAAAACTTGTTTTAGAATAGATAAATACATCTCACATATACATATACACATTCATCATAAATATAAATATATATATATATATATATATAATTCTACTTTTAGTTATATATATATAATCCATTGAAATATAAAAATATAATATATAAATATAATCCATTAAAAAAAATCCTAAAATCAATTCTAATTTATTTTTGTTATGTAAATAATATATAAAGATATATATATATATTTAAATATATATATATATTTCTGTTTTATATATGTATATACATACTGAAAATTATATAATTAAATTTATTTTTCCCCCCATGATCAGTGTTTGAAATTTGTACATCATTACCTTGTGCCCTTCAGTTAAAAAAACAATACAATATTGTTAATATTACCAAAGGGATTTCTGTCACACATTGTGTATTTTGTTTCGTCTCCAGCTGATGGATACATTGTCACGATGAGTCAGTGACGAGCTCGTGAGTCAGTCTGAAGCCTCCTGAACTCCACAGAGCTGCAACGCTCAGCAAACATCTGCCAGCCTGTGAAGAAAAATAATCATGCAAATGTAAAGTAGTATTTTGAGTACTGCTCGGTAAAGATTGGTTCACCTGAATTAAAAAAAATGTATATTAAAAAAACTGAAGATAGATTTGGTTTTATTTGACATATCTGCCTCTGCACCGATACACCGGAGACAAAGAGTTTTATTGGAAAAGAAAAAATCTCATTTAATAAATTCAAAAGCAAACTTTTACACAAAACACACAGCAGAAAGCTTTTATAAAGACTTTTTCTTCAGTAGAAATTGTTTCTATGAAAACTGTTCAAAGGTTTGTATTGTGATGGAGACAGAAGCTCTCGGATGGAGTTTACTGAGGTAGGAGTAGCAATCATGAACTGTAAAAAATACTCTATAACCAGAAAGCCCTGCATTGAAAATGTTGCTTAAGTAAAAAAAAGTGTTACCAAAAGGGGGAGTTTAGATTTTTTCAGTGTGGTTGTATGATTTACTTATTCATCGTCAGTTTGTTACCTGCAGTAGGTGGTATAGGGATGTGCATTTCAGGCAAAAGTACTATTCGATAATCATGGGGTACTAACCAATTAATATTCAAATATTCGATAATAATAACTTGTCCCACCGTGGAAAACAACCTTTCCTCGGTTTGTTTCTTCTTCTACAGCTTGGCATCTAGCCCGCCACACTGTGTATCATTAAATGCTACTATGTTTTTTTCAAGATAAGATGAAATATTAAATTTTTTTCTATGATTTAACGGCTATTTGAATGTTTGAAAATCGATGCCCATCCCTAGGAGATGTTCCAGCTTGGAGAAACTTGGCAGGAGTACCAGCACAGAAGCTTAACAATGTATTGCTAAGTGAGGAAATAACATGTATTTTAGACCCCTAAAAAATCAGTATCAGTTTATGCTATATTTACAATATTTTCACTTCCTTACCCTGCTGTCAGACGGCCCTTTTCGATGGGGAAATTAAACTGTTATCTTCGCTCTCTTCAAAGCCACCAGACAAAACAAACTTCGATAAAATTTTAAGTTGGACAATTAAACTAAATATTTTAAGTTTTGTTTTTGAGTTTGCTCAACTCTGAATTCAGATTTTTGTCAACTAAACTATAATTTTTACTAACTTATAATTTTACATTGTAATAACTTTAAATCCTTACTTCTGCAATGTGCTGAAGTGGCAGGATTGTAACGCCGCTATGAAATGTCATAGTGGGGCGGATTAGCAAATTTGGTACACTCATTGCTGAATACATGTTTAATGAATCTGGATATTGGGCCATCGAAAAAAAAAAAATTCTGATGGCTGTGACCACCGGTCACAGCCATCAGGCAGTAACCACGGCAGTAACCACCGGCGGCCATTTTTACAAATGGCCGCCGGTGGTTACTGCCGTGGAATGCTTTGCCTACCCTACAGCTGCTGTTTCATGTTTTCAGCACCAAAAATATAATTTAGAGACATGTTAAAGTGACAAAAGCTTTATTACAGTCTAATAGAAAAGAACATTAACTTTGTATAACATAACACAAAAAAGAGGACAATCGGCACGGCCTCGAGACACAAATTCAGACAGGCTTCTCAGAGGTTGATGAACATGCTTTATTATGCTTCAATGGTGCAAAATTAACTTCTGTAATAAAATAAAATGAAATCTGTACAAACTTGTAACAAAATAATAGCTCTCGTAGACTCTTTTCAAATAAATGAATAAATAATATGAAATAATGTTCTAAATATGAACTCTTCTGTTAGAAAATCTAGCTTCAACAATATATCTCTTAATAACTGCAATAAGATAAATAATAGAAGAGTCTCACAAAGATCACAAAGAGCTTTGAGATCTCCAGCACCTTTATTAGACACTGAGACATATGTGCCAGCATTGCACACGGTGCACTCCGCCTCCCACCTGTCCCGACCGGGACGGTACGTCGGAAATTTTTATTCGTGCACGTGTACTTGTCCTATGAAAAACAGGGAACACTGGACATTTTCATGAATTTATAAAACCCGGCCAGACGCCCCGGACAGGACGTAAAAAGTGGACATGTCCGGGCAAAAGAGGACGCTCTTTTGGTCACCCTACATTCACAGGCTACGGCCTCCTCTTTGGCTTGTATTCTTCTGTTGCTCCTTAAAAAGAAAAAATAATTTTCAATATTGTATGACCTGCAACAATAAAAACAAAACACATTTAGACAGAGAAAAAAATCATACATTTTAAAAATTCTACTAGGGTCACTTGTAGCAGGTTACTCTTTCTGGCAAAATCCTTGTACTGAGGTGTGTGACTTAGTCAGGCGGCTTAGCCAAATAAACACGCCGGACAAAAGCACCACATTTTTCCCACATACTCTCTATCATTATAGGTTTAACTTTTTAGTAGGAGACACTTCATCAAGATTGCGGTGATGGCAGCCATATAAAGTCTATGAGAAATGCTATATTTTCCAAGCCACTTAGAAGGTCAATCTTGGTGTCAAAATATACATTTTCTGGGTCCAGGAATCATTTAAAGCTATTGAGAATATCACTATGATTATTTGATCAAATAGATATGTTAATTTTCACTCAGACTGGGCAACTCGCTTCAAGTGCTGCAGCAGGAATCCTGAGTTGAAAATGTTTGGAATCAATGGTCACAGGAGAGTGTGGATTAGCTGCCATGTACACTGCTCAAAAAAATCAAGGGTACGCTTTCATCTCATGTCAGATCTTGATCAACAAATTATTTACAGTGAGTCATTTAGTGACATTCTCAATAGCTTTAAATGATTCTTTGACCCAGAAAATGTATATTTTGACACCAAGATTGACCTTCTAAGTGGCTTGGAAGATATATTGGTTCTCATAGACTTATGGCTTATGGCTTATATGGCTGCCATCTCCTATCTGCAATCTTGATGAAGTGGCTCCTACCAAAAGTTGAAACCTTTGGTGATAGAGAGCATGTGGAAAAATGTTGGTGCTGTCCGGCTTGTCCCCTTTCTTCTCAAATCTTGTCCTAAGCCGCCTGACTAACTGTGATGGAGTTATAAAATAAAGAAAAAAGAAAAAAAAGAAAAAAAGAACCACATGGGCAAAGGAGACATATGACATGTAGTGCATGTGTTCGTGTGTGTGTGTGCAGAGAGAGATGTCCCCATTCCACAGGACATAATTTAACAGTGTCTTAATAAGCTTTCACACCCAACAGCCACTGATACATGTTCCAAGCTAACTAGCTAGCTTAAGTACCTATTTTTGCTATCTTGCTAATTTACTTTTCCGCCAAGGCCCATGATGATTGTTTTTCTCTTTAGCCTTTATGATGTTCATATCATATTTTATTCATAATTATAACAGGTGAAATAAAATATTTAGACATACCTTGATGGACAGTCCACTGCACTGCTTGTCCCAGGAAGCAAATGCTAGCTAGCTCATTTGCTAGCTAGCTCGATGGCTAGCCGGATTGTGGTGGGGCAGGAAAAATAACTGAAAGAGTGTCTAACTGGATTATTGTTAATTTAATATGTGTATTTACATTTTTAATTTACGTTTGTATATTTAGTTTACATTTTCTAAATATTTTAAGAAATAATTTAAATATTTTTTGTAATTTTAACGAAGAAAATGACTGCTATGGCCACTAGGGGGCGAATTTGCGATGGCCTAATATACAGATTTGTTTGAAACATATCCACCAACACATCCACCGAATTGTGTGCTTCTATCACAAAATAAGCAATTCTTGTGATTTATTGAGCTAATCCGCCCCACAGGGGATGCACATTTTTGGGCGGTGCTACCCACACGTTTAGCCCCGTTGCTCATTCCATGAATGCACGATCCTTACAAGCTGTACCTCGTTGTAAAGGTGACTAATCAGGCTTTCCAACAATATACAATTCATCACCAGTTGGTATTAATAAAAGGGCATTTTTTATTCATCATTGATTTATTCGAATAACAAATGCCTGCCACGGCCACTAGGGGGCGCTTTTGAGGTGGCCCAATATCCAGATTTGTTTGAAACATATTCACCAACACATCTACCAAATTTCATGCTTTTATCACAAAGTGAACGATTGGTGTAAAATATTGAGCTAATCCGCCCCACTATCAGCAGATGTTGCAACCACAATTTTAAGTTAGCATTGATACGCTAATGGCTACTCTTGTAGCTGTAACAAGCAGCGCTGCTAGCATCAGTTAGCCGCTAGCATCAGTTAGCCGCTAGCTTTCGCTTATGAATTTCGCGGCTTTCCCGCATTTCACAACAAAGAAATAAGAGTTAGCAGAACTATTGTCCCTTGTTGTGAACCGCAACTTAAAGATATAAGTAACAACAACTCACAAACTTGTTTTTGAGCATACAACTGGCTTCCTTTGTTGTGCTAACTTACATTATTGCCCTAAATGTCAGAAATTTATATTTCAAAGTTTTACCAACTTAAATCACTGTTTTAGGCAAAAAAATACAAGTCCGCTTTTTTTGCAGTGTAGAGCAATTACTCTTTGGAATAATCTGCCTCACTACCTCTGTTGCACTGAAAGTAAACAGGTATTTAAAAAGAAACTGAAATCTTATTTTATACAAGCTGTAAATTGTTAAATGTTGTTCTTACCTTTTCTTAGATTTTCTTGTGTATATTCTGTGTTGTTCCTGTGGACCCCAGGAAGACTAGCTGGTTACTAAGGTACCAGCTAATGGGGATCCTTAATAAATAAACAAACCTCAGACTCTCGTGTACTGCAGGCTAAAATTACTGTTTTTGTCAATGGTGTCTGGTGGCTTTGAAGAGAGCGAAGAAGTACCTCTTCAAAAAATCTGAACTATCCCTTTAAAGTATCAAATATTAAAGTACTTCATGCAGAACAATGGCCCCTGTGAGTGCTTCAAAATTATTTTCAATTTAATATTCAAAGTAGGGATGGGAATAATTAATCGATTATCAATTAATGGTCGTTAAGAACTTGGTCGATCACATGGAATTTATTTATTTATTTTTGTAAACACACTTTATTGTTTTTAAACACATTAACAATACAAAACACAGAAACAGAACCCCCAGCCCCGTTCCGACAGACAGCACACGCTGTACAAAGTTAGGCAAAAAAAAAAGGGTGAAAATAATCATAATGACCAAGACAATAATAGTGACATAATCATTTATAAAAAGAAAGAAAGAAAGAAAGAAAGAAAAAATACAGTTCTAGTTTGTCTCCAGTCTGCAATAGGCACTCATGATCGCCAGTCAGAAAACTGTCCCATCAACAGCAGATTTTTCAGATCTGCAGGTATATAATCAAGGAATGGTGTCCAAACCATTTGCCTTTACAGCAGCTTGTAACCTTTCATGAGGGAGTATATCAAAGATCACCACGTGGAATTTTTAATCGATCTGCGTAGTTTTTAATTTTAATTTGATCTATGACTATTTTCTTTGAGCAAAACTAACTTACTGTATCAAACCTTGCTAGCATGAATTACTGAGTTAAATTTTATCCAAAACTTATTTAAACACAAAACAACTAACCTGAAATCTAACCTCATGCCTCTTCGGGGGCTAAAACATAAAACATTTGACTCCTTGACGTTATCTTTACAGTTTAATCTCACTTGAGTTAGTTTACGATTGACAGGAAGTCTCTTTTCAAAATAAAAGCATCCTTTATCAAAACAGGCATTTGCATAGTACTGTGTGTGTGTGTATATATATATATATATATATATATATATATATATATATATGTATATAATTTTATTTTTATTTGTATTTATTTATTTATTTTGCCCATGTATGCATGTTTTTATACCTAGTTGAGTAGGTATAAAAACATAGCCATTAATCGATTAATTGATTGTTAATGCGTTAATGTTATAGATGTTCGAGTTGGTAGGTTTCTTCCAAATGTCCATCCCTAATTAAAAGTAAACTTTACTGTATTTTCAGCTGAAACAATGCAACATATTCTTATCGGCTCATTATAGGTTTGATATGGATTAAATGGCTGGATTAATCAAAATGTATTAAAGAGTACAGCATGTTGCTCTGAGTTGTATTACAGTAGAAGAAAAAAGATGCAGAACATGAACATAAGCATTCTCATGAAAGAACTTTATGATTGTTCTAAATTATGATACAGTGTTTGAGTAAATGTACGTCTGCTATTACCTAAATAACATTAGGGGCAAAGTGAGAAACTACTTTAATAATTTGGTTAAATTAAGCCTAAAAAAATGAAGTAGGCATGGTATTAGAGGATTATTTTTGCACATTTCTGTTTCAAAGTACCTCTTGTAGGCATGGAACTAAACCATGAAGCCAGCGATCACAAACACCTCTGGGTAGTTTATTTTAGTTTTTGTTTCAGGTACATACAAAGCTTTCCTGGCAGCAGAAATCAAAGCACGAGAGACAGAAAGTCACTTTTAAACTTCCAGGTAATTTTACAGAGTTGAATTAGATGACAAGAAAAGCTGCAGCTCCGACATTGTAGCCTTCTCAGTCAGAAATATAAAAAATATTGATTCTGATAGAGCAGCACAAAAAGAACAGACTCAATCAATGTTACAGAAAAAAAAATTCTTGTAGTGTTGGATGCCGAAAAATTGCACTCAATTGATTCTCTCCAAATAAAGCCATTCAAGGCTTTTGTCTGTGCTCACTTCTGAGAAAACCTCCACTGAGTAAGTCAGCAGCTAGGAGGGTGACGTCAAACCCTCCTGAAGATTTAGATTGAGCCTTAAAGAGCAACTTGAACGGGTTTAACACTCGGTGGAAACCTTTTATGCTCTCACTCAGGTACGATCTGTACAGATGTGGAAACCTGGCACACAGGATAAATTGCAGCATAAATCAGAGACAAGGTGAGCAAAAGTGTCCTGGTGTGAGATTAATTTACACTCCTCCCTTCACTCCACCCCCCAGAGTGCTGAAATATCTATTCAGTGGAATTACACAGAGGCTACATCATGGTTTTTCCTCTCTGAGAGATGCTTGTAAATGCTCGTATGTCATCTTGATGCGCCTGTGTTTGATGGATTTTCTTGGACCAATTTGTCTGACTTAAACTGTGAAATTTGTGCATAACACTGGCCCTGGTTTAAACATTAACATCCCACTTGTTCTATCAGTTTGATTCATGGTTTAATCAGTTATTTGCAACAGTATTTTAACAATTTTATGCTTTTTATTGCACATTCCTCAACATAAGTTATTGATGTCAGCAGCAGAACCCCTGAGGGTCTGTAGCTGTTATGCTCTGGATTTTATTTTCTTATTTTATGATTCTCCACCAAAAGCTAAAATCTCATTCATGCAATTTGTATAATAGTATATTTAATATCAGTAGAAGTCATAACCTAGTCAATTAGGTTCAGAGTTTGCATTTTTGCATCTACTGGAGTGAAAATACAACAAAGGAGTTCTAAAAATAACTTCCAGCAGGGGTGCAAGAGTTAACATACATTTACATTTGCTTACAAATAATGGTGTTCATACTTAAAGCATTTCTTCATATATTTTATATTTAAAAAATGATAGTGAAGTAAAAATAATAGTACAATAAGCAGGTATAAGCAGAAGTTCAAATCCAATGAAAATGTTTTTTTCTTGCACACTTAAAGGGATTCTGTGTGTATTTTTAAATTAATTTTGTGTTTCTTTCACTTTCATTTGGCATGTACCGTAAATATGACACATGTATCACAGTGACGTTGACCTTTGACCTCTTATCAGTCTAATCACAGTCCAAGTGCGCATTTGTGCCAAATTTAAAGGAAATTGCTCCTGAGATATCACATTCACAAGAATGGGACGTACTGTACGTACAACCTGACTGCATGAAAATCAATCCTTTCCTCTACGCACCAAAAATTATTTTAGTTTGAAAAATTAACTGGACAAAAAAAGGCAAAATTATTAATTTAACTACTTAAACCACAATGCAAATATGAAAGTAATTGAACTACCAGCACGCCACTGCAAAACATAATAGGCTACTACTTATTAGTGACTATTCACTGTGGCGGACCAGAAAGAGACGTTCTGCTGTATTTTAAAGGGATAGTTTGGATTTCTTGAAGTGAGGTTGTATGAGGATCTTACCCACAGTTGATGTGTTACCTGTAGTAGATGATGGTCAAAGTGTTACCTGTTTGAGGAACCAGAAACTCTCCAGGCAGGAAATACACTGCAGACGGGGCCTGTCATAAAACATATTTTAATCACCTAAACAAAGTCCTACCCTAAAAATATGATACCCGATGTACACTATATTAACAATAACTGATTTGTGCTATCCACAGCTGTTTCATTTGGGACTACTTTTTCTCAACTGTAGAACTTCCATGTTCCTATGACTAAGAGCAGCAGATCGTCTGTTTTGATCTGAATGCAGTCGCTGGTTTATGTAAAATAAAATAAAAATGAGTGATTATGACAGCGAAGATGAAATTCTGTTCAATTCTGACAAAAAGATATCTTTATCAACCAGAATATACAGTCATGGAAAAAATTATCAGACCATCCTTGTTTTCTCCTTGCTTTCTTGTTCATTTCAAGCCTGGTACAACTAAAGGTACATTTGATTGGACAAATATAATGATAATAACAAAAATAGCTCATAAGACTTTAATTTAAGAGCTGATATCTAGTCATTTTCGATGGTTTTCTTGATAATGATTTTGGTTATTATCAAGATAGAGTGAGGGGAAACTTCTGTGGAAACTAGACCCCAAGATGAAGCCCAAGAAAGAGCCCAAGTTGCGTTGCTACTATGAGTGGGACTTGAGTCAGTCCCCATCTGCAACAATACATTCATTCATTTCCTGCCTGGAGAGTTTCTGGTTCTCCAAACTGGTAACACTTTGACCATCATCTACTACAGATATTACAACAAAGGTGGGTAAGTGCCTCATACAACCTCACTTCAAGAAATCTGGACACTCTTCAAAATACAGCAGAATGTCTCCTTTTTGTCCGCCACAGTATATAGTCACACTAATGAGTCATAGTTTTACTATGTTTTGCAGTGGCATGCAGGTAGTTCAGTCAATCAATCAATCAATCAATCAATCAATCAAGCAATCAAGCAATCAATCAATCAAGCAATCAAGCAATCAAACTTTATTTCTATAGCACTTTTCATACAGGAAACACTGGAGGCAGGTTAGAAATTAATTAGAAAAAATAAATATTATTTTTTATTTTAAATAAAATAAAATAAGTTAAGATAAGATAAAATAAAAACAAAAATAAATAATAATAATATTAATATCAATAAAAAGTAATAAAGACAGATAAAAATATTAAAATGATAAAAATTTAGATAATTAAAAAGTAAAGCATGATATATATATATGTGTATAAATATATATAAAAGAGAAGATGTTGTAACACTAAAATGCATGAGGAGAAAAATATTTTAAAATGGTTCATGTTTAACTCCATTCATATTTGCATCGTGATTCAAGGAGTTAAATTACTAGTTGTTAAGTTAAGTTAAGTTACTACTTGTGCAGTTAATTTCTTAAACTACAAACAATTTTGTTGCATAAAAGGAAAGGAATGATTTTTCTGTAGTCAGATTGTCCGTACAGTACGCCTAATTCTTGTGAATGTGACATCTCAGGAACTCTTTGAGGGAATTTCTTTAAATTTGCCACAAATGGACGACTGGACTTGGACTCATAGATGAATTGATTTGATTTTGGAGGTCAAAGGTCACAAAGGTCAAAGGTCAAACAGAATACATTGACTGTGAGTAAGTACCTCATACCTCCAAATAATCTGAGCTATCCTTTTAAGGTACAAAATCTTGATATAAACAAATAAATTGGTTAATTGGTCGACACTATAACATTAAATTCCTCACTAACTCAGAGCTGCAAATGAATCAGAAATTATTCTGAGTGCTATGGGTGGCTTCGTTCCCTGTATAACGAATGATTTTTGGTTTGTTTTCAACAACAACAAAAAACACAAGATGAGACTTGAATTCCTCCCTACACCCCAAATAATGTCAGAGAAAGAAAAGCACATCAGAGAGTTTCCTGCTCTCAGGAGTCCTGACCCAGGTCTACCATATCTGTATGCATAAAAAAATCTATAGCTGAAAAATGCTGCGCTACAGTGAAACCACGCTGTAAGTAGTCTATTCAGCAAGTCAGACTCCAGCTCCATGTTTGATCTCAGCAGAGCGCGGGCTTGCAGAGGAGGTATTTTCTCTTTTCTTACATTTCTGAAGATGTTTGACAGGAGACAGACCGTGACAGCACCTGACACGTCTACTCAAATGAAGTGTGCAGTTAAAAAAGGGAAGCTCTTTATTCGGCGTATAATAGAGGGGAATGTGTCAGTTTCCACTCACTGCCAAAGCTGCCATTACACTGGCAAATCAAAAGAAGAGCGTGTTTAACTCCCTCACACTGAGCCAGGCATGTCTGCGTAGCAACAGGCTGACCCCGTTTCTATGGTTATGGTGTCCCTTCTGCATTTCTTCCAGGACAACGATGGCAAGAGGAAGAAAAAAAAAAAGAAAAAGGGACATGAGCATGTGGGCGCAGCTCAACCTACAGCAGGTGGTTCATTTAATCACCACAAACAAAGAGAGGAAGATACGAGCAGAGGTGCAATGTAACTAAGTACATTTACTCCAGTATAGAAAACATCCAAAACAAACATTTAGGTTTTTTTTACTATATTGGATTCATTTGTACCTCTAGATTTCCCCTAAATTCACTAAAAGTTAGCGTTTTATTCGAGTGTAGTCTAAACCTTGCACCATATGATATGTTTCACATGTTCTATATTGTTGTTGCTGTGAATAAGATTCATACTTTTGTCTTCAAATACTAATTTCCATTAAGAATGTATAAAAACCTTTGAATGACGTTTTCTCAAAATTATTTTTTTCTCATGCTCCGAGCCATAAATCTCAACTTCAGCTCCACTTACAGACACCAAACTGACCAGTTTTTATTCTCAAAGTTTTTTACGGAGAGGTTTGTCTATATATCATTCATACCCTGTTTTATTGAACATTTTGTTCCTAAAAACATGATGTGAATTGTTTTTTAATGGCTTTTGACATCATTTTCTGATATATGAAATGATAAAAGAAGATATAACAATTTCCTCCAGGAAAAACAAAATTAAATACTATTTGCTTTAGCCAATGTTCAGATTTATGTCCTGAAAACATATGCAAATTAGCACATATTTAATGAGCTCATGCCTCATTTGCATATCAAAATATAACATTTCAAAAAACTCATGATGCAAAAAAATATCATCTCAATGTAAATAACAAACTAGGCAAGGCTTTCATGGTGATATCTATAAGTTTAAAAAAAAAAACCAACCGATTCACCTGTAGTGTCTCCTTTTGAGTAAAATATTGAGGTATGTGTACTTTACTTGAGTATTTCCACTTAATGTAACTTTATACTTCTAATTCACCACATTTTAGAGGCAAATATTGAACTTTTTTCTCAACTACAATTGGCTGCCAGCTTTAGTTACTTTTCAGTAACATTTCTTCGGAACTTTTCGCTCGACATTTAGCATGAAAACAATAATCAATTTAAAATGATTTTAGAAATTAAACCTCATAACAGTTAAGTAATAACCGCTGCTTACATAAATTAATAAAAGAAAAATCTGATAATATAATTAGAATCTATAAAATAATCTGAGTGGGTCCATTCTGCATGATGAGTACTTTAACTTTGGATACTTTAACCCTCTGGAGTCCATGAAAACACCTGCACATTACTTCTTCATGACGTGAAGACATAACAATGAAGCAACATTGAATCTTGCCATCAGCTTCTCTCTAAAGTGTTTGAAACTCCATGCCAGATTTTTTTTTTGATGATATTCGGCCAAGAAAAACCAGAGATATTGTCAAATATATTTAGTATAAAATATTTAACTAGATATTATCCTCATTTTACTTGTTATATGTTATATATGCAACCTGTATTCGTACTTGCAATATTTAAAATTCTGTGTTTTGAAACATAATTTTCAAGATGAGATTTTATGTTTTCCTTAGATTCTTTTGGGTTCAACATTTTGATCAAGTAAGTCTAAGTTAAAAATTAATTATCAGTACATATAGGTGAGGAAACGGTGAAAAAACTGATACCAACATGGCATGGTGAAGATTTTGAACAGACATAATAGCCGAAGATTTCAGAGGGTTAAGTACATTTTGATGCCTATACTTTTGTACTTTTACTTCAGTAAGTTTTGAATGCAGGACTTTTACTTGTAGTGGAGTAATTTCACAGTGTGGTATTAGTAATTATCCTAAAATAAAAGATCTGAATACTTTTTCTTCCTCTGGACACGAGCAGCTAATAAATGTGATTCAGCACAGTTTACATTCTGCTATTTTGAGTTAAAGGGGTTGAAGCGAGTTCAAAAAAACGATGATTCAGCTCTTAAACTGAAACTGATCAGTGAGTACCTCCAGGTACTTGACTTCTCTTCTCCTCCCAGAGTGTCAAGTTTAGATGCAGCCTTCAGGTGTATCCGCCTCGACGGCTTTCAGCTCTGAAAACCTCCTGAAAGACAGCTTGAAAGGAGGGACTGTCAGTTTGTGCAGGATTTCGGGGTTTTAAAACCTCTGAGTTGAATGAATAAAGCTGATAAATGATGTGATTTTATTTCCAAGTTGTTCCTCTACGTCCCCTCCTTCTCTCTCTCGGCTCAGTCCTTTCCTTCTTTCTTTCTTTCTTTCTTTGCCTGCTGTTGCCATGCAACAATCAGAGTAACGAGAATCATTATTGAATAAGTCATTAACTTCAGGCAATAGTTCAAGAGGGGCATTTCAGACCTGCAGGCATGATCTTACTCTTAATTTATCAAACCAACTCAACGCAAGATTGTGTGATTTTTTCCTCCCGTGTGCTGCAGCCGGCGCTCTGTCAGTCTGTGTGATGAGTGGTTATGACAGCTGATAATAAGTGGCTGCCAGACGCTGATGTAAAGAACCGCCGCAAAGGCTTTTCTTCCTCCTGGTCCCCTGTGTCCACTACCACACCCAAGCTCTTGACCCTGAGTGACCCCTTCAGCAATCCAATTCCATTTCCTGCTGCCAGCTGCCCTGAATGATTACTCTGACTAACTCCATTCATGGAGGAAGGGGGGAGGAGTGTGTGTGTTAGTGTGTGTGTGTGTGTGTGTGTGTGTGTGTGTGTGTCTGTCTGTCAGCTGAGAGAGTGTGTGTCTACCCGTCTGTCAGGGTGTTTTTTTAAAATGTTTTTTTTGCAGGAGACGCTCATTCTGTGCACAAGCCTGAGCGATTGGCGGTGTGTTCGTGTGCGTGGGATTCTGTTCGCTGCTGTGTGTCGTTTTTTATTACAAGTTTGATTTTGTGTCTGGGAGAGTCCCCTGGCAAAACAAACACAGACACCAATTAAAGCTGCTGCAGTGTCCCAGCCCTTTTACATCACTAATAATGCGCCTGTAGAAGAAGAAACACGGCGCTCTAACCCTCCTCATCCTCACCTCGGCTACAAAGCAGCGAGGCCCGACACGAACACGCTATTAGACCCAGACTGGTTGTTACACGTGTCTGTGTTTG